>NW_024609836.1:59119438-59420252 GCF_016920785.2 Ixodes scapularis | reverse complement strand
ACAGGGCCTCTAAACACGATATTGAGCAGCATAGGCGTAGACTATGGGGGGGGGGGGGGGGGGGGGGGCAACGGGACTCGTGCCATGATCATTACCGAGACGCTGTTTACATGCCATGTGACGAGCTTCTAGTAGCGGCATGTAAACAAAATAACCCGCACGTTGCCTTTATTGACAAAATACATGGGAAATGGAATTCCAGCGTGTTTTCGTTAGCTTCAATCTCCAGTTCTGGCAAAAAAATAACGCGCAGCACCCCCCCCCCCCCCCCCCCCCCCCCCCCCCCCCCCCCCCCCGGGAAAATGGAAAGTCTACTCCGCTGCTGAGCAGTATACTTCCCACGGCAGGTTTATGGTCCGCTGCTCGCTGTGGTCCGCTGCTTACAAGGCGGAAGCGAAGAGATGAGAAAGAAACAAGAGGCTTTCGCCTGACAATGAATGCATCGTGGAAGTTTGTTGTAAACGGTTCTTGCTATATCAAACTACTTGCTACGTCAAACTGATCGTGGCGTTTCCTGCTGTTCGTTATAAACGGGTTTGACTGTATAGCATGGAACTTCTCAAAGTGTCGCGCGGCGAGATCCACGGGAAACCTGATCATATTGCCATGGCACTTTTCCGATCGTCCAGCAGAAATAATTTGCAAAAGTCTGACGTACTTTTTGACCTCGAAGGGACTCATGGCCACTGGCGATCGGTTCTAGATTCCGGAAGCTGAGGCTAGGGTTTTCTTGGCCAGCAGCCTTCTGCCTGTTTGCATCTTGTGCATCATTACAGTCAATGTTTGCAGGACGTGCATATGAAGTGGTCATAGGTACGCCTTCCTCGTCATCACATGTCCTCATGTAGTTGTGAAGCAAAACACCCGACCAGACAAGGTTGTCCACCAAGCTTAGGTCTCCTTGGATCGCTTGTCGAAAGAGCCTCCATCGAGCAGCTAGGATGCCAAACGCATTTTCAGAGATGCGTCGAGCCCTGGACAGTCTGTAGTTGAAGCACTGTTTTGGCAGGTCTAGAGCCTCTCCGGGAAAAGGCCGCATGAGATTTTCCGTAAGGGGAAATACCTCATCTCCAACTAGAACAAAGGGCATTCTGCCAGCATGACGAGGGAGTGCTTTTCGACAAGGGAGCTGGAGAGTCCCCGACATCATTTTCTGGCCGAATGGGCACTTTCTGAACACGCCACTATCGTTCCAGCTGCCATATTCACCAATGTCGACCATCACGAATTTGTAGCTTGCGTCAACCACCGCCAATAGGATGATACTGTGTGTTTTTTTGTAGTCAAAGGTAGCTGATCCACGCCCCTCCACTGCAATGTGTTTCCCGTCGATTGCACCCATACAGTTTGGGAAGTTCCAGTGCTCACTAAAACCTTGCGTAATTTTTTTTCACATCTCTTGAGTTGGGACAGGCATGTACAGAGGCTCTAGTACTTTCCGCAGCGCCGCACTTGTTTCCCGCACATTTTGGCTTGCAAATGAAGTACTGTGGCAGTAGCTCATTGCCACCGACTTTTGGGACGAGCCATGGGCCAGGTACCTAAAGCATGAAAAGGCAGTGCAAAAATACTGAGTACACGGACACGTGATGAACAAGGTTTAACGAAAATGCATGTTGAGGTGAAAGGTGCTACAATACACCCTCTTCAAAAGTGCACGCCATCTTGTAGCTTTTGCAGCAATTATTTGAGTTCACCATTCCTTGATCATATACTTCGTGCTTTCGGCGTGAACTTGACTCGGCTTGCATCGAAAAGAAGTGCTGCATCAGCGATTGGCGAGGACTCGGATCCAATCATGGGCTACTTGACTCGGCTTGCATCGAAAAGAAGTGCTGCATCAGCGATTGGCGAGGACTCGGATCCAATCATGGGCTTTGCGCTCATGAAATGGCGACCACTAACATTGCTTGATAGGGTTTTGAAAAGGGTCTATTCTGGTTAACAAAAAAAGGCAATCTGGATGCTGGGCACTGTTACAGTTTTGAGCTATGAGGTATACCATTCTGGATTCTCATGGTGGAGAGATTTCATTTTTCTAGAACACATGAAGCCATATCACACATATTCTAAATATTTTCCCACGGTATAAAAAAATGCCCATCTGTGTATTTTGATGCATTTAAGTAAGGAAATTATTTTTCCATTTTGAGGTTTGCCATCTTGGAAATACAACCAAATTGAATTTCGATAATTGTCATTTTTGTGGTACTTGGTAGTAGAGCTGTCACAAAATCAAAGAGATCCAAGCGGCATAGTGCAGCGCAAAGCAGCTTGGTAACCCATTGGCCGCGGTTTTTGTTTCGTTTGCCAACCTGAATTCAGGACATCCCGCAACAACAAAATGGAGTGCATGCAGTTTCTAATATGTGACTCTCCCTTTCCTTGGCAGGTGCAGCGACACCATGGCTTGTCGTCGAACAGAGCTGTTTATGTTTTTCTGCCCAATGTACCTGCATAAATTGGTGTTGTAGCATTGCCAACAATCAAGACGAAGAAACAGTCACGTCTCAGACCAGGTGGAACCAGAACTCTCGCTAGCCGTTTATGAAAATGCGCCTTGACTTGAAGGAGAGGTTGGATGCAATACTGACTATACATTTTTTTTCTTTGCGCAGAGAAAGCATGCTTTAGTACCAATTGGCCTTTTTGGGGCTATTAAAAAAGTATCACGAGACTGGACTGCACTCAATATAAAGTATAATTGGTCTGCTCACGGGGGGTTTGTCAGATGCGGACTTAGCATTCTGCTGGCCCCCACCCCCGCCCCCATGAATAGTGGCTATGGGGAGCAGTAGTGGGGGGAAATAGCCAAGTTAGTACTTTTTTCAAAGTAGATAGATTTGAAGCTAGAATCCTAAATATAGCCAAAGTCAAAGCCTAATATTAAAAAAAAAAAAAAAAAAAAAACAATTTTGGGAGCAGTAACAATTTGGCCGACCACAAATTTCTGCTGCCCCTAGGCAGCTGCCTACTCTGCCTATTGGTAAGTCTGCTCCTGGCGGTATGGCTTCAGGGGTCGCTGCACACCATTTAGATGTTTGTGGGGGAGGGGTGGGGGGGGGCAGTGGCCTGAAAAATACTCTAGGCTGCAACGAAGGAACTGGTATCACGGATGCCCGTGATACTAGTTACTTCGATGCTACACAGTGCCGTCTCAAGATGTTGGCGGCAATTATAAATAAGCAACTGGCTCACCTTAGAAAGACAATCAGCCTTTCTGATGCAGAAATGATGTTGCCAACTTTGGTGGGCTCCTTGGTCAGAAGCGGACCGACAAGATCAAGGAGACGCTGAAACCTAGAAATAAAAATTTGTTACAACTTTACATGTAGCTCACCTTAAAATGTCCAAAATCTTCATGCACATATACATGCACAGATACAGGATGTTCTTACTAAGACTATGTAGAATTTCAGAAAAATGAACACTGTGTAGCATTGATTTCTTTGGAATAACACTGCACACCATGGCAGAATAGATGTGGCATATTTTGAAGAATGACAAAAGATCTTTACTTACAATCGAAGATGAAACAAATATTTAAATGATAATTTCACAGACATTAGTCAATGAATTGTCCAGTTGCCACTTTACACTCTGTGCCAGACATCTGCTTCGGTAGATAATGTTATCCCAAAGCTGCTACCATCCGTGAAGAGGGCATTCGTACGAGGGTCTTGCTCTATCAATATGTTTGTGGGAAACCCTGTCTGACGAATACACATTCAAGTCAGTCGGAGTAGTGAAAATTTGTAACCTGGGAAATGCTGACGAAACCAGGACCTCAATAAATTAGCAAACAGTGAGGCCGTGGAAATAGAGTACTTATACGCATTTATTCAGCTGTTCGGAAGTATTGGTTTCATTCCCCCGTCTGTACGTATACCTGCCTGCTGTCAAGAGGCTGATGTGTTTTAACCAAACAACTTTGATACACTAAATTGCAAAATCGTAATGTCAATACATCAACAAAAGTACCATGCCCACAGGCACCACGAGAGGTAGTTCTTTTATTATCTACGGCCTAAAATAACCGCATTGCAGTACCGAAAGCTTCCGAAAAAAAAAGTTTTTTTTTTTTTTTTTTGCCGGGTCAATAAACTACAATAAAGTATGCGTCGCAGAGAGATCAAACTCCGTGATAGGTGATGCTAGTGGGGATAGAACGTGAAAGTTTGAAGACATGACGTTACCTGGATAAAAATGAAATTGTGACAAACGGGATTTTTTATGATCTACCTTAATTTAATGTAAAAACAAAATCTGATATTGTCGGCGCCTGTAGCTCTATTTTAGTAAAAAAAGAAGAAAAAAAACTTGTCAAAATAATTGGTGAAAAAAAAAACTTTTCTAACTGACAAGCGTTTTTCACTGATTTAATCCCAAAAGCCTCGACGATACGTCAGTTCTTGTTTTGACGATGGACGTACAGAAAAAATTGTTCGTCTCAATTATTTTTTTATGCAGGTAACATCATGTTCTCAAACTTACGCATTCTATTCCAACCGGTAGAATCGCTTTATCACAGAGTTTGATCTCTCTGCGATGCATAGTTTAATTACACCCGGCCGAAAAACACGGTTCTCTTCCGAAGCACAAGCACTAGCATGTTGCCCCGATGAAAGTGATTCCAAGAATGAGGGCGCGTGCTCGGCAGGCATGCTGAAAGCCCGGAGCTCACTCTTACCGCCGAATTCAGAAACCTCACTCAAACTACACTTAAACTGAAGGGCCCCGCCACTTCCTCGAGGAAGTGGAGGTGCCCTTCAGTTTGAGTGGAGTTTGAGTGAGGTTTCTGGGATTCGGCGGTTATAGCTTCTATTGCACTTGCAATGAAGCGGGGTTTTAGGCAAAATTAGAAATTATAAAAAAAAAAAAAAAGTTTTACTTACTTGGCTTTGGTCATCCGGAAGGTGTCGAAGAAGTCCTGGCCACTGGGGTCTAGGAACATTTGCCGCACGAGGGTTTTGCCGCACGAGGGTAGAGTACTCGCCAACCTGCTTCCTCGACCGTAGAAGCAAGCGGATGGCTCTACGCTTTTTTTTCTTTAGGGTCTTCAAGTAGACCGCACTCGCATCGGCAAAAGTAGTTAGTGCATCAGGGTCTATCTCCTCGGCATTTCGGAAGTACTTTAAGATGCAAAGATTCGCCAGGGCAGCTATGCGCTCAGAATACGGAACCGCGTCGGACGCCATCACGACGAAAGTGAATCTCGACAAAGAAAGCAGATCTGAGGCGGGCGAAACGCACCCTTCGACGCAGGAATGTCCCAAATCCACCCGAAGCCGGACCTCCTTGGCCTTCGAGCTGAGGCGACGGCGGTACGCGAGGGCGTTGGCGAGGTCAGCCAGACGCAGGTGGCGTATGACGTCAAATCTGACGAGCACCGACGTCAGAGAAAAGTGGAGGAGGCGAGGAGAGCATTCGTGAGCGTAAAAATTTTCACGACATTTTCACGACTCCGACACATCGTAAAAATAGAAGCGTCCGCTTCAATTTTCACGATTTGTCGGAGTCGTGAGTTTTGTAGTGTCCTCTTTGGACACCCCTTTTAGAGGGATTCGCCCGCTCGTCACTCAATGGGACAATTTCGCTACACAAACCTGAGTTTCAGGAACGCACCAGAATACTGCTGAAGATCATATCCTGGTCTCGATACCCGCCCCTGGCCTGGTTCGATCTGGACAAACACCGTATCGACGTGCGAACGTCTATCACTTCTACTGAGGGCGACCAGAAGTCTTTTTTCGGCCGGGACTGTCCCGTTTTAAAGGTCCATACCGGCCGTCCCGTCATTTTGTCTTAATAAAGCCAAATAGGCCGTTTTCGTGAGAACTTGCGAAATTAATACCACGCGAGTCAAAATAAAAGAAAATTTACTTGTGATAGTGTACCAGAATAAACATAAAAACGTTATCTCTATAGTAGAGTACGATTTTTAGTTTTTGGCTGTGACTCCACTCGCCAATAAGTTTTGTTCGCGTACACACGTGTGCACGGGGCACTTTTCTATATGATTAAATTTGGCATTAAGAAAGGTGCTCGTGTACTGCACTGCTCAACGGAAAGCCCCCCCCCCCAAAAAAAGCGTGCGTTTTCACGGTGAACTGAATAGTAGCAGAGCTTTTTCTGTCTGTCCCGCTTCGCCCTCCTTTCCCCTGTTTCTATTCTGAGGAATATGCTCACCCTACTACTACTCCATGATGCGCCGGTTAAATTTCTCATCCACAGCAAATCGACACCGGACATGCGTTGGCGCCGACTGACTCCACCGCTGTCTAAAAATACACAGAACGCAATAGAGGGTATTCACTGGACGCCATATTTAAGCGCGATGTTTAGAAAGCATGCTCCGAGCAAGCCCACTCAGTCTTGATGGTGCAGAAAGCACCTTGCAAAAGAACTGTGGAAGCTCGCCGTCATCACGCGCTGAGCAGCCTTGCACACGTGTTTATGGGCGCCGATGAATACCTTTTCCACAAGGGCGCAGCCATCTTGAATGTCGTCACTTCTGGCATGAGGCACAACATCGTTTTGATCTCTCCACGCCGCTGGAAGGTGTTTACGAAAAATGCGTGATTGTTTCAATATTGTTTTGCCTCACCCATATTTTCTCGCATATTCCATGTTGAATTGTCTTAATATTTTTTTTTCGTTCCGCATACCAGATATGGAAACCACGTGCCTGAGATTTTAAACGAAAAAGGTCTCTAGGTGATAAGGATAGATAACTGGGCGAGTTGGTGAGAGTTCATGTTGAAAAAACAGCGCGACTAAGACGAGGACACAGAGACGAAGAGAACACAAGACAACATGAACTCTCACCAACTCGCCCAGTTATCTATCCTTATCACAGCGCTTTGTCTTGTGTTCTCTTCGTCTCTGTGCGCTGTTTTTTCAACATGGTCTCTAGGTGCTTTGCGCCGACTTCACATCAGCTGCCAGTGTGGTGGCCTTGCTTCTGAGCGGGTACCTCGCATGCAGCACACATTTCACACCATTGAATTTGTTTTTTCTCGGAAAGAACAAGAAGCAATGACCATCAGCATAGAATGATGACGTTATGTGCAGATGATGCATAACATTTGTTCTATGGATGGAGGTAGAGGAAGCTCTTCGCGGGGTTGGATTATTTTGTAGACAGATGCGCTAATTAATAATTGGGGGTGCTCCAAGCTATCTCGATGCGCTATAATAATAATTGGGGTTTTGGGGATAATTAGACAGCGTGTAGTTGGTCAGCCATTGCGAAGATGTGACACCTCGCTGTAGATGAGAAATTTAGCCAGTGCAGAACAACCGCTAGCTTGGGGTCTTTAACGTGCACCACGCAGTAGTGATACACAACCGCACGCCGGTACGATGCTCATCCAGATCGAAATGGGCAGGGGTGGGGTTTGAATCAAGGAAACAAGTCTGCGCTTCCCCCCACCAGGGGTAGTGCGCGCGGGCAGAAACCAGGCTTGCGTGAGCACGCGGCAGGCCGACAGGAGCACCACCTCGGTGTCGTGTATAGGTAATGTTGGGCGAAACCAGAACATTGTACTGGGTTTTTGGGGAGAAAAAAAAAAAGTAAACTATAGGTAAGCAGTGCAATCCTTGTCTCGGTTCAGATCATGATGTACACAAATTTTTGTTAAAAGACTGTGAGTGCGCAGGCGAGCTGGTGGTAGCTAATCATGTCGTTTAACACATGAGACTGGTGCAGAAAAAAACGTTTAGTCGAAGGAATAAACACAGAAGGGAACGTCTCGTGTCTCTGTTTTTTTTTTTTTTTTCGTCTAAAAGTTTTTTATTTTCGCACCAGTCTCAGGTGCGTCGTTCCCTTCTGTGCCTCTTTCACTAAAAGTTTTTTTCTTTTCTGCACCAGAGTCTCAAATGTTAAACAACATAATATGCTTTTTTTCATTGCAATAACAAACGATGCATAGCCGAATGTTCAGTCTCTTCTCGAATGTAGCGCTAACTGTGGAAGCAGGTGCTGAAGTTTCAGAACTTAACCCTTTTCTGATTCAAATGTTCCATAATTTTCTAACTTTTTCAATAAAAAAAAAAAAAAAAAAAAAAAAAAAAAAAGGGTTTTGAACATTTTCGTAAATCGCTTCTTATAACTTTCGAAACAGGGAATGATAGGTCTTGTATAACGTTGACAAAGCGTTTTTCGAAGGTGCATGGCTTATTTTTGCGGTGAGGAAAACTCCAAACTTTCACAATTCCTCGGGTGGTCAAGGGTAAACAAGATGATTACGAGCGACCTTTATTATTAAATTTCTCTACTGCACGAAATTCAATACTCTAGCTAGTTATCAACTGGATTTGCTTACAAGTTAGTTTCGGGGAGTGAACCATAATTCCTTGCATCTCAATTTATCCGCTAAATATAGCAGAGAAATTAATGTCACGTGACGTGACGTCACCTGACGTCATGCTATCCCGTGACACCGGAACTTGGCCAGCGTTACTAGATTAGCTCAGTTACGGGAAGTACCTACTGTTCGCCTCCCGTAAAGTTCCTTAAAAAGGCGATCTTTAGAAGTACCACCGACCATTGTCGTAGAAATCCGCAAGACACGTGCCACGTGCGGATGCTCCGCCGCCATTCGCTTCCAAGGACCGCTCGTTTCAGTACTGCCCTGCCATTTGCTTCCAAGAATCACTCGAGACACGGGCCTCGCGCACTGGCGCATTTGACCGTTACATGCAAGACAAACGCAAAGAGATTCAGGGGTTTACCGTCGTTCGACGCGCCACCGTGTTGGGGGGTTTTATGGAATAGGTATGTTTCGAAGGACAGCGTAGATGTCATTTCACCGAAATCTATGTAGCACATGGTTTTGAAACAAAAATCTATATCCGTTTTTACCTCAAGAAAAAAAATGAAGTTTTGCGCATTGTTCATACGCGGCGCAAAACAGTGCTTACAAGATTTGGTTGTCGGAGGAAAAAGCGATGCTTTCGGCGTTTGGAACATGTACGTCTTGATAAGATAACATATATCTAATCTGAAATTTACCTGAAATTAGTAATGCTCCGCGGGGAGCCGGACTTGTTTTACTACGGTTCTCGATGTGAAAAACAGGTATAGATGGCGCCTCTAACGACGGGAGGCCATCGGGAGTTGGACTGAAGGGGGTGAGGTGGTACCCTTTTGCCCTTAACGGCTGGCGGTGTGCCGTGACCTCACGTCACATGTCGTTAGAGTTTCATGTCAGATGACGTCAGACACCGCGACGTCAGTTTCGAGCCATGACGTCACGCGTTGCGTAACGTCAACTTCTCCCCTAAATTTAGCGGGAAAATGGACGACAAAAACTTATAAAATTCCATGTTCTAATAAAAAGAGTAAGGGGAAGGGGGGTTATTGTTTGAGCCTTTTTTGATGGCATATAGCAACATATGACAGCCGAGGCAACAGTCCGTTATGAGGAATTCGTGCCGAGAAGGCAAGGGAAGTCCGCCCTGTTCCTTACGCTGGGAACTTGAGGCATTTTAACGGTTCTTTGCTAGGACTACTTGCACCGATTCAAGCAGCGTGCGGGAGTGTGTCACTCTGCCAGGATCGAGATGCCTGGCGTAGCATTGGCCTCTCGACGCCACGCATGCCTGATTTGGGAAGATATTTTTGTTTGTTTCTTACTTGAAATGTCTCCGAAGTTTTGGGCACGACAAAAGCGAAGGAAGCTTCGTCCTCTTTATTGCGTTAGGCTTCTGCCTTTCTTTTTTCTTCTTCTTGGAACTCGAGGGGAAAAAGGGACTATAGAGATTTAAGGAATTTTTATGCTTGGCACGGGCTTGTGTTCTGGGGGGTCTTTCTTTCTCCCCCGGGTGCTTGACTGGTATTTTCATTACAGCGACCCAAGTGCAGGGAGAGAGAGAGAGACGGGGGCGGGGCGCATTCCAAGTTCCGAAGAATTCGATTTGTTTTGCGGCTGCCACGCGCCCGTTCCCCGCGTTTCCACGCAACTCGTGGGGCTGCGCTATTTATTCTATTTTATAATTTTATCCGTGAATTTCTTCTGTAGCAGTTTAGTTTCGTTTTGAACCGCCACACCGCCCCCAATATATTGACACGCACACATATACGCAAAAAAGAGAGAAAAAAAAAGATCAGTTTTTAAGTTAAAGGTCAGGCTAGGTATACAACTTATAAAGCTTCATTGCAGCGTCAAAATCTAGACATTCTGGGTGATCTATTGAGGAAAGATCCACATGTCACGACCCATGACATTATTCTCACCTTACTGCCCGATCACAGACTCGGTGTTTTGACAAAATACACGCCCCCCCCCCCCCCCTTTTTTTTTCTGCAGCAATTACATGAATAGAAGTAAAGTATTTCACTGATTAAAAAGAAGAGGTTTTGCGCATTGCTCATACCTCGCGCGAAGTAGTTTTTTTACGAGATCTGGTTGTCAGAGGAAAAAGCTACGCTTTTGGCGCTTGAAACACGCACTTCTTGATAAGATAACACATATCAAATCAAAAATGAAACTACATACATCTGAGTTTTTCACATAAAGAAGAAAACTAATAATGTCCCGCGAAAACACGAATTTGTTTGCTATGCTTCTTGATCAGGTGGAAACGAGTATAGTTGACGTGAAAAGGGGCTTGTTTGAAGAATTAACTTTGCAAATAAAATCCTCGCGTTCCAGGAGTAAGGGGTACTCATACGACGTCACATTTGAGTACGCTGTTTTGAGCGCTTGCTCAGAACGAGCCCACATTAATACGCTGCTAAGACCGGCAACCTTGATGGTGAGGAAATGCACGTAGCAAAATAACTCTAGAAGATCGCCGTAAGCACGGGCTCAGCAGAAATGACACAGTGTGAACGGGCCTTTATGGCCGCTAGTGAAATACTCTCTGTTGGGGCCAATGCGTAGCCGGGGGGGAGGGGAGGAACATATGTGCCTCTAATTCCCCCTTCCCCCCTCCTTCCTCCCCCCCCCCCCCCCCCCCCCCCCCCCCCCGAAAAAATTCCTGGCTACGCTCCTGTTTGGGGCAGCAATCGTACTTTCATTTTTATTTTATTCCGCTACTTACGATACGATACGAACTTTATTTTTCACCACAAATACAAGTGGTGAATGGGATGCCGGAGAAAAAGCTGCAGAAATGCAGCTTGACGAGGCCCCCCCCCCCCCCCCCCCATTCAGCAGCTACGATGGAGTGCATACAATACAGTGGTCAAAAAAGGGAAACTCAAATGAACGAATTGAATATTTGGCTGTTTGACAATTGCACAATATCTATGTTTTTAACAAAATATTCGTTCAGAATAGACGGTAAAACATAACTATTTTTTTTTTTGTTTTCCATAGTTGGTCCTGCATTTCGGAATTTGCCAGGGCTGTTGATTTCTCAATGAATAATAATCACTTTTTTCTTTTAAATCAGGTAGTTGAAGAATTATATTTGCGCGTCCTAATGCCGCATACTTACACGCTATCGTTAAACGATAGTCATAGATTTGGTGTATATTGATAATATTGTATGATTTGAACAGTGAATGCGCATGATGTATGTAGGAAACGTTACCTAATATTCTTACCACTGTTTTTTTTTTTTTTTTGTGCAATAAATGTATTATATGTAAGTTTGAGAAAGACGTATTACCCAAGAGGAGGGTGCAGTAACATAAATGGGGATAAAATAAGGAATTGTGCAAAACTTTTTTTACGCTGGTTAGAAGGACGTGCCTATGCTTATTTATAATTCCTGCGGCTTTGCCTAATTTAGAGCAGAGATATTTCACGTGATTGGTCCAGAGCATGTCTTCGGAAAAAATGACTCCGAGAGTTTCTACGCTACTTACAAATTTAATGTTCGAAGACCCGAAATTAAGAGGAGTATAAACTCGGTTACTTGAACCGCGTGGGCGAAACATTATTGCTTTTGTTTTTGAAGTATTTATATATTCAGGCAATTGGACTGAGACCATACTTTAAGCTTAGAAAGAAATGCCTTAGCTTTAATTATGTGTCCCTCTTCAGGTATATCAGCAAAAAATATACTCGTGTCATCCGCATAAATAATATATTTGCAGTTCGAATCAATGTTCACAATATCAATAATATATAACAGAAAAAGAAGTAGTCCTAGAATACTTCCCTGGGGTACTCCTGCTGATATGGTTAAGGGAAGAGATTTCTCATTATTAATTTGCACAAACTGGGTACGATATTCCAAATAAGATTAGATTAGTGTATGTGGAAGATCACAAATGCCATAAGCATATAGTTTTTCTAACAAAATGGAATGATTTATACAGTAAGACGCTTTGCTGAAGTCTAAAAATATCCCAAGCGTTAAGGTTTTTTCTTCGAAATTTTTAAGTATTTCTTCTTTTTGAACCAATAATGCTTTCTCTGTTGACTTACTTTTTCCAAATCCGAATTGAGAATCAGTAATTATAAAGTGCTTATCACAAAAATTAACAACACGAGAGTGAATTATTTTTTCTAGACTTTTTGAGAACACAGGAAATATAGATATAGGACGGTAGTTCCCTAGTTAATTTTTGTTACCTGGTTTAAACAACGCTAAAACTTTTGCAGTTTGCATTTTTTGGGGAAAAGTGCCAGATGATATTGCGAGGTTGAATATGTATGTTAGACATGGAGCAATTATATCTATCACATACTTTATAGGTTTAATTTGCTAGTCACCGGCATCACGATTGTTATTATTATTAAAATACAAAGAACAAACTTCAGTTTCATCAGTAGGGTAGATAAATAGTGATTCCGAGATTGACCTAATGTGATCTGACGCTTCAGGATTGTAAGAGCTATTAGCTCTTACAAGCTCAATGGCATTGATACCCGACATATTCAAAGGGATGACACCTTCTGGTCAACCAACATAAACCTTTTCTACTCAAGATTTATATGGAAGGCCGGACTTCCGCTGAAATTCCTCCTGTAGACGAGTTGTCCGATCGAATAAACTGCCATTACTCCCTCTATCTGGGAATCCCTCGATCTTCGTTCGTAGCCCATTATCGAGATCTTCGTCCGCCGAACATTGCTTCGGCGGGTGTTTTCCCCGTGGAAGATGAGACCGTCGCGTGCTGCCGGAATAAAAACCTGGCGATTCTTCAGTGAACTGCGTCTTCCGTAAACTTCAAGAGGGATTTCTTCGTTTCTCACACCATCTGTTCTGCTTGCCCGTTAGTTGCAGGAAGGTAAGGTGCACTAACGTAATGCCTAATGCCGTTTTTTTTTTTAACTTGTTTATTTTATTTGAGACATGATTTTTCGCGTTATCAGAAAAAAAAGTATTTTCGGTAGGGCAAAAGTAGTGAAAAGAGAGCTTAGAAAATCAGTGACGCGTTTGGACGACGTGGCATGCATCGTGTAAAACGTCCAACCACTTAGAGTACGCATCGACCATTACTCCGGAGATGCGGATACGTTTCGCCACCCGCCGACTGAATAGTAAATCGTTTTCGTTCATGATGGCGCTGGACTCGAGAAGGACTTCGAGTCTTTTCGTTAAGTTAGCCCAAGTGCCAACACTTTTGTCGAAAGCGGTAAGTCTTCGAAACGTCGACAACGTCGGTAGCCACGTGCTGTGCTTGACACTGGACGCTTACCATTCGCTGAGAAGAAACTTGCTCGTTCGTCTGCCACGAGTCGTCCGATATCAGGTCATCACCGCAACTCCATCTCCCGACAAAAAAAGGTCTTCATTGTCCGCATGTCCATAGTTAGCAATCATATGAACTTATAAATTCCCGAACGCTCATCGCTTGCCGTCGCTAAACGCCGCTCATTCATAACTTCTTCATTGCAAATAAACGTTTTAATATTCTGATGCTTTTCATCACATTTCTCCTAAGCTGTACTTACAACATATATATGTTTGTCGGTACTTCGGAAAACATTGTAACGGCGTTTGTTTTCTGGAAACTATAACATCTTTCGGATCCCGTGAAACACAATATTTCGTGGCGTCACTTTTCAGTCGTCATTATAATGGTGAGGTACCGTAAATCGCGAAGCACTTTACTAGACGTCTGCTTCCACTGGTGGCTTGGAAGATTGAGTCTACTAAGCTTGCATTCCTGCAGAAGAATTTTAGGGGCGAAGCTCCTTAGGGGCTATCACTGTCCGTATGTCCGACCGCCGTCGGGTGCACGTGCTCCTGCTCGTGAGCTCACACGCTCACGTGCTCAGTAGGGCAAAAAAAGAAAAAAAAAAAAAACAGTCGCATCTCCACGTGGTGAATGATGTTGATTGGGGCGAAGCTCTGGGTAGCTAAACTTTTGTTAAACTCGTGGAGCAAAATATTCTTCGCTTTCTGACGTAGCGGGGGGAGTGACCAACCAGAACGCCGCAAAGTTTCCTCCTCCCTGTGCGCGCTCAACTTCGCAACTTTTGACGAAAAATCCCCCGCGATCCCTAGGCGGTGCACGAGAGCACGAGACAGCGCGGGGAGGCGAGCGTTCATGCCGCTCGCTGTACGTTGTTTTTGTGCTCTCTAGCGCCGACCGTCATTACCGAGAGCAGACGACGAGAGTTCGTAGCAGACGACGAGAGTTCGTCTGCTACGATGCGGCATGGCGGCATTCGCACAGCGGAACTGAAAGAAAAAGTTGGTTTTCTGCTCGAAGTCGCGTCCCGCGGATCACAAACTCAAACACGAGCTTGAATTGTAAGCGCCTGATATTTCACGAAGGGAGGAATCAACGACCCGTGTTTTATTTGCAAAATTTGAGTAGTTTTGTTGCCGTACAGAAGCTGAAACCTACCAGTGTGTAATGAAAGGCCCAGGACAAACACAGAGGCCGCGAGATCTCGTATCATCTGTGTGCGGGTGAAAAGTGGAACATTTGTCGACAAAGCTCCCACAGCAGAAACCTGTGACGCATTTACTCAGCGTCCGGGAAGGCTAAACATGGAGACGTTGCCCGAGGTTTAAGCAAAGCCATATTTGAACGGCAGCTATCTTGCCCCGTCGTATTTTGTTTTGAGAAAGCTCTCGTTCTCAATGCCCTCACCAGGGAAATAAAAAGACTTACAAAACGTAATGCTAGATGTTCCAAAGAACTAGATTTAAGCTGTATCCTTTCAGTGGTTCACTGTTCCACCCTTGATCGGGGTGGTACAGTGAAGCGGAGATTTCCGTGAGAATCAAAACCGAAACTTCGGCATGTGATGAGGCATTTTCAATTTTAAAATTATGAGAATATTTTAGAGATAACGAAAATCAAATTATAAGGTATTCAGTAATATTTTATTGTCTGAAACCTCTTATTCTTAAAACCAAATATTGCTACAAGTGAACAACAACAAAGTTTGCGTAGTTGGCGGTTTCATGTTCATACGTCGGCAACGCTGTAGCGCAAGTGTTCCTCGTAATTTAGTTTATCTCCATCAGGCGGCGCCACCGTAGAAACAAAAACGGCCGAACCAGCCGAACGGTTGTTCGTGCAGCTTTTTCAGCACCGCAGAGTTGCACTTGTTCCCGGTGTTGACGTTTTGTGCCTCAGCGTCGCATCTCACAGGATTCGCAGGACAACCGCCCAACGCAAGCGGCGCAAACCCGTCAAAGATGTGTCATCGCCTACGTGCCCGTCTTTTAGGCTAGTGCCGCAACGCCTGTCACACGCACACCGTAACCCGATCTAGGCTTAACCGACTGATGCTGCTTGAATCGGTTGCTTCGCAAATAGCGCATCCTAGGCGCCGTCGCTCCTCAACCCCATGGAATGCCAAGACTAACCGCATCCCTGCCTTCGACGCAAGGTAACCCACCAAACTTGTCCGTACGAGTGTCATTCATCGAACCGATGTGCATTCCCCGCTGGCAGTCAACAATTTGCAAAGCTCACAAGCCAGTGGCATAGCGTGTAACTTCATCATAATGCGAGCTTCTGCTTTTTTACAACGCGATTGACAGCTTTGCTCGAGTTATGGAGAGCTTAATTTAATTATCGGAACGCAATGGCTCCTTTCTGGTCCTCGGGTTATAAATATTGGCCGCGTCTAGTCCTGTTATCTCATATATACATATATTTGTTTTTATTATTCTTTTTTGCTTTGTGAGTTCAGTCGATCTACGAGGGTTGGTTATCAGTTTTATGGAGGTTCGGTTGCTTTATCTCTGGCTTATCTACCTACGCCGGTGTGCCGCTGACAAAGAGAGAGCCCCCGACGTCTATTGTTAAACATACGCCCCCTTCATCACGTCTGACAAGTTGGGCCGGCATGATGTCATTTCCGAGAGTTTTAATTGTCTTTAGGCTGTCTGGTGACCTTTCTTTCTTACTCGAAAAAACTCCATATTTCTCAGTTGCATTGCGCTACATTGTTGGCAGTCGGTTACCGGTGGCGAACCAATCGGCGCTCGCTACCTGAATCATCTTCGTTGACAGATACAGTACTGCGTCAAAATAAGGTTTTCAACTGTACTAAAAAAAAAAAAAAAAAAAAACATTTTTTTTTGTTGTTATTTGTTTGTGACCTAAGAACTGTCGTTTGCCGGTGCATATTGCGTCACGGCTAAGTCGTCTGCGACTCTGCGCGCCGTTTCTAAAGCGAAGGATTCCGATTTATTCGCTGCGTTGTATATTTGTATGGGCGCTGCGTTGCGCGACCTGCTGACATGGTTTGTCCGAGTGGTCGTGTTTTGTGTTTGGGGAAACACTTCCTTGGCTCTCCAGAATACCGGACCTCAAAGTTAGAACAGTGTAACCCAACCTCAACACTACTTTTTTTTTTAATAGCGAGGTAAACAGTAGTATGTATTAAATTTTAGAAGATAATAAGCAATGATTCTCGCTGAAACAATCATAGAGAGAAGGAGGACCAGACTCAGTCAGACAACCCAGTCCGGTTTTCTTTTTTTTTTTTTTTTTTTTTTTGCTAGTATAGTGATACCACCACGCACGTTACGAATATAACTGTTTGTGCGCAAATGACGCCTAACATACAAGCTTGTAATAGAAACATTAAAGGCGGTCATGTGTGCGTCTTTAATGTTTTTATTATTTCGTTTTTAAGTATTCATTATAACAACGCGCTCGAATTAACTAGTACCCATTAAATCTTGCATTCTTTCTCTTTTCCCATTTGCGCATGCGCGTCCTACCTCTGAAAGGTTAATGGGACAAATGAACATACGTCGCTATTGATGTGTTTTCCCCCCGTAGGCTTACACTAATTTGGCATGGTAATTTAATGAATAACGTGACCGCTAACCAACCACATCTGCAGACTCATGGCTCGCAGACGGTGCGAAAGCCAGTGCGCCGAGGATATATGCTCTCATTTTTTAGCAGACGACGCGCTGGAGTTCGTTGTAGTTCGCAAAACCGTATTTCCTGGCTCGTCGTTCTTGTTTTTTTTTCCTTTTCGCGCATCGGATCGTGACTCGTCAAAAAACGTGAGCCGCAAAGCAGAAAGGAAGGTTGAGATGGTGAATCAGGAGGGAAAACAACACCAAAACACCAACAACAAAGAACCTTTAAAGCAGGAAAGAGTGTGAATACATAGAGGCATGCATCACGGACATACGGGCTCAAATGAAGCAAAAAGACGTTTCTCTAAAGGAAGAGGAACATCGAAAAGAGACAATGTTGATGGTGTGCGTGCCTACAAAAAAAAAAAAAAAAAAATAATAATAAAAAAGACAATATGCGAGCGTGTGTTCTGTCTTATCGTGAAGATGGCGGTGGCGCTGTGAGAGATTTGGCGAGGTCGGTCACGTGATGTCGTGACGTCACCCCGTCGTCTGCTTTTGTTTGGCGGCCGTTGTCTGCTAGTGGATGGTAGGAGCGAGACTGAAGAATGGATCTTCATCGTAATCGCGATCGTGTCCTTAGACCAAGTAAAATGTTATAAAAGACGAGCGAAAACCAATGAAAGGGTTACTTCAAAGAGGCGTTGCAGTCCGCCTGCTTCGGAGGTTTTGCCCTTGATGGTTGCTTTAGATTGTGAAGTCACGTTTTGGTTGTCCACGCAGGGGTGCCTCGTCTCCTGACTTGTGTCGATTTTTTTTTGTTTTGTTTCTTCATTGGGACGACTGGTTCCGCGCTTGTAAAATCGCAGTTTTCTCGAGTAGTGGCGCTACTAGCTCAGTCACGATTGTCATGATCGGAGCGAAAGTATAAGTGTACCATCGTGTCGTGTCTCGGAAGTCCTGGTCAAAGATACGAAGCTAGTAAAAAAAAAAGAGATAAAATAAAATGCGGGGATAATGTGGTACGAGAATGCGAAGTACGGCTGGTCTTTTTCCCCGGAAATCTGTAAAAATAGTCGCGCTACTCAGAAACGCGAAGAAAGTGCTTCTGCTCATTGCCGACACCTGGTGCGGGCGAACGCGGGCTGGTTCGTAAAGCATTGCGTTGTCGTATGACCTCGGGCGTACCTCTGATGATGCAGGTTCCTCGATGAGTGGTAACGGAGTGCAGTCCATTATTTTGAACATAGATGTAGAGACGTAGTACTACAAACGTCAGGTGCACACCACGGATTCCTTATTCTCGCAACACACTGAACATTTTTCGCAACTGAACGTGTTCAGTGTGTTGTAAGAGCAAGGACTATGATAATAATAATAATAAGAAGAAAAACTGTTTCTATGCTCGGCGAATGCAAAAAAAAAAAAAAAAGAAAAGACAACTTTGTTTGAGGTGTTTCTTGTTCCGTGGAGAGGGTCATGGTGCTAATAGTCATACAATGTAATTCAGAAAGGGCCTGTTTACAAGCCCCGTCGACCAACATTGGCGGTGGCCACTTATCTGACACGAAGCGTGTGTTCGGATTAGCGTCCTCGCCAAGCGCTGACGCGTCCCTCGTTTGCAAAACACGATAACACTACGCGACACCGTTAGCGCGAACGAGCGATCGCTCTGGTTTTCTTCTAAAATCCGAGGTATGTCATCAAAACTATTATGCTGGTGGAAAGTGCACACTCGGTAAAGCTTGCCGAAGAGGGAAAATTTGACACAAAAACCTTTTTCGCTATAATATTGGGGAAATTCGCTGGTCTCGCGCTCGCGCTAACAGTGTCGCTCGGTGTGTGCGTGCGGAGTTTTCGTAGACCGCGTTTCCCCCTCCGCTAAACCCTCCGCAACGAAGAAGCCGCTACTGCGCCTGCGCGCCGATAGCCTTGACTGTAGAGTTCCGGGTGTCGTGGTGGGTTGCGGAGTGCGTTGCGGGACGGCGAAAACGATATACGAAAGTAGACCGTGCTTGTCCCCTCCGCAACGAAGAAGCCGCTACTGCATCCGAGCGCCGATGGCCTCGACTGTAGAGTTCCGGGTGTCGTGGTGGGTTGCGGAGTGCGTTGCGAGACCGCGAAAACGATGAACGAAAACTCCCTTGGCGATAAAATTTTTCGCTAGAGGGCGTACACTTTTGAAAATGGCCTTCTGTTGTGAACCCTTGTCACTGAGACTGCAACCGGGGTTACAGCTGTATCGTGAATGGAGCTGGAAGGTCGCCTACCCAGTTCGCCGCTTCATCCCAACTCCTGCTGTAACGCTGTTTCCAACGGTACCATTTTCAGCCAGTTGCATCGCGTAGACGGCTGCTAAAAGAGCTGGTAGGCGCCTGCTGGAAAAGCTCGGGCTTTTCCATAAAAAACAAAAAAAAAAAAACAAAAAAAAAACAGTGGCGTTACTTGGTGTCGCAAACTGTTGTCGAAACCGAGGTTCGACCGGTTCGGGGAACCTCCCAACTTTTAGCGAAGTTGGCAAAGATTCGACTATTGGACAGTGTTGCCCGACCTCACATGCAAAACTTTCCCATTTTCAGGGGGAAAAAAATTAGGAAGTTTATTTTTCTTTATGCTGTATGTATGTTAATGGCTGTACCCTTCGTAACGGGCGGTAGCTTGCGCCTCCTAGCCTGTCTAAAACGACATGATTCCTCCCGCCCTTCTAAGCCAATTTTCTACCCCTATCACCAGGCGGTGTGGGATATCACCAGGATGACCTTTGGGGAGTCGGGCAAAAAAAAAAAAAAAACTAAAAACATCCCCCCCTTCCCCCCCCCCCCCCCCCCCCCCCCCGCCGCCTCCTCCCCCGGCGAGGGAGTCGCCAATATTCCTTTAGTCAAACCTTGTCGACGTTACCCCAGCACCAGACCCACTGGGAGACAGGGTTGAGACTTTGGGCCGGAGTCACGCGGGAGGGAGTCCCAATTTTCCTCTGTCCCGCCTGTCCCCAGCTGCGCTAGTTGTGCACCATTCAGTTTTCCTTAGACAATTTCCACCAATCTTCTAATCGCCTCTTTGTGACCGTAATGCTTTTGTCATCCATCCTTGTATCGTTGCCAGCAAAACCCAGGGTCCCGGCCAAATCCGTTACCCCTTTAGGGAAGGCAGGGCGATTCCCGTGCACTTCAAAACCAGGTGCTCTAGTGTCTCGCTCTCTTATGGCAGAGAGCATACAATGTCTTTCTCCTGAAATTTAGTCCTATACACCAACTCATGTTTGGATGGATGGATGGATGGATGGATGAATACGGCTGAGCCCTTTGGATCGGGCGGTAGCTTACGCCACCTAGCCATTTTGTTTTACCATTTAAGCTTAGAATATTTAAATGTGAAATCTATATTCACTCCGCAGTGCAAAGAAAGTGAGGCTATGAAACCCCCTTGCCATCAGTGGATAAGAAAATACCTAGTTTTCTCTCGATTTCTGCCACCATTCACTTAATCTTTGCTTGGTAATCTCTACAGTCTTGAAATCCACTCTCCCTTCGCTGTCTCTAAAACCCAATGACTTTATTAAATCTATGTTGTCTTCGGTAGGCATAGGGTGAAGCCCTTTACAGTAGAGTATCAAGTGCTCAGCCGTCTCGTCCTCCTCTCCACAAGCAGTGCACACTGTATCAATTTCCTGGTACTTCACTCTGTATGTTCTGGTTCGCAGAACACCCGTTCTTGCCTCAAACAGCAATGAGCTTCCCCTAGAATTGTCATAAATGCTTTCTTTGGCAATAACTCTTTTGTTTAATCTATAGCTTTCCAGAGCCGTCTTTGTCTGCATTCCCTCTAGCCACCAATCTCTTTCTGTGGCCTTAACTTTCTTCTTAACTGAGACTTGCTCTTCGGTATCTTCGCTATAGCCCAAAAACTTTCCTCTTAATTTCCTAGTGCGCTGTCTCCACTTTGTGTCTACACTCCTCATGTATAAATAGCTGAAAACCTTTCGTGCCCATTGCTCCCCGTCCATTTGCCTCAACCTATCCTCAAATTCTACCTTGCTCACCGCTTCCCTGCTCTCAAATGATGCCCATCCCATGTCTCCTTGTACTCCCTGGTTTGGCGTTTTGCAATGTGCCCCCAAAGCCAGTCTACCTACTCCGCGCTGTTTTATTTCTAGTCTCGCATGCACTTCGGATTTCATGCATAGCACTGCGTTTCCAAAAGTCAAGCCAGGCACCATGACCCCTTTCCAAATCTCTCTCACCACCTCATACCTGTTGTAATTCCAAAGTGCTCTATTTTTCATTACAGCTGCTTTTCTGTTGCCCTTACCTATTATATACTTTTCATGGTCTCTGAGATATTCTGCACCATCACATATCCATACTCCTAGATACTTGTATTTACTAGCTCTCTCAACTGTAATATTCTGTATCTTCAGCCTCTCAACTTCATCCTCGTTAAAAATCATGACTGCCGATTTTTCGCTACTGAATTCTAAACCTAATTCCTCTCCTTCCCTACCACAGATGCTCATTAATTCCTGCAACTCTGTCCTGTTGTTAGCCATTAGTACAATATCATCCGCATACATCAATCCCGGTAAGGATTGCTGAATTTTTTGGCCTAGCTTACTGTAAGAAAGGTTGAACCCAAGCCCACTCTTCTCTAGTCTATCCTCCAATCCTCTCAGATACAACATAAACAGCAAAGGCGATAACGGGCACCCCTGCCTAAGGCCTCGTCTTATCTCTATTTTCCCTGTCGCCTTTCCTTCCCATGTTATAATCACCTTGTTATCTTTGTAAATGTTCCTTAATAGTGCTGTTAGTCCTTCATCTAGGTTTAAGTTCTCCATTATGTCCCACAGGTTTCTTTGGTTCACATTGTCATAGGCACCCTTGATATCCAGAAATGCCAGCCAGAGCTGTCTGTTTTCTTTTTGCGCTATTTCTATACACTGTGTTAGAGAAAATAAATTGTCCTCCAACCTTCTTTGTTTTCGAAACCCGTTCTGTAATTCGCCCAGTACGCCCTCGCAATCTACCCATTCCTCCAGTCTGTTCTTTATAATATGCATTACCAACCTGTAAATAACCGGTGTCACGGTTATAGGACGATAATTCCTAATATCAGACTTATCTCCCTTTCCCTTATATATCATACTCATCCTACTAAGCCTCCATTCATCTGGAATATTTCCTTTTGTTATCATGGTACTCACTACCTCCCTTAGTTTTGCCTTAGATTTAGGACCCAAATTCTTCACCAGCTTGATAGGGATACCATCTGTGCCTGTCGACGTGCCACTAGGGACTCTTCGTTCCGCCTTTTCCCATTCTCTTTGTCCAAAATCCGCGATGTCACAAACTGGACTGCTACTTCCTTCGGTTCTCCTATCTTCCACATGTAACCGTTCCCGAAATTTCTCCTCCATCACTGCTCCTATATATTGTATCGCATCATCTCCCTCTAATTGATCTCCCTGATGCGAGAGTATGAACCTCTGTCTAGCTTGCGTTGTTTCACCGAGTGAGTTCAAGTGCTCCCAAAACTTCTTGGCAGCGTTTCTATCTTTCTTACTTACATTACTCATCCATTCCTCACCCTTTCTCTGAATTTTCGCATTGATCAAACTGGATGCCTCTCGGCGACATGTTATAAAATTGTCCCATTTTCTTTTTACTTCCGTTTCGGACTCCCCACTACGCTTGGAATACCTGTGTTCTCTAGAGGCTTCCTGACGTTTTTGTATCGCTTGCTTCACTTCTTTGTCCCACCAGCTTTTTGGTCTATGTCCTTGCTTCCCCTTTCGTTTACTCTTAACTTTGTCTAGTTCTAGAGCAAAAAGCCTAGTTAGGCTCTCATAGGTCCAACCTGTATGCCGGTGCCCTGAAACTGCTGCCTCTATTCTTTCAACAACTATTTCCAACTCTTTGTCGCTGCAGAAAGTTTGCTTTGAATTATGTTGTCTAGTTTCAGGATTTACTTCTCTGGCAAAATTCAGCATAATACGTTTGTGATCACTACCAAGACTTTTGGAACCTTCTTCATCTATTTTCATTACTTGTAACTTACCATATATTTTGTGTGACATGAGTACGTAATCTATAGTTGAATGCAGATTGCCAGTTTCCCAAGTTATGTGCCCGTCACACTTCTGACTGGTATTACATAAAACTAAGTCATGTTTTTCCACCAGTTCTAGTAATATGCTTCCAGTTGAGTCCGTATACCCATCCAGACCCTCAATATGGGCATTCATGTCTCCCATAATAATTATTTCGGAGCCTTCCCCTAGTTCACTAATGTCTCTTGATATGCAATCAATCATTTTTCTGTTTTCCTCTACACCAGCTCATGTTTACAAACAAACCGGAGCGCCCCTAGCGGACGCCACCGGCGCCGCGCATGCGCGGTGGATGGTGGGCAAGAAGCCCGCCGCCGCCCATAAACAAGCCATTGAATTGCGTTGTCGGCGTCGGTGGGAGTCCCCGTGCTCTTTTTCGCGTTGGAATTGTTTATTCTACGTTCTCCTAACAATGTCTGACTACTTGAGCGGCTTCAGGAAAACTAACGAGGCAAAACTTTGCGTGAATAATGTGACGTGCGGCGATTCATTTCACGTGGACGCCGCAGAATGGGCGCTAAAACCTGACTCCCACGATGAGATTCTGCTCGCCATTTTCAGTCACGACGTCGCTCGGACTGCAAAAGCGTGGACCGTAGCTGAGATGGCGGACGTCGATACTGAAAACCGCAAGTAGAATCGGGCATTACAAGTCGGTGATGGCCACTGGTAACAATGATCAACATCTTCTTGTGTCTATTTACACTTAGCCTACTTACCCCAACCAACCTTCAAAAGTGTTTTGAGGCCTGCACTTAGTTCTTATCGCAATTACCGGGTCAACGCTTGGTTTACGGGCCGCTGTCGTTTGAACGAGCTGACGACAAAAAGCAACTAAGTTTGAAAGAGCAGACGACAGTTCGAACCCGTTCGCAATGGAGTACGGGCAAGAAGCACCGCATCCCGCGTCAACAAACCATTCGAATGTCACGTTGTCGGCGTCTGTGTGAGTCTGCGTACTCTTTTTTGCTTTGGAATTGTCGATTCTACGTCCTCATCGCAATGTCTTACCACTTTAATCCCCTGAGCAAAATTATCAAGGCTCGTTACGCCGCTGAACTTTCCGTAAATAATTTGACGTGCGGCGATTCATTCGCGTGAACGCCGCAGAATGGACGCCAAAACCATGATGAGATTCTTCTAGCTATTTTCGGTCGCGACGTCGCTCGTGTTGCAAAAGTGTAGAAGGTGCGGCGATGATCGACGTCGATACTGAAAATCGGAAGCGGGAACAGAGCAAGCGTATCAAGTCGGTGATGGCCACCGGTACCAATGATCAACATCTTGTATCTACTGTTTACACCGAGCCAACTTAAGTCTTTTGAGGCCTGCAATTACTTCTTAGTGCAATCACCGGGTCAAAGTTTGGTCTACGGGCCGCTTTTGTTTGAACGAGCAGACGACAAAAAGCAGACAAGTTTGAAAGAGCTGACGAAAGTTCGAACGATCAGCCGGCCGTGTGAATTTGAAGACGCACTGAACCCGTGGGTGGTCCGGACAACTTGGAGGTTTTCTCTCGTTCATGTTGGAACAAAGCAAATACACCTGGCGACCACAAAGTGTTGCCCGCACAAGCAATCGTAGTTCGACAGCGTCTGGTTTGCCCTTGTCACGGCTAATATCCACGTTCTCGGTAGAACGGAGGGCGGAAACACATGAAAACTGATCTTCAAACCTTTCCAGACTCTCTTGGTACAGTTCCCGTCGCAGCATTTTGACGAGAAGGCAGGTTTTTTGTCTCGTTTCTTCCAAAGGAACACAGGAATGCATGTCTCGCACGGCGACTTCTGCCCACCGCCCCAGACCGGAAGTGCGTCCGGCGCGCCACCACCGCGGCGTGACGTAGGAGAGTTGAGTTGGTGTATACGTCCTCGTCCTCAAAACTCCCGTTCTCGCCTTAAGCAGTGAAGAACTTCCCAGGGAATTCTCAAGCACATTTTTCTTTCTGATGCCCTGTTTTTGTTACCTGTACATAGTTAAGCCGATTTTTCCTGCATTCTTACCTCCCACATTTTTTCCTTTTTCGCCTCCTTCACTCCCTTTTCCCCTGAAGTGGAAATCCCCATCACCAGTGTGTAGGTATTTAAATGTAAGCTTTCGGGTTCGGTTTGTCCGGTTTTGTGTTTAAACTTGAGTACTTTCCGTGCCCACCGCGTATCATCCATTTTGGTTAGCCTTTCTGCAAATTTTAACTGGTTAATTGCCTCCCTGCTCTCGAAAGACGACCATCCCATGTCCCTCTGTACTCCCCCATTTGGTGTTTTTCCATGTGCTCCCAGCGGCAATCTGCCTACGCTTTGTCGAATTTCTGATCAACCTCTCACTCCATACACGGTACCCCCATCGCCAAAAGACAGTCCACGGTACCATCACTCCTTTCCATATATTTCTGACCACTTCATATATATATATATATATATGAATTCTAGTTTCATATTGCCTTAGGCTTCATAATAGATGATTTGTTTAGGGAATAATCCTCAATGTTTGCACAATCTAAAAAAAAAAACTTTTTTTTTTTAATGGTTTGAGTTAGGTTTTAAAGGAACGATAGTTTCGATAAATATCGCACCTTTCCTCCTTGCCAGAGCTCGCTCTCACTTTCCGCTCATGCGTGTACTAACCGAACTTCAGTCGAACTTTTTTTTCGAACTTCGTGTCGGAAGATCGAACCTGATCAAGCACGAGCCTGTGCAGGTTCGAGTGCCAAAGAGCACCCCCTAATAAATGTTTTCTTTTATCTCCACGGCGCATCGAATGGACGAACGCAGGACGGATGCAGTTGGGTTGGTGAAGGGCGATGGCACGACTACACTGTAGACACGGCGCTGCGCTGACGCTCTGTAGATGGATGTGCGGCATATACACGTGCTGCAGGGTTCGTTGAACCGGCTTTCGTGGGCTCTTCGTCGGAGCGGTCCTTGTGTAAAAACGGTAGCTGACGGCAGCCTTGTACAGATTCGAAAAAGAAAAGTAACCGATGACAATTGCTTAATAAGTATCCCATTATATATTACTCGAGAAAAAAAAATGAATTGACAGTTCTTCGTAAAGCTGACAGTTATTTTTTTTCCGATTAGTTCAGGTTTTTAAACCGTGGGCGTGTTTGAAAACGAGCCTTCCGAGCGTTCACGATCGGATTGGTATCACCGAAATATAAGCTATCCGTCTTCTAAAACCGCCTCTCTTGGTACCCCTCCCCCCCCCTCTTCCAGCGTGGCAGTGTATTGTCTCGTCCTAAGCGGTCGCCGATTACACTTCAGCTCTTGGGAAGTGCCCGTGAGAATTTCCAGGAGACGGGCGTTCCTGTCCGAACCACCAAGGGGTAAACCAGCGAGCGAAGCGGACTTGATCGAATGTTCTGTAGTTAATTCGGTCCCCGGCCGTAGCTTGGGGGCGGCTGCCGATGGGTGGGTGGTTGAAACCCGTTCTCCGCCGCTGACCGCGATTATGACGGATGAGAGCTCTCCGTTCGATCAGTCGGGCGAACATTAATAGCTGTTTTTGTTTCTTATTTTTTTTTTTTGAGTGTTTGGATAGGGTTTGGTACGAAGCGTGTTATGGTTTTTTCTCCGAACGTACCAAGGGGCAGTCTGAACACGCGAAAACACACTCTGGAAGTTGTACTGTGTTATTCTTAAAGTTACAGTTTGCACGATGTAGCGGCGTCAATCCTTCGGTGGTGTATCAGGGGTGATGGTAAAGACTGGAATAGAACGGGGTGATTCGTAAACCCTGACATCGGCGCCCCCCCCCCCCCCAAACCCTCCAAAGAAAGGGAGCAAAAGAACAGCGGAGAAAAGAAAAACAATTGATAAGTTAGTATCCACCACGAGGAAGGTGACACAGAGAAGTGGACGGACAACAGCGCTTGAGCGAGTTGGTTATCCTTGTCTCAAAATAGCAGCACAAGTATAGAGTTACACACAAACACAAGTCACCACGGAAAGAAAGATGAAAAAAAAAAAAGTCAATTTTCACGAATGCATCAAATAGGCGTAGAAGAAAACGAAGTGCAAATATAGATTGAGTTGTGAGTCAGCTCTGTGTGAGTGTTTTTATCTGCTGCGATTGTGTCACTATGTGTGATTGTTTTTGTGGCCAGTGGTGACTCGTGTTTGTGTCTAACTCCATACTTGCGCCGTCATTTTGAGACTCGTTATAACGTGGTGCAAAATGCAACGGACGTCATGCCGGGCCGCAAGGCTTACCGCTTTATTGACACATAGTCAATCCTCCTGGTGACGTCACGTTCGATAGAAACGCTGCGGATCCGAGCGCAGACGACGCGGCTCCTCGGTCCCTTTTTGCTGAACCACTCGCGCAGAGGACAAAAGGCTCAGGATCGCTGCCTCGGCCGCGAAACTGCCGAGGTTCGAGTTTCGACCAAGTACGAGCTTCAAACCCGAAGTTCGCCAAAAAAAGTCCGACCGAAGTTTCGACTCCTCGTGCGCATGCGCAAAAATGTAAGAACGAGCTGCCACCACTTGACCGGAGGGCAAGTGCGCTTTTTGTTGGGATTTATGGCTTCACTGGTTCGCATTCCTAACAAACGAAAGCATTAAAAGTATATATATTTGCTCTATTATCGAGTAAACGATGGTAATAATTTTATAAAATAAAAAAATAAAAATTGCTTTTTACATTTTTTGTTTGTTTTAATTTTCGCGTAGAAGCCTGGAAACGCTGTCGAAGGTAACTTCGTCGAACTTTTTAGGTAACGTTCGAAGCTTCGCCGAACCGGTTGAACCTCGGGTGCGACAAAAGTTCGCAATGCCCCTAATAAGCACCAAGATCCTTGAAGTTTTATTACTATTAAGCATATCCTATTTAGTGACTGGTAAAAACAACTGCGCTTGGCGTCCTTTTTTTTAAAATATTTATGCCCATCTGCATCGCAGCAGTTGTAGAACAGCAAAGGGATGTTTTAACGGCACCACGTGACTCCACGGCACGTCACAGGTGAGCGATGCTTCGCCTCGCGCGCAACTTTTAGATCGCGGGAGCTTTTTTTTTTTTTTAATTTTTTTGATTGCGCGTCGCAGGTGGAGACTTCCAAGGTCTCGCGTGTTTTTCGCTGCTAGGGAAAGCAGCTGGCCGCGGCCGTCTGTCAAACTCGGACGAGCTCTGTCGGCAAAGCCAGGCTGACGGAGCGGGCCAGAACAGCAGAAAAGCCGCACGTTTCCGATTCCGCGTTGAAGGTCCAACGAGTCAAGAGATCCAATTGAGGACCTCTTGGCTGACGAACGACGAAAATAATCCCTGGAGAAGGGGAACAAGAGGAACAAAGAACGAACACAAATCCCCTCAAACAGCTAGGTGACTGGTGCGCGACCGAAAACAATCCGCCTAGTCCGGGTATCGAACCCGGGACCTGTCCATTTCCAGTGGAGCGCCAGGTCTCGGGTTCGATACCTGAACCAGGCGGATTTTTTCGGTCGCGCACCAGCTGTGTTATGGGGATTTGGGTTTCTCCTTTGTCTTTCTTAAGTTCCCCTTCTCCAGGGATTAATTTCGTCATTCTTGTTCAGCTCGCTTGCACCTTTGCATTTAATTGCATTATAATCACACCTCTTGGGTCGGCGTACTCCTAACTCAAATTGGATCTCTTGACTGATTGGATCTCCGGATACACATTTTCTTTGCTCTCCTGAATGGAAAACCCGAGACTGGAAAGAAAGAAAACCATCACATACACCGACTGGCCTTTTTCTTTTTCTATAGCGATTATTGGAAATGACGGCCGTCGTTGATGGTGTAGTTCTCGTTGATCCTGTAGATGGCTTAGTAGTGCGTAGGTGTGCGTCCTCGATGTTGCCAAATTTTTGAAAAATATCGCCCGCCGCCCGCGGGAATCGAACCTGGGTCCACTGCGTGGGAAGCGGAAGCGTTAGCACAAAACTACGCCACAGTTTTTTTTTTTTTTTTTTTTTTTTTGTAACAGCAGAGCGTTAACAGACCCGTCTCCTTACGTTACGTTACGAAAGCTTATGTTCAAGTCACCGAGAAATCTGTGCTTCGTGTTAAGCGTGGCTACCAAATCAAAGAGCCTGGCACGCGACATTCCAAACACGAATGTTTCGGTGACGACGAGCTAGGACGGCGAGTTACCGTGGCAACCAAGGACACAAGGCTCGTCGTAGCGTAACGTAAGATGTTGAGCTCGGTTCAACTTTTAAAGACTGGTTCACACAGCACCGTTTTCTTAAGTTACGTCTGAGTCTTCCAAACATTCGTCTCTCGAATATCGCGTGCCAGGTATACCTCCTCGAATTGGTAGCCAGTAGCCACGCTTGATATGAAGCACATATATCCAGGTGGCTTGTACGTAAGCTTACGTAACGTAAGGAATCGGGGCTGTGTGAACCAGCCTTTAGGGTTTTTGTATACTTCGTCTCCCCTCAGCATGGACTACTGTTAGCCCCGCATGCTAAAATCCCGAGCTAGTTGTTTTGGACAGATCCCGGCGGCTGGACGAGCGTTCGAGCCGCGAGTTGCTCCAGCATAGCCTCCTCTATGCTGACAAAGCATGGCAGTTCGACGACGTAGCCATAGTGCCCGGTCGCATATTTGGAGCGCGAGGATCTGGTAGCGCAGAGCGTCAAAAAGTCATTTATAAGGGAACTTGGACGTGAGCGTACAGCTTTTGCAGCGGCGAGGACCCGAAACACACTTGTTCGCTCGGGAGAAGTGTGTTTCGGCGTTCTCGCCGCAGCGTGGCGCCAGTCAAGTGGCTCTCCTCTCATCCGTTGTCTGCCACTCCACCTTCTCCATTTCTTCGGCCGCTTCTCGAGGCGATCTGTCAGGCTTTGCCAAGTCAAGGCTAATCGCTCGCGCTTGGACAGCCTTCGCAGTTAGCCCATGCTAAGGTGAGAACCCGATGCCCACTGCACGCGCTTTCTATGAAAATTACAAAGAAATATACTCCGTTTCACCTTAGGTTGTACCGCAGACAAGGCGCTTGTAGCCTTTCCTGCGATACATCATAAGGTGAAAGAGAGTATAGCCGATAACAAAATGCCGCGCCAAAGCTCCTGCCAAAAGACGCGCGTTCACGCATTAAAAAAAAAAAAAAAAAGCATTCTTAACAAAATGGTTAGATGTTTATTCAGTTTCTAGCGCTTTTGTTCGCGCACCCCACGGGCTGCGTGAACGCGACGCCGATGCTCAAGGTCTTCGCCGTGACGTGTCGCAGCTGTCGCTGTAACTGTATTGTAGATAAACACGAGACTGCTGAGTTTTTTTTTTTATTTCCATTTTCGTATTTTTAATTACGACGTTTGTTCAGCAGCTTGCCTGCGTTTTTTTTTTTTTTCACTTTCATTTTTTTATTTTGTCAGGTCCCCATGGAGACATACCGTGACTCGTCGAATCTGTTCATTCCTTGGATCTCTCAGAGCCGTTTATACTGAGAGAGTTTGGCCCTCTTAAAGAGATTTTGACGGCCTGGCAACCTCAGCAGCGTAGTCTGACAACCGGGGGATAACCACTTCCGTCCGCCATTTTGGGGCTGTGACTCATAGGAACTCTGTGTGATTTCTCAGAAAGAAGGGGAAGAAGTAACGCCATTTTGTGTTACCCCACGAAATTCGCTGGTCTTAGCGGACAACAAGCTGCGCCCATTGGCCAAACTCTCAGTATAAACGGTTCTGGGATCTCTCGACCAGAAGCTCCCCCTTCCGTGTGAATTGTCCAGCGTGTTTCTAATGTAATTTGCTGGAAGTTTAAGGCCAACTGTACTTAGCGTCAAGAGGCGCGTTTCTTGCTCTGCGAAATCAACGGCACTTATACTCCTTCTCACTTCTAGAAAAAAAAAAAAAAAAAAAAAAAGTTTTGTGCATTGTATAGTTCTTACGAGATTTGGTTGTCTGGGAAAGAAGCCATGCTTTTGGCATTTGAGACGTGTACGTCCTGATGAGATTACGGACACATATATGTCATATGTGCATATATATGCAGTTTTAAATGAGACTTAAATGCATTTATACATATTTCAAATATATTCAGGGAAGGGGAAAATTGGTATTGTTTCGCGAGGAGCCGGACTACTTTTAGGTTCTTGAGGTGAACGCGAGTATATCGGCTAGAAGGCTGTCACGGCAGGTTCGGTCGCCAGCTTTGTCGAGCGAGTCGGATTTTCACAGCGTCTGGTGGTCTAAAGTGAAACCGGCGCTGAAAGTAGATTAAGGAACACGCGATGAATATCGTCAATACTCTCTCCGGTCGTATTCCTTTGCGGAGAACCAAAACTACCGTCAAGGAAAATGTTGATAGCCCATTTTACGTGGTGCGGTCTTTCTTCGGGCGCAGCGATTTCCGTTGTTCTGCGACTGCAACACAACGCTCGTGCAAGGAAATTCAAAAATAAAAATATAGAAGGAAATAAATATAAAATGTACGGCAAATAAAGTAACTGCGTGTCCACGCTTCTTTTCGTTTTTGTTAAAAAAAAAAACTATATATATATATATTTTTTTTTTTCTCGCACTGTCGTTTGTCAGAAGGGTCTGCTTATGCGCCAACAAACCTGGACTTGAGCTGCCAACGTGCCGCTTTCAACGAACGTGTCGCTCGGGTCATAAATATACACCACCTTACAGAAAAGCTGCCCAAATAATGGCCTAGCTCGGACTTTCTGGAAATCGCAAACGCTGGCACTTTCGCGCTGTAAATTTTTTTTTTTTTTTTTTTTAATTTGTGTATTACGCTTTTTTGAGGCGTTCGTTAGACAGAATACAAATATATGTTTCGATGTTGTAGTTCTGAGCTTGAAAAGCTCAGACAAAACATAAACCCAATGCTTCGCTATTTTTTTCTGCATTTAATTTTTTTTTTTTTTTTTTACGTGGTTTTTGTTTTTTGCTTTGTTTCGTACGGTCGCCGACCTTTGCTCGCTACCGCGTCGTGTCGTCGTGTTACCAGGAACGCGTGCTGCTCGCTGCTGGGCGAGTCTTCTTCTCTTGACGTGCCGTTTCAGTCCTTCCGCGATGTCGAGTCGGTTTGCACGGCGTATACGTCTTCCACTTTCTGGGTTGGGGGTTGGTCGCTTTCCTTACGACGACGTGTAGACCGCGGACTTTGAAACTTCGTGCAAACAAGCCCCCGCGAGGAGGTGTAGGCAGGCACTGCGCACTTCCCACTCGAGGTTTGCGCATTACGCGTGCGCAGAAGTCAGATTTCGCGCGACGCCAAGGGTCTGCGCGTCTGCCGACGGTAAAGCCGCCGCAACCGCGTGACGCTAAAGCGCCGTTCACACGCACCTGCGAGCGACCCAGTAGGACCGAGAGAGACGAAAGCGGTTATTAAGCCTTTTGCGACGGCGTAGGACCGGATCTCTCCGTCCCAATCGGTTGCGAGAGTGTGAACAGCGGCGCTTCAGAGTCACGCGTTGGTGTCCACGTTCGCTATTAAAGTTTGTTTTTTTGTTTGTTTGTTTATTGGAACTTTTGACAATACAGGATTGTCATGGTGCTGAGGCAAAAGGTGACAGTAAGTCACCTGACCAGGCCCCTAGCACCAGACTACACTTGCAGCAGATGCAGCAGATGCAGCAGGCAGACTAGTGGTAGAGTGCTATAGTTAACCATAAACAAAAACAAAAAATACACAGTAACTAGATCACTACACTACATGCGCTCTTGCAATGAAAAATAAATAATTCGCAACATGCAACAAAAATATATGAACTACATTACTACAATTACATCTGTACACATAATTTAGAAGACAACAGTATTATGCGGAAAGTAAAAAATATGTTTTTGATTTTTTTCTGAAAGTCAAGAGGTTTGAATTATGATCGATTATATCGATCAAGCCAGGGTGGAGGTTGAGAAGATTGGGAATCTGCCAAGATAGTAATTGCGTACCGTAATTTGTTCTGGTTCTGATTTTTATAAAGTTTGTATTTCTAAAATTGTAGTGTGTATCAGTATTCGTATATGTAGAAAGGAATAATTCACGGCAGTCCTGTAACTGAGTTCCACTCAGTTACAGGACTGCCCATAGACTGCTTCCACGATCCCGGGTGGAGCATACAAATCAAGATGGTTTACACGGGGATATAAATCGGGCCACTTTCACTACGAGGATTTAATCAACCCTTTCCCGCAAAAACGAACACGATTTTTTTATGTATCGTTTGTTTATTATTTGGTGCTTTCCACGTGCGTTTGTTTCGTATGTAATTCGAAGAATAATCGGGCAAGATGTAAGGACACGATCCCTCCACGACCTTCATTTCTCCCTCTCTCCCTCTCTCTCTGTAAGAACAGGTGCGAAAAGAAGTGCTCTTCTGAGCAAATCGGATCGTTGAGCCTAATTTTTTCGTCCTTTTCGCAACTTTCAGCGATGATGGTACCTGTGTGTGAGAATCGCGCTCCCTAGCTCTTGGATGATCGGGCTCTGGACGAAGGTGCTTTCTTACCCCTTCCTGACGTTGAAGGTATCAGATTCGGCTCTTGGATCGCTTGCAGTTCACGCAAAAGAAATTAGACTTGCGCGTCGCAGACCGAACCTTGTACTGCTGTTCTGCGACGATCGTCCAGATGACAGCCATTTTGATGGGAACTAGCGCGGCCTCTATAGGCCGTGAAAGTTGCGAAGTGCCACCATATATCGAAACGCAAAAGAAACGAGAACTAGGAAAGTAACGGTCCTATTGCAATAAAGTCAAAACTCGAAGGAAAAAGAAAGTCGACATTTTTTTTTTTTGAATTATAAAAAAAATCAATCTGTTTTTGTTCTAGTACGGCAGGGGTCACATCAATGAGAAGTTGATAATTACATCAGACATTTAGAGTAACTCTTTCTTCCGCATTATCAGTGGCCAGACGAATTAATCAATCAATCTGCCATATTGAAAGATACACCTAGACGTAAAAAAAAAAACAGGATTTCGTAGCTACAGTGATTTAAATAAAATAAATCTGATACATTTGATTAAAAAGAAAAGAGTTCCACTTTACTACGATTCGCCTCTTCGCACGGTCCGCTTCCCGTCGTTCGTGTCGCCACCGTTTTGAAACGGCTGCTCTGATACCTGCAGTGTATTCTATGGCATGGAAGGCTCGTTTGAATGCACAGCGTCTAGATGGAGCTTCGCCGTACTCTATGGTTAGAGTGGCTGTATACACCTTTCCGTAAAAGCCTACGAGGGCACGTCAATTGCTGCGTTCGTGCGTTAGGCACGCGCACTTTGTGGCTGGACCGTGATTTAGCGCGTGTGGACTGTGATTTTTGTAAACAGTGGAAATGTGTATCGGCCGTGCTTGCAGATCCAAAGTATCGCGTTCCTTTTCCTTTCGCTTCCATCTCCCAGTGATGTGATTGCTGCGCCAATTGCGCCAAACTGCGCCAAGGGACTAACCCTGCTACATTCTGCTACATTATGCCAAAATATGGGTAATCTGCGCCAAGCATGCGCCAAAGGACCAATTTCGGTCGCCTTTGAAAACCGAAACTAAACTGAGTACCGTAATTGAGCACATATGAGCTAGGTGGTGCAAGCAGACATCCGACACAAAGTACCATGCATCAATCATTCATCCGGTCTTGCATGATTTTTACTGCCGTCTCTCGTCTCGCGTCTTTTTTTAAAAAAAGAATTCAATGATAAACGTGGGCGTGTGCTGACGCTCCGACGCTGGCGTGCTGGGTACCAGCCAGGCCGTCGTTCTGTGAAACGAAACCATGTTTTTGCGCGGCAGGGGTTACTTTATGGGCTGAACCACTCGCTCCTGAAAGCAACGGCCGTGGCCAAACTATATTTGGTCCCTGCTTGCCAGCCACCATGGTTGCGCGGCGTCGGGTGTTGCCATCCCCACGTCACTGCAGCTATGGAACTTTCCAAACTGAAACGTAAGGACTGCCGCATGTTCATCAACAATCCTGTTCTTGTTTAATATGCTACTACAAACATCCCTTTAGCTCAGAGAGTGCAGTGTCGAAGTATTGATTGCCTAGGTTTCTCTCGGTAGGCTTTCATTCGGGACGTACCCCGGTATGTGAAAAATCAGCCGCGAAAGATGTTGGGGAAGAAAAGTGAGATAAAGCAAAGAAGGCAATGTCCGCATGCTGAACCCGCACAGCCTGCTTATTTGTCTCGAGTTCAGTCGTCGCACATAGCGCTCCAAGAACTTTTTGACCCTGACTCGCGATTTCTTGCGTGAATGCGCTCAGGTTCTTTTCTTTTTTTCTGTGTTTAGCTTGTACCTCGCCTGCCGGACTGGCAAGCACGTGCCGCTGGACTGTTTTTTTTTTTCTTTGTCGTATGTTGGACAGTTACATTTTGCATACAATTTTGGGAATTGGTTGGAGACGGAGCGGAGTGGCATGGTTTCGATCGAACAGCCATCTCCGCTCGCGCGACAACTTCGCATTGCACGGCAGTTGTTAAGTGTTTCATAAGTTGGAGACTGCTTCCATTTCTTATATTACTAGTCAACCTAATGATGTGATGATAGAGAGGTTTGGTAGATCGTGTTTTCGGGTCACGCTATCTGTAGCGGGAGCTCGCGCTACCCCTTCGATGCACGCTCTGAAGCGCGCGCCTGTAGCTGTAGCAGGCCTTTGAAAACGATCTACTAAAACTCTCTATTTACTACTACACCGGTCATTTTCAAATAAATTTTAATATCTGAAGTTTCGTCCGATATATTCGTATCATTTAACTGAAGCATTGTAAAATGTGTTAATGAAAGACTCCCAGGTGGTCTATCTTGACAATAACTGGTTGATTGCGGCGAGCAATGTGTCCTTCATTTGTCCACCACCTAAAATTAGTATCTTTTTTTTTTTTTTCTAAGAATATCTGCTTCAAAAGCCACTTTCGCTGCTCCGAAGAACTGTTTTAGCTGCTCCAAAAGCCAGGTTTTCTGCTCCAAAACTCTGTTTTGGCTGCTCCAGAAGGTGCTCTAAAACGGTTTTGGCCAATCACATCACTGATCTCCGTATTGACGGAGAAGCGGTTTCGTGAGCCGAACCAAATAGAACGCATCTTCATGCGGGAAAACGACCTTCGCAGGCGCCGAGTTTCGGGCGGAGCATGTTTCTCGCTTAGCGTTTGCGAAATATGTATCCTACGCTGAAATCGAGCGAACATTGGCCCTAAGCTGGACACTCGGCGACAATGTTGGCAAGGGTTCTGAACTCTGCGATAGGCTCAGTTCCGCACTTGACCTTGGCGCTGGCCAATCGGGGCGGTCAGAAGTCTAGCCGACTTTGTCGCATAGAGGTTAAAGGGGCGGTGCAATGATTTTAACACTGAACGAATGTGCAGCTTGTATTTTTTATATTGTTTACTTCGGCATAAGTAAGAGAAAAAGTGCCACCATACCCCAAAATACCTCTATTTCGCTGCGTAATCGTAAAATAAAAAACGTTTTTTTTTCCAGTCTGCGGCCACATGGTGGCCGCAAATGGAACCTGTGGTGTGACGTCATTCGGAGTGGTTTTTGTAAGTGATAGTGTTAGGCAATTGTAAGCTTGATTTAAGGTTAAGTTTAAAAAATCGTGTTGTTTAGGCATGCAGAAACGCTTCAAAAGCCTAATATTGTCGCTAAAAGGGTATGAATTATTTGTGGCGCCATCTACCGCAAGTCAACAAAACCTGCCGTCGCCGTCATCCGTCGACGCCCGAGGCGCCTACGGCGGCTACACGAGCAACCCGGACGTTTTGTCTTTCCCTCGCTCGACGGAGTGCGTTGGTCGTGGTCCGTAGTATCGTGGTATCGTTATTGTTCCTGGTGTCTCGACCTCGACTTTGACTTCGACTTCCGCCGCGCCGCCATGTTGGTCGGGAATCGACGGGAGAGCGGCGAGCGGCGAGCCTGGCGAGCCGGCAAGCGCTGGGGAAACGGAAGCCAAAAGAACCCAACCGGAAACCAGCGCCACTCCGAATGACGTCACAGGCGAAGCAGGTGCCGCTTCAAAGTTGAGTTGAGGGGTGCCGGAGATACCAATTTCTTTTATTTTTTTTTAATGAAAACTAGGGCAAGCAGGAAAGAATAGTTTCCGGTCCTTTGTTTTATATGTGGCCGGGATCAATTCCCGCAATTAATTAGCCAAAGTTCGCAAATTGTTGCACCGCCCCTTTAAGGCCCGTTCACACTCTTGCGACCGAATACGACTGAGAGAGACGAGATCTCTTACAACTTCTTAAATGTTTCTAGAATGAGGGAACACACTGACATTGTGGCGCCATGTATGCGGTGTCCCTAGAACTGCATTTCACAAAAGCGAAGGTTTTGGGGGATTTCCGAGGTCAAATGTGCGTAATACCCATAGAAAGGCTCGTTTATAACATTGACAAAAGCTTTTCGAGCCAAAAAAGAAAGGATATTGAGCGAGAAATAAAAAAAAAATATGCCGGACCGCCGAGTTTCCACTGCTTCCCAATAGATGGCGCCAGTGTGTTCTCTGGTTTAAGAAGTTTGAAGGAACCCAGGTTTAAGAGGTCGCAAGCAGTCGCAAGAGTGTGAACGGGCCTTTAGAGCCCCTGGAAGGTTCCTTGACCATTGAACATTGTGTGGCCACTACGTCCGATATAATAGTTTTTTCTTGTTGTTCTAACGCGAGCGATGTTTTGATAGGTCCGTTTCCAGAGTATGGTAAAAGGACGAAAGGAAGAACGATCGGGTTGCTCGCGTCTGCGGCTCTCGCGGAGTGACACGCACGAGACCGCCGCACATCCGGCCACCTCGAACCGGACGACTACGCGCAGCTACGGCTTGCTCGTGATCCGAAAGCGGCGCGTCGCCGCACTATTAGGGAGTTTTCGTAGATCGTTTTCGCCGTCCCGCAAGGCCCTCCGCAACCCGCTACGATAGCGGGAACTCCACAGTCAAGGCTATCGGCGCGCAGGCGCAGTAGCAACTTCTTCGTTGCGGAACGCTTAGCGGAGGGGGCACCGCGGTCTACGAAAACTCCCTATTTGCTCTGCTCCACACACATACACACACCCACCTCCCCTCACGGCCGCGCCTTCTGGTTTCCTGCAAAAACGACGGTCGCTTTCCGCAGTACTTGATGCCAACGTACGTGACCGCCCTGGAAACACCATTGCGATAGCGTGCTCCGCAGGCGGAGTGTATGATAGGGAGTTTTAGAATAGCGCACGCTAAAGCTTTGCGCACGCAAAGAATAGCGTCGTCGCCAGTGCGCATGCTCCCAACGCAAACCAGGTTTTGCGCTTTGTGTGCGCAATTTTAGCGTGCGCTATTTCTCGGAAATAGGCGTGCGTACGCAAAGAGTCTTTGTGCTTCTCCAAGGAGGATTCGTGATGACAAGTTGGCTAAAGCCAAGACGAGCAGGGTTAAAAAAAAAAAAAATGGCGGCTTGCAGGATTATGCCGGCGGCTGCTTTGGCGGCGTCGTGAGTGCGACGTCGGCGGCATCCTCGCGACTGCGACGATCACCGGCAACTTCATGCTTGCGACGCGCGAACATTTCTCGGCGAAGGTACGATGTGCTATAAGGTCAGTACACGAGACCTCTCTTGCCGAGGCGACGCAAGCGGACATGACCGGTCAACCGCTCGCGTCGCATTCTCACGCTTAAACGAATCTAAAATGCTACTCTTGACCAAAAAACTTGTTTTTTTTTTTCTTGGAAGTTACAGCATTTTGTGTGTGAAATAAAAATTGTTACTGTATCTTGGTGGCGTCGCAAGCGCGAGATGTTAGGGCGTTTGCGTCGCGACGGAGAAACGCTATTCTAAAACTCTCTTGCGTCGCGTGCGCTAGTACAAGCGCTAAATTTAGCGCTAGCGTGCGCTAAAATTGCGTACGTTATTCTAAAACTCCCTAATATTAGAGAATTTTCGTATACCGCGTTTTCTCCTCCGCTAAGCCCTCCGCAACGAAGAATGCGCTAATGCACTGCGGGACGGCGGAGACGATCTACGAAAACTCCCTACAGTTTCGAATCGAAAGTCTAAATGACGCTTAAAAGGACGGGAGGTGGGCTGGAGGGTGAGAAAAGGGGATACCACCCTCCCCCCCCCCCCCCCTCCCTCCCCCCCTCTTCGCGGGAGTTCCGCAACTAAGTAATCTAGTAACGTTGGTTGGTGTATACACCTTTCCAACGTTTATAAGCCTGAAAAAAAAAAAAAAAAAAAAAAAAAAAAAATCCTTGTTGCAGGTTTGTGGAAGCGTGCGCAGCATCAAATATTTCGTAGAGACAGCTCATATGCTTGGCACGTTTGTCCACAACCCAGTTGACAACTATGGCAGCGCGCAGAACGCGATCATCGGAACGTTTGTACAAATCAACCACACTGCCTACACGGTACTTTTTTTTTTTTTTTTTTTCTTTTTCTCTGACGCGTGCGTGGTTTTACAACTCCATCAAACATCTGAGCTCGTTTGTTCGGGCTTTGGAGCGTACGATGGCAGGCACGGTAACCAAGCAGCCAGCCAGCACCCGAAATGCGTCTATTTCCGGCCTCGCCAGACTCTTATCGAGCCTCTGGTAGTGCCCCCGCCTTGGCAACCTAGAGTGCCTTCGTAGACACGTGCGCTTTTTGCTCGAGTTGTAACATCTCGGCCATCTTTCCGCCCAGTCGCTTTTCACGTCTTTTGAAGGGCGCGTAATCCGGGCCTTGGCTAGTGCCTAATGCCATTTTACTGCGCACGTCACGCACTAAGCGCGCGTTGGCCCGCTCGGTGCAACCGAAGGAAAGATACATGTAGGCTCCTACCAACGTTGGCTTTTACTGCCTAGACTTGAAAATTTGTCCGCAATTGTTGGGCAGGAGGAGATGGTGGAAGTATTGGTGACTCCAGCGAAACCAACGCCGCGCAGCTGCAACGCCGAGAAACCCAGGAGAGAAGGTCGTTTCGACTTTGTCGTCTGCTATCGCTGCTTGGTTCTCGTAGGCAGCACAAAAACAAACATAGTTTCCAGTAATTATTTTTACGCTTCCGCCTTCATTCCTACCCACTGACTAGGTTTCTACCGTCGAAAAATCGCTTTGCTTTCATATGTAACACGATTTTACGCTGCAGTGCAAGAAATTTATGGTAATCCGCGTGGCCGAACGACGGAAACGACCTCCTTTCGTCCGCCATTTTTTTCTCACCAGCGCGCCAACTATGGTTCGCCGAAGTCTGCACGCGAACGGTTCGCTCTGACCAGCATACCTCGGCAAAACTCACTCATGCGTGCACTCACTCACCTTCATCGATCAGGCGCGAGGTGAGTGTGAGTGAGTTCATAAACCTAAAAAAATCGCGAGTTTGAGGTTGAGTGAGGGCCGTGAGTTCGTGAGCTGGGTGAGTTCATGAGTGAGGACTTGGAAGCGAGTGAGTTCAACGAAAAATTCCCGACATGTGCTTAAGTTGCACGAGGAACGACATTGGAATCATCATCTTTGATTTTTGGGCTCAAAAACTAACAGTAAAGTGCGGTTTGTTTGTCCCCATAGCTGAAGCTTACCGCTAGGCGTAATTGTTCGATTTCCTCCCCAATATTTTTGCCCCCCCCCCCCCCCCCTGTTTTTTCAGTGTTGTTAGTCCTAAATGGACGATGCATCTGTGCGACGGCTCTAAGCTTGGCATGGCGAAAGCACGCTTTTGCTCGACTGCCCTCCGCTATCCTGAAAGAGAAAGTTGACGGGCGGGTAGCTGGCCCCGTATACACCCAAGAGAGGCTAATTCCGTAACTGAAAAGAAGATATGTGGGTCACACGCGTCAAAAGGCATTGACGGGCATGTGGTGGTGCGTATAAATACCTGGACACACGCCGGGATTGACGTAGGTCAAATGCCGTTTCTGTGTGTGTGTGTTTTTTTCTGTGCCTTTTCTTTGCAATATCGATTGTTGTTTGGCGAGCGGTCAGATGCTCTTTCTGATAAGTACCGCCAGCCATTGTTGTGGGTGGGGACGCGTAAGACTGGTGCCACGAGAGAGCGCTCCCCCGCCCTTTGCTTTCAAGGGCCGTGCGAGGCTGCACGGAGCTCGAGGCCTAAACGAAACAGTTTCGTTTTGAAAGCGTTTGACTGCGTTGCGTCGAGACACGAGAGCAAGTCACCGGCACATCTGTGCTTCGTATGAAACGTGGAATCCAATTCAAGGAATAGCTTTTCAAGCGACACAAGAAGCAGGGATGGCCTAGTTTCTCGCAGCCGCAACGCAGTCAAAACGCTCTCAAACGCAACTGCTCGTAGGGGCCTTCAGAACCTCGGGGCAAATACGTTACCAGGAAAATATATTAAACTTGATTCATTTGCATTAGACAGCGTGCTCACGATACAGCACTAAGTCTCTCCCTAGCGGTGAGGGCAAGCAGCTTCCGAGAGAACGTGCGCGCAACGTCCTGTCCACTCTGCGGCGCTTTCGAGCTGCGCCGAGGGAGAGGGTTGTTGCCGACGCACCGAGACGGCCGTCTCCCCCGTCTTTGCAGCCGTTCCAAGTGCGCAGAAGCTGTCGGCGCCAAGGCTGCTGCAAGTTTCGCAGAGTGTAGGGAGCTTCCTCGTGAAGTATTTGGTCAGGGCAACAAGCACGAGCGAAAGCGAGTGTCGCTGTCGTGGCGGAGTCCCAACTCTTGGCTGCCGAGGCCTTGTGTAGACTGTCGAGCTGGAGAGCAACCCGCAGCGGAACAGGCGTCCGCCACGTCATGGCCTCCGAGATCCGCTGTTGTGGCACCGCCAGGGTCGCGACCGGCGCCAGCGTGACACTCGTATGACGTCATCAGGCGGAAATGAAGGGACCACCTTTTTGGACGCGGTAAACACACCAGTCGAAGCGTGGCTTATTTCCGAGGGGGCACGTCTGACCTGCCTGTTGATTCGTCTTCATTTCGTTTCTCTCTTTCCCTCTTCCTCACCACGACTTTTTGGGAACAATGGATGCTGGCTTGTCGTTATGCCAGGTAGAGATCATTTCCGGACATCGTGGGATTCCACCCTTCGTTCATTGTACGGTCGGTCCTCGGTCGCAGCTGAGAGAGGTGTGCTGGCGTCGCGGAGTGTCCTTTTAAACGGAGTTGGGTTACATATCGCGGAGTCTATTGAATTCCGTTCGGCCTCCGTTGGTCCACGGGATATATAAACCTCGGGGATAAGCGATTTATTAGTCACGCACTACATCAATCACGTGACTTATGGCCGATTGCGCTGGGTAATGGATAAGGGGTTGGTCATTCTCTTGGTTGCTGCTATGAACGATTTTGAAGACGGGAAACTTGGTTAACATAATCTAAAATCCCTTTTTTCTTGTGACGTTTGAGTAAGTTATGCACTACTGGTTACTGTAAGTCATAAGTTTCGCGCTCTCAGTAAATATAAATAAACCCCGGGAGTTCACCCAGGAGCCAGTTTCAAAAAAGAAAAAATCACAGAAAAACATTTTTTTTTGTTGTAAACATCGTGTAACTAAAAAAAAAAAAAAAAAAAAAAAAAAAAACGCGACGGACGTACAACACAAAGTTTTGAACCAGCTCGCTTGCAGTAAAATGGATAGGTGGGCCAGTTGGTACATAGTTAACTTGTGAAGCGCCAAAAAAAAAAAAAAACAGGACACGAGGAAGACGAGACTGGACCAAACGCTAACTTACAAGTGAACGTTCATTGAAAAACACTTACTATTTGGACACAAATTCAGGCTCCCGGCACAAAAAGGAAAACTCTTGCTCAGTTAAGAAGACTGACGGTGCAGTCACGCAGCTATCCTCTCGCTTTAGTTGCAATCGTTTGTCCATGCAGCTTTGTTTTGTGTAGACCCAGAACACAGCATTATGAGCTGTCCGCAAAGCTTTTTGCTTCGAAACCACACATCTTTCTTTTCTTTTTTTTTTTTCTATGGGCCCGAATATTTAAAAAAACGTATTCGTGCCCATACCAAAAAAAAAAAAAAAAAAAAAAAAGGAAAGGTGTGGTTTTGAATGGGGGGGGCACGGAATACGTTTCCCAAATATTCGGGCCGCGCCTTTGCCCGGAGATGTATTTAAAAAGAGGGAAAAAATGGAGGAGGAGGAGGAGGGATGTTGATCCTTTTCCTTCTTTACCCTTCTCCCCTCCTGTGTGGTCAAACTTTTTTTTTTTTTTTTTTTTTTTTGCCGCATTCCTACTTTTTTTTTTTTTGAATATTTATTTCCATCATTGGCGACCCTCCTGCACTCCCAATTTCGGCCTGTCTCCCTCTTCCGCTCTTCGGAGTTCTCCCATTTTGATGCTACTTCAGCTGGCAGGGCTCCCCTTTTCTTCCCCCACCTATGCTCCCTAAATGCCTCTAGGCGCCGCAATATGGCTGCAATATGGTTGCAATAATAGATTGTTGCCAGACTTGAGAGTTCATATTTCGTGTTGTTTTTTTTTTTCGGTCAAAATTGTTTTAATGCATATGGACATAGTGGTAATATTCTACTAGATAATTGTACCAGTGTAATTTTTTGTCTGTTTACTGGCAGTTTTAAAGTTACTTTTTGCAGAAATGTGGCGACAACGAGGTTGGGTAGTAGCGAGCGCAGTCACGATAAGCGAGTTTCGGTTTTGAGGCCTCATCAGCGCAAGCCTGCAAGAGCGTGTACATTGTTAAAATAAAGGCGGTAACACCCTTGTTCTATACTTTCTCTGCGAGTCACGTGGGTGAAAATGCATGCAACGGCTGCTCAGCCTTCACCAGAAGAGATAACAGTATTATTGTAAACATGCATGTTTTTTGTTTTTTTTTCGATTTGAGTCATTTGGCGTCAGCTTTGCATGAAAGTGCGCATCCCACATTCGCCACGTCTCGTTTTTAACTTTTAAAATGCCGGTTTTTGATCTTGGGACACGCGCGGACGTTTAGGAAGATGGGAGAAGTTGGGAATGTCGGATAGTCCAACGTCGAGCGTGTTAGTTCTGTTTCGTTTTATGCGGATAGATAAAAACCGCAAAATAACACCAATTAAAAAAAAAAACGGATTATTGGGTCTTCGCACAAACTAGCTGTGAGCTGAAAACGGGATTGCTATAATTACGAGGAGTGCTATCAAGTACTTAATTGCCAGTCAGTTAACTGACTGGCAAACAATGAGGTAGTTGGAAATTTAACATTCCAACTACCTCATTGCGTCACTGGAAAGATCAAATGAAAATCACGTTATCCAGAGTGCACTGCATCATTTATCATTTGCGCAGTGGGCTGCATCAATTCCTGGTCGATGTTCTGTTCTTGAGGCAGAAGATATTCAAGACACCCGCACTCACAAAGGCTGTCGAACACACGAAGTTAGCATGTCGCCTACTACGCACCTCGCCGTATGGTACCGGCACGACCGCACGACATCCATTTGCAATCCACGGACCCGTCGCGTTCTCGCTCTTGCGCAGACGTTTGCCGAAGCTTTGCCAAACTTTCCTTCAAACGTTCGGCCTGTGCCGAACTTTGACGAGTCTGAAGTTAGGCGGCGCCACTCGTTTGCCAAAATAGGGTCGACAGGCGTCGCCACTCGATAGGTGGCGCCTCTCGTTTTCCAAAATAGAGGGTCGAAGGTGCGGGCAGGTATATCGCTTGCTGAGCCGGTCTAGTGTTTTGCCTTCACTGAGCTGACACAAATTATTCCCGCTTATACGAGGAAGCCAGGGTGTTACGAGCGCAGGTCACCTATTTATCCTGAAAACAAAAGCGTAAAATTAATGCCAGGAGGCACGTTTTAATTCTTGTACGAAACCGAAACTAACATATGTTTTGGATTTCATTTCTCGGAACAGGTGCTAATTTCGGTTTCTCTTGTAACTCAAGATGTGTCTCACACCGTAATTATTGAGCAGAAGAGTTTCGCGGGAACTTTATTTTGTGACATTCGTATCTGATCCAGACACTTTGAAATATTTCGGAGAGTTCAGTGTACCTTAAGACACTGGGTCTGTCATCCACCTTAGAGGTAGCATAAAATATTGTATTTGTTGAAAAAAATCGGTGCTGATATTTGCGTGTTCTTGCTGGCTTTTTTTCGCTCAGATAATTGTCAGGTGAAGTAATGAACGACGGGCCTTTCATTGGGTTTTGGGGATTTATATGATTAATTGATTTTACATTATTCCCAGCACAAAAATAACAATCAAACGAAATTTTTCAAAATACCGCAACGGGTGACACATTTAGATCATGTTCACAAAACGTAAAAATTAAGAACCGTTTTTCTTACTACAAAAACCCATAGCCAGAATCCGAGTCAGACAGCAGAAGTGTGCGTGACGCACAGGACTATCATCCAGTGTTTGACTGTTTGTCCATCTTGATAACGACGTCAGAGATTTCGTATGATAAAAAGAAAACAAAACGGGACCTTTCTGAAAATACTAATATGCTTAAATGGCGTATTTCTTGGATTTCTTGGGACCCATAATTCCTCCCCTGAGAACGCGAAAGGTTTTTAATCAAAATTAACGGGTGTGACCAATTACTGTTTAGGAAAGGTCTGAAATCGGCGTGAACGGAAATAACCTAAAATCGTCTGAAATTGACATTGAAAAGGCGTTTGAAAGGTCGTGCTCCCTCCAGGCATCACAGCTCTGATGTGCACTGTCGTTTGTGGTTTGCTCGTTTTTTTTTTTTTTCCAGTGTATGTAGATCTCACGTGTCGTCGCAGGAGTGGGTCAAACACCCGCCGTGCATGCACGTAACCCGAATGTTGGGGTGACGTCGCTTTTGTTGATTCTTTCGAACGCCGGGAGATCTCGTTTGTTCGTAGGTGCGGGCCACCAAGGGTATATCAGATGTCGCCTTTCGACCTCTCCGTGTCTGTTGTTACTCCGGGTGCGATAGAAGATACCCCGTCGAGTCGGTCCGGTGGCCTGGTTTATGCGGACGATAAGGTTACGTGTGTGCGTTTTCAGAGTTCTTTTTTGTTTGGGAGAGGGGGAGAAAGGGGGACGGGAGTACAAATCATTCACTATATTCATGTGGACAGCTGAACTTTTGTCGAAACACAAGAGTGGTCCGCCGTGTCCCTGTCTACTCCTCTACCTTCGTGAAATTCGGCTGTCCACAAAACCGTACCAAAGGCCGTACCCGGGGGGGGGGGGGGGGGGGGGGTTAGAACTCCCCCCCCCCCCCCCTCTCCCGCGTTGTGAAACATTTGCGACCCCAACTTTCCACACCGCGCGACTGCACTCTCCCTGCGCAAACTTGCACCCCAGCATCAAAAAGACATTCCCTCTAAAGGACTGCTTCATTCTTTTGGCTGAAAAATTCGGCTCTTGATCACTTGATCACCGTCGTAAGCCTACATATGTCTCCCTAGCCCACATTTAAAACAAAAAAACAACAAAAAAAAAAGCGTTAAGTTTTTGGAGAGCGCCCAAGAGGTGGCGCCACCGAAAGATCTCTTTTCACTCCGCAAATATCCATTGGCCTTGGCACGGACAGTCTTTACGTAGTTGGAACGGCTGCATGCGCCACAGCCTCAGTGTTGATTCGTTCGAAATTTCTTTGGTTTTCCTTTTTAAGGCGAAAGCATGAAAGGGGCCCTCCGGAGCTTTCTGCGATCGTCTGTTTATGTTGTTATATTGCGTAGTAGATGCATGTTAATATGCATACAAAGTTTTAGATTACAAAACCGTTTATTAAGCAGATGCCAGTAGAAATATATCGGGACTATTTTCTCTTGGAAGACAATCCCCCATTCCCTGCCCATCGCTAAAACTTGACCAATGGAATTGCTGCATCTCGCGGTGAATGCGAACGTTATTATTGCAGCACTTTTTAAGCTTGTTGTAAATTAGAGTTTGAGAAAAACGTAAACTGATTGTGGTGCGGGAAACATAGTCCGCAATTATCGCTCCAAAACCAGCGAACTATATTTTCTCCCCGCAAGCGTGTTGCTAGGGGGTGATGCGTCGGCGCGTCGGCTCGTCTGCTTCCCGGGGCGTCTGCAGGCGTGCGTTTGCGGGACACGTGTTCCTTCTTCCCCTGGATCCCGACTTCGAAGCCAGCTTTGCGATCCTTCCACGTGAATGAGTCAAACTTTTCCTTGTCATCTGTGGAATGCGACTGCGTATTGCAGTAGCAGCGCGACGGTGCGGTGCGACGAACGACGACTGCCGAGCACGAAGTCCGGGCTCCTTGACGACGGTCCGCGCGTGTTCGAGAGATTCCTCCGCGCGTCGGCGGTCGGCCGCGTCGGTGACGCGCAGTGACGCCGGAATCCTTCGCTTGCTCGCGACTCCAGCGACCTATAGGGGGCGCCACCACCAAACAAACATGGCGGCTGAGTCCAGGTCGCGTCGGCTCGGCCGGGCCGCCTGAACAGGTGGCGCGTTCAATTTAACAGATTTTCTTTGTTTAATGCCCAATTTTATAGGTGTTTGAACTGAGACGGTTAAGTGTAGCCGGTGCAGATAAACTTGCAAAGCATAGTTTTGTTTTGCCGATGTTTTTTTGTTCTTTTCATGTCAAACTTTCGTTTCGGAGATTTCGTTCAAAACCGAAACTATGGGCTCCGGAGAGGCGGCAATATACTAATCGGTTTTGATCATCTAAGGAAAGCAGCAAGGACTACAGAATTGTTCCACAGAAAGTAACTTTTCAGCTAACTCGCATGCCTCGACCATGCGACTTATCTGTCTGGAAAATCGAGCTTTTGTGTGTATCCGCGTTTAAGAAACAGCTCCAGTCGTCTGCTCGGTCAACAACACAGGCTGCAGGAAAATTACGAAAATTAAGCAAGCGCTTCTTGAGTCCAGGACCATGTTAACCCGCTGGCGCCCCACTAAGCAGCTGACACTCGTATTTCAATTCAGGTTTTAGTAGCAATCGAGAAGTCATTTTGACGAGCGGGTTATGTATTACATTACGTAGTATGTCCCACTAAGGTGATATTAGTATATCTTCGGGTTGAAATATGAGCTTAGTTGACTAGTTATTAGGTGAGCTGCCGAATAAAAGTATATTTGAGAGACAGAGAGATACTACTTAAACTTAGCCAAATGGTTCTATAGCCGGCAGCACGGAGACAAACTGAAGAGAGTCTTCATCGAACATTCACGCAGAACCTCTTTGCATTAAACTTTGCTTCGAATCCTGAACGGAAAAAATTAGTATATTTTTTTGTGGCCGGTCAACCTGACCAATGTAGACGTATATTGCTGCTGGCTTCGACGTCCTCGTAATGTAAATATTGGAGTCGCGATAGGTCAAAATGCCGTGACAGCATCTTACGTTGCGAGACTCGTCCCCCACCTTTTGAAAACAGATAATTTCCCTCATTCATCATTTGCAGCGAGCAGGTTTTCCTGAATCAAGTAATTGCGAAATCAGCCAAACTCCTTCAGTATGGTCCAGAGGCTTTCTCGGCGAAAAGCAGCCAAGATGAATAGCCAACGCACCGACCGGCGTGGGTGGCTCAATCTTGAAGCTAACCGAACACAACCAATCTCAAGAAAAGCAGCTATCGAACCTTCCCATTCACTTGACTGCAACATTGATGTGTCCTCCAGTGAAATGCCTTGTCTGTCGTCCTCAGTCCACTGTTCTACATCCTTATAAAGAAACCACTTATTAGTTACCAAGTAGTCGTCAGTTTGAATGTGATTCGAGACAGACAAGAAATCAAAACGTTTTTCCGTGATTCCTCCCCATCCAAGAAATCGAAAGCACGCGACTGTGTGTTGTGGAGTAAACGGGCTTTCAAACACGTGATGGAAGGAATCACTCTACTGAGGCCTCACCACACTAATGATCAGTCAGGCAAAGTTAAGAAATATTCAGACCTTCGTCAAATTACATTAATTGTTCGCCACCGCGCCGACAGAGACGCGGAGGGGCGCGGAGCGACCTGGACCGGCTGGTTCCCGCTTTGCCCGCTTGGTGGCGTCCGTTTTGCTGGAGTCGCGAATACACCTTTCCAAAAAACGCTCCTAGGCCGCCGCCATGTTGCTGATGCTGATGCGGCTGGTGCGACTCTCGCGCCCTCTATCAGCTAGAAATTTTCTGCCGCGTTCTGGGACTGTGAAGACCCGCTCAGCGCGGTTCTCTACCTACGTTTTTGCGGTTTTGCATTCGACGTTTTCTCGCCCCTTTTAAAAGTTTCCACTTAATTTTTTTTTTTTTTTTATGCGGGCTGCGTACCCTTTTTGTGTTGTCTTCCATTGTGAGAAATAAGGCTGGGAAGTGCCTGCCATCCAAGCTTTTCTGCTTGACATTCACGGGAAACGAAGGAGGTGAAGGACGTCGAACGGCCCTCGACGCGATTTTCCGAACATTGTTCTCCCCCCTCCCAGAGATAATCCGCGTAGAATCCTCAGTCATCTCCAAAAATAGTTGTCCGGGTTGGGGTGGGAAACGGGTCAGTCTAGTTTGTTTCTTTGCCTTGGTGCGGTTGTGAAAAAAGGAAGCTCTCCCCAAAACGTGCCCCAAAACGAAGTCATCTCGGATTCCGTCCGGTCGTCAAGATGTGACTGTCGTCGACTGTGACTGTGTTATTTGAGATCTTTCTCAAATAAATTATTTTCGGATAACGCTGCATCGTGTGGTACGTACGATATATTGTTCGAATGTTGCTGTCCATCGGTAAACACGTTATTTGTGAGCGTGAAAAATGCATGCCTTTCGGCCCTCTACTGTTGCAATTTATTTTTGACAGCAAAGCGCTTTGTCGTGTCATGTGGCGAATCCCGCGGCGCCGTCAAAACTTATCGTAAAAAACAAAACAAAAACTAGAACTATACATTCCAGTCGCATTAGTTCTGTCGCGTGCGTACACAACAAATATAGTTTACAGCTTTTTTTTTTTTCAAATGTGGCACAATGCTTTCTTAATGTCCTCGGAAACATACATGTACCATGAAACACAAAATATAGCGGGAAAATACGAGAATTTAGCCGCCAGCAGCGTTTGAAACTGCGCCTACGCAGGCTGCGCCTATCAAAATCACAGTCCCCTCGGTTAGGGTTAGGAGGGACGCCGGTGAGAGTCTAGCCTCAAACTCAGTGACTGGGCTCGAAAACGGTTTGTTGCCCCTGGGGTCGAGTGTTTTTTGGAAAGGTGATGCCCCTCCCGTTTTCCGGGGTCATCTCGGAAAGGGGGGCGTGCCGGGAACTTTGATAGCAATTTTGATAGGGAAATCCGCCGCGCATGACGGTAATTTTATGATTTTTAGGATCCTTAAGGCCTGTAGATTCAGTTACCGCCATAAATAGACCATCGCAGAACGCTCCGGAGGGACCCTTTAACTGGGGGTCTCATGGAGCGAGCTGACGTCATCAGTCTGAAGCGCGAAAACGGCAGATAGTTTCCTTTTGTTTCATTGGCCGGCGTGCGCCGACGAGGCTCCCATTGGCCGCTGCGCTCGTCAGTTTCCACGACCGCTCACCCCATGGCGCTGCGTGTCCATCAGCGCGGAGGGTCCAAGGTCACCAGGGGAGCAGACGCGCCGACCGGCGACGAAACGTACGCAGCAGACGAAATAAGGGAGCGGACGGGCGGCTTGCATGCTTTCGCATTCACAACTCATAAGGAATGCTTAGGCGTACCTCGATCTTTTCTCTTTAGGGCTGCGCCAACGTTGTCGGCGACGGCGCATTGACGACTTTGGACGCTGATTGGGTGGTTCTACACTCTGTTTCATACTTAGCGTGCAACGCTGTCAAAGCTACTGGCGCGAGCGTGGGGGCTCCATCTCGTTGATCATTTGCACGCGTTCTCGTGCAAACAAAACCATAGATGAAGCCACGCGCTCGCGCCAGTAGCTTTGACAGCGTTGCACGCTAAGTATGAAACCGAGTATAGTCGGAATGCATTCCACTCAGCTAAAATTTACTGTTGTACATGTCGGACTGGTGTAGATAAGAAATGTGCGCGACATTTTCTTCCGTTTGTCTGAGCCTCTTTGATGACATCGCGTTATGAGTACCAGGATGGTATCGACTCGAATGGAATTATTTCTAACTTGCTACATGATCATTGCTTTATTGATATTCACAAATACGTGAGCGTATGCCAACTGCGATAAGGTAACGCTACCCGTTTTCACTTCAAGAAAAAAAAGTTTGTTTTGCTCATTGTTCGTACGCGATGCGAAGTAGTTCTTACGAGATTTGGTTGTCGGAGGAAAAATCGGTGCTAATAGCGTTTGGAACGTGTACGTCTTGATTATATAACATATATCTAATCTAGAATTCACCTACACATATCTCAATTATCCACATGAAAGGGGAAATTAAGAATTCTCCGCGAGGAGTTGGACTTTTTTTAACTACGTTACTCGAGGTGAAAACGGGTGTAGAACAAATTGCACAAAAATTCATTATGCCTTATCACTTTGACACGTGCTTTTTTAGGGACCTCTTCTTGTAATATACGGACGAATGCTGCTATTAATCGGAATCTGCTTTTCTCGACATTTTTGATCCTTGGAATGAACTTTTTCTTTTGACACAACTGTCGACTGACTGGCCTCTTAAAAAAAAACTTGCCGGACAGTTAACCGAATTTTGGTGGTGTCTATCTTCCAACGGCTTCCATAATCCCACAGAGGTTTCTTTTTCTCCCCCTTTCCTGTCGTTGAGTGTTACCGTTGTTTGTTTCATCGTGGCAAGCACGTCCCGTTAGCGGGTGCGTATAGCGGTTCGTTCAACTGATCAGCCTCCCTCGCAGTCCGTCGACGAGGTTACGCAGCTTTGCGCCGCCACAGTCCGTTTAGTCGGATCTGTAGCCCTCTTTTTTTTATATTTTGTTGTTAACGAGGCAGGAGCGTTGTCCCAGTTCACCAGTCAGTGGAGCTAACCAGACAAAGTTACCGGTTCAATGGTTTCAAACGGTTCATTTGTTTCTTTAGCTTGTGTTTTTTTTTTTTTTATTAGTATTGTTTGATTTTCTTTTTGTTGTTGTAACTTTCGATTGAAGTCAGTGACAGGTGCGCGAGATTGCTGCCTTTGATAACACTTTGTCGGGCGCGCATCCGAAGCTCGGCGGTAGTCTGTGAGCGCATGCTGGTGGCGGAGGTTCTACTGGGTTTTTGAGTTCGACCAGTTTCGACCTTTTCGAACTATGAAGGCGAAGTTCGACTGAAGCTCGACTATTATGGGCATGTGTGGAAATCGAAAGCGTGCTCGGGCCACCTAGTGGAGGGGGAGCGCAACATTTATCGGGTGCATCGTTTCACACTAACGAGGAAGAAAAAAACAATTAAATATCATCTGTTCGCTTTTGAGATAGCTACAACGCAAAACGAACTACTGTATGCACGAAATTTGATTTCGATATTTCGTGTAGAAGTCGGACGAGCTTTGCCAAACGTTTGAATGTTTTTCACCTAACCAGTCGAATTTGCTCGATTTTGTCAAAAGTTCGAAGGTTCTTCACCGAACTAGTCGAACTCGAGGTTCGATGAAATTTCGCGTACCCGTTCCATGGCTTCGAACACTATGCGTTTCTTTGTGTGTGCGTGTTTTTCTCGAAGTTGTTTTTGTACCTTTTAGTGCTTTGTCCCTGCCGACGGGGGGCGTCTTTGGCTTGTCTCGTTCTTGACTTTGGGCGGCTGCTCTGTTTCCAGATGGATCGCGGAGGTTCCCTGGGTGGCAACCCTCCCCCGCCGAGAGTTGTACGGGCTCCCGCGCTCAAGCGAGGCCGCGATGTGACTCCCATCTCAGAGCGGGTAAGTTACTCTCTTGGCATCGCTTCCTGCCTTCTTTCTTTTCTTTTTTTTTGGCCTCGTTTGATGGAGATGGAGGCAACCTGCTGTTGTGTAAACGAACGAAACTTGAGGGTCTCAAGCAGCTGCTTTGCTTGTGCAGCTAAGCGAACAGCTGTTTCTGGGGGTTTGAAGGCTTACATACGAAAAGCGCGCGTAGCTGGTGTGTTTGTGTGTGTGTGTGTGTGTGTGGAGGGGCGTGAGAGCGTCGTCTGCTCGCGGCGATGGATTTTTGCTGCGGCGCTGCGCGGTGTTTGCGGTGCGTGGCTCCAGATGGCAGCACGTAGCGGGGGATGGTTTCCTAATGGCAATTTGTAGGTCGAAAAAATGAACGTACCTACCTGGCTGCGAAGACTCGTTTCGGTCACGCTGTAAATGGCTGAACATTTTTAATGGGCATATTACCGGCTGAGATCAAAATTTTGATATAGTCGGTTCACCGAATTGGCGGGCTGGTCCCCAATTAAAAAATGACTTTGTTGTGTGGAGCGACCTGAAAGGGGAGGTTTTTAGTACATGTACTGTTGCCATGTGCCATGTACTATTTTACTACTATTGCTGTTAACGGTTTTATTAGTAGGAGAGGGTGGTTTTTATTAGTAGGGGAGGGCGGTTGGAATGGGACAGTAAACATATTTATTCAATGAATCGTTCCAAAAAGTTGATCAACTGCTAGATTGATGGCGCCGTTGTAGCGGTACTTTCGACTCGAATGGCGTACCTGTTTGGCGTGGTGTACGCAACTTGATTGAGTAGTTTCCCCCTTGGCACTGAAAAGTTGGTAGCACGCATTCGTTTTGCACGAATTTTAGAAAATGGTTTGGCCAACGGCTGTAGTAAGCTATTATTGAAATGATATATTAATGGGTTGTTTTCGACGACATCTCATCTCACCTCAACATCTCACCTGTTGCCACACTTGGCAATTTACCATGCTGAAAAAAAGTTTGGGAGGAATGGGGACAGTGAGATGGTGGGAGAAATGGGAGAGCGTCTCAGTCCAAAGATTGGTGCTCTGACTGGTAGATCAACACTAAGGTTGACCTGAAATGAGGATGAATAATATAATTTTAGTTCATATCGCATTTAGGCAAGCAATTCTTTGTTTTGTACAAAATGTTACCGCACTTTTAATCCCCGGTCTAAAACCATATACAACAGAAGGAAAAAAAGACTATTGCAATCGGGCTCCAAGGGATGCTAAACCATAATCTAAATAAAAAAAAAAAAAAAAAAAATGCAGGAGATATAGGCGGGACGCTACAATCCCTACAACACTACTCGCTAGGCGATATCTCGAATGGACGGCCGTATTTTTGGAAAAAAAAGGTCGAGATTGAACGAGGCCGACGAGGCGCGTGACGTCAAGATATCTCGTTTCCTCCTCTCTTCGCTTCGCCCCCTCAAGGTGGAGAGGCGGAGAAGACGCCAGGCCGTTCCCTCTCCTTCTCAGAGAAACAATTAAGATGTAAACATATCTGTCAAATGCGCCTCCTTTCTTTGAAAAATTGAAATTAGTGATGACTAGGGATCTGACGGAACACCATTCCCACGATTTCTCGAGTGCGGGCGGGGGCGCTTGGGAATATTGCAAATGGTCTATTGAAGCAGACAGCAACCAGTCTACTTTTGCGGTGCTCCTGTGCATTCCTATGCGAAAACGCGCGTGCATTTTGTCTCTTCGCCCGAAAATAACGTTTTGAATGTAGAACAAGCATCTTCACACAGCAGAAAAAAGAAAGCAGTTCTTATTGAAAATCTGACTATATTACCTGACCTTCAATTTAATTTGATCGTACATGCGGAAGTGAGTTACTGCTCCAGTGTTACTGCGTAGTTCTGGCCGTCTCTCTTGGTTTTTCAGATGTCCTTTGTTCGCTTGTCACGTATATCCTCGATGCTGAAAAGCGCCGACGTCATGTTCGCGCTAACAGTGTCCGACAGTGCACATAAATACATGTACGAAACGGTTTTAGAACCGTTTTTAATGCAATGTATTGGAAAGAAACCGCCGTAACTGACCAATCGTTTTGTCTGCCTGACTGAGAAATGTTCCAAGCTACCTAGTAGGTCCGAATTATTCGTGATATTTGCCCTTATAAACGAGCGTAAGAAGAAAATGCACTTACTTTTTCCCATAGAAATGCATTACCAGAAGTCAGTTTTCGACTGGTTGCTGTCTGCTTCAATTTGCAGCACCACACTAGTACCCCTATGGGTCCGGGTACGTTTTACGTACACAAGTTGGATTGGATTGCAGTGTAATGGCATGGGCAAAACGACTTTATGCCAGTGTTGCTTGTGCGCCGTCCAACGAAATATGGCAAGAATATTTACGAAACTAAAACCATGTACCTTTACCAATATACGATAGCCCGTTATCATAACAGAGAACTATTTGCGTTAGATTAGTGCTTCGTACTCTTGCATGTCTGAATTTCTCTAGCGGACTCTTCCGCAATGCGGATACAAGCTTTTCGGAGGCAGTGCTCCGCCCGCCAGCCTTAGGCCCTAGTCCATTGTAGGGTGAGATTGAGTATAGGGGACGCAAGGCTACCGGCCATTCTAAAGGTACAGACTTTACATCCATCGATCCATCCATCCATTCAGGGCGCAGAAGGCGACCATTGGAATGACTGATCTCTATACACTCCGTGCGACGCGACTGGCGCGCCGCCGCGCGGCAGGTACCGAAGGTAGGCAGTGAGAACCCCAGAGAAAACGAAACCGAAACCACGCCGCGTACGTTGGTACGCTTTGAAGTCGGAGTGGTGCGGTTGCGCTGGGTTCACAGCATGAAGTGCTGCCTGTGCTGCGTCATTAAGTGCTTCAATAGTTATGCGTCGTATTTCGTGCAGACAAAGTTTCACAGTTTTTTCACCTCGCCGATGTTTTGTGGACAGCGACAACGATGGAGCCGTGCCGTACGACGCGAGAAATTTGGGCTCCCGATCATGTCTGCCGCTGTGTCGGCAAGGCTGACATATTCTACACTGCCGCTTTGCGCTCTGCGTTTGTTTCCGTACCAGTAACACCTACATGTGTCAGCGCCGATGGGACGAACTGAAATGCCATCCCATACTCGCGGGTATGCAGTGCCAATTTCGTTGGAGGAATGCTCTCCAAAGAAGTTTCGTCCCCATCGTACGTGTCGATCATATTTCTGGACAAGTATGGCACGCAATCTGTACTTCATGAAGAAAGATTCGAACGGTAAAAAGTGACAAATATAAATCTAAAGAAAACAACAATGAAACTCGGAATCACTGGAGAATCGACGTTTGAGTATGGAAGTTTATGTGGTATTTTTTTTTTTTTTTTTTGGAAATTTGTGTTTGTCCTTTGTCCCTCTTGTTCCCCTTCTCCAGGGATTATTTTCATCATTATTGTCCAGCTCGCTTGCACCTTTGCATTTAATTGCATTCTAATTATAACCTTAAGTTGCAAGCTTCACCCTTGTTGGTGTTAGACTGGTGGCGGCTGATAAAACCCGTTTGCTCTACTGATGTCTAACCCCTGGTTAGCTCAATTGGTAGAGCGCTCCACCTGTAATGGAGAGGTCCCGGGTTCGATACCCGGACCAGGCGGATTTTTTCGGTCGCGCACCAGTCACCTAGCTGTGTTTGGAGATTTGTGTTTGTCCTTTGTCCCTCTTGTTCCCCTTCTCCAGGGATTATGTTCATCAGAAGTTTATGTGGTGTGCTTTCTTTCTTGATCAGCCTCCTTTTGGATATGGAAACGCTGACAACCCGAGCTCTGTAGACAACAATTTTTTTTTCTTGGCTTTAAAGCCACCAATCGCAAAGTGGTTCGAACTGGAAGTACCGTCCACTGGTCCCTTCCTACCTGTAAATTGTGCATCTCCCACGATGAGTGGTATTATCTTACAGCCTTTGACGGTCAAAGCCAGTTCCCATTAAGTTACGCCGCCCAAACTAAATTTCCACCTGGTTTCGCTATGCCAACTCTTTTTTGTTATAATAAGTGTTGTGCCAAGTGACGGTCATGTCAAAGTACCTGTGCGCTGAAAATTAGCACCTCGCACAACAGGTTATTACACAACAGCTGACTGCAAAAGCCCTTGGCGGCCAAACCGTGTGTTGGTCGACAACTTTGTTTTCTCGGCTTTGGAACCACCTTTCGTAAAGTTGTTTCAAATGGAAGTACTGTGCACTAGCCCCTTCCTACCTCTAAAGTCTCCACCTCCCCCGACCAGTGGTATTCTCTTGACAGCCTTTTCATGGTCAAAATCGGTTCCATTGAGTTACGCCGCCCAAACCAAATTTTCACCTGGTTTCCCTATGCCACCTTTTTTTTTTTTTTTTTTTTTTTTTTTTTTTTTTTTTTTTTATAATAAGTGCTGTGTAATGTTACTGTCAAGTCCGAGAACCCGTAAGTCCAAATCTGCACTTCGCACAGCCCGGTTATAACACAACATTTTTGGGTCCAACATTGGATACCCCGTACAGCTTTATTTCTTTATTCGTTAGAAACATAACTTTCACACCTGCTGTTTTAAAGAAACTTGGCACTCTTCGTGCACAAACTTAGTGAACATCTCACTCGCCTCCAAATATCATCGTTCCAGCAGTCCTAGGTTTACAGCGACGAGCGAAATAAATTTCCCACTCAGAGCAATTATGGTGGCGGCCGTCTTGTTTTTTGGAAAATTGCTCCAACTCCTTTTTCGGCCGCAACTAGAGAAATTACCCCTAATAACGACTCAAACTCAATATATAAGAAGTGGAGAACAGCTAAATGCCCTTCTGCCCCAGCACTCATGCAACGTCACCCTCAACTTGTCGGCTCAAAAAGCAAAAGTTTCGTCCGTGCGCGCTTCCGCCGCCACAGCTTGGCATGCGAAAAGGCGCCGCAGGCTGCTGAACGCGCCTCGCAGTCGAACGCCAGCTCCTCCGCTAGCGGCGCTGCGCGCGTTTTTCAACGGAGTGTATAATAGTAGGCTGGATTGCGGATCGGGAGCCCGTCGGTGTCGCCACCGGCGGCCATTGCTTGACACCAGGCAATACACGCAGGTCTATGGGAGAAACGCACAAAAGCAAGAATATCAAAGCATGCACGCTGTGCTTGGAAGCGAGTATTTTATGGTGTGCTGCAATCCTTATGTCAGGTGTTCGGAGATCGAATCGGTATTTGTCAAACGTTCGAGCGCCAATTAAAAAAAAATCAAACGTATCGGAGCACCCTACGGCTAAGCTGGCAAGCTTGCTCTCATAGTGTAGTAAACAAAGGAACTTGCCGTCAGTAAGACCGTCCTCGGGGAAGCCCAGAAGTTGTCGAATGTCAGAGAAGTTCCATCTCGACAGCGGCTTTCGGGGAGTGAGCGAATTCCGCGTAGCAAAGCCCTCAAGCTTATCGTCTGCTAAACCCAACTTGTCGAAACCGCCACCGACTCCGCGGTAACTCTCGTCTCATTGAGCTGCACTACATTTCTCGCCCAGCGGAGTCACTCTCGACCACAAAAGATTTATCTATAAGAACTGTAAGGGCTGTCAGTTTTAATGTCTTTTCACATGCTATTTGACAGGCTTCCCGAAAAGCAGCCAAAAAGTTCCAGTGCCGACAACAGCTTAGAAACGGTGGAAACGGCACTTTCTCGTTTTTCCCATAGAGTCCCATGTATTTGGTGATGTCAATCAATGGCCGCCGGTGGCGACAGTCGGCCCCAGCTGCCGAGGCCGTGGTCCGCGATCCAGCCTACTACAATAGAGATCAGTGGTTGGAATGGTCTGTAATCGCGTTGTTTATCGCACTGACTCTGTAGTTCAGAACAATACGAACAGGAAGGTTCGTTGCCTCTTCTGTTGAGCGCATTCCTAATGCAAATCTTCGTGGCGTTATCGTGTTCGATAGCGTGTTAGCATTCTTTATTTATCGACTGAACGAATGAGTGGCTTCCTGCTCCCGCGGGCGTGAAGCGGTTTTTAAACGCTGTCGCCCCGTTTAACAATGAGTCACTCTGCCGTGACAAGCGCCGCCGCTTGGCGAAGAAGACAATCGTAACAACAAAAATAAAAGATAAGTAACCAACATCAAAGCGGAAAGCGTTTCCGCCTATTTAATCGCAGATTGTCGTCTGCTAAACGTGGTTGCGCGCGCTGTCTGCTAAGCGCACGGCGTGCTGTCTGCGAAGCTTCGCTACGTGCGAAGCTGATGAGATGAGACAGCTCGGCTTGGCTTGGATCATCAGGGGCTACGGACGCTTGTTTGCTCGCATTATTCGCCAGTTGCGCCGTCGTCGTCGTCAAAGGCTCAAAGCTGATGAGATGAGATGGCTCGGCTTGGCTTTGATCATCTGGCTACATACATGTTTGCTTGCTTGTTGAGTTGCTTTCTTTTTTTCTCTCTTCAGCACAGCGAGCGTCTTTATGGCCATGAAAATAACGCAGCGGTGAATAGAAGGAGGAAACAATAAGAAAGTTGGGAGGCAAAGAAAAATGTCGCCCTCCAAACACAAACGGTTGCTCTTGAACTCTGGGGCAATTTGTGTCATGGGGTGACCCCTCTCCTGCGACCTGCTTTTTGACTTTCGGTTCTGAGTTTTTGTTTTGTGCTAGCGGCATGGTGCTTTTATGAGACCTAAGCTTATTTATTTATTTATTTTTTTATTCCGAAGGGGTATTTATCCTGAATGACCATCTCCTCTTTTTCCTTTTGTTCTTATGTTTTGCAAGAAAAGTTCGATTAGCCTTTCTCTTTATTTTTTTCCGCGGAGAATTGGAACTGCAGTGTTATTGGAACCACGTTATCTTCGTTTATGTGGTTCGGGATTTCCTGGTTCGATCGGCGCGTTTTTGTTCGTTCTCGGGGGTTTGACACGGATGCTGTTATTGCAGAGGCCTGCTTGTTGGGTTACTTTTCGTCTATGGGGATACTTGAAAAGAAAGGAACGACCGTTTTGTTTTGCCTACGAGTGAACGCTTTAAATTTCCTCTTTTTAAGAAGGCATTAAAAGGCAGCGTCCATGACAGCTCAGTCGGTGTGGTTAAATTGGTTTTCTTTTTTCTTTTTTATTGCTATACGACGGCTTCCTTTACAACTTTGTGTCAGAAATCGTTTTTTTTTTGCACCTGTTTAGCTAGAATTGCGTTACGAACCCTATTTCACTAAGTAGTAGAAAAAATAAAAAGAAAGCCGAATCCTGCGTGGCAACCGACGACGGCGTGAACTAATTATTTTGGCGGTGGAAAATATATAGTGCAGATTACTTATTCTCGCGGGGTGGATATTTCGTTCGTTCGCGCCACATTTCGAGAATGGGACAAGGATGCCGTGGATTTATTACCATGTGGGGTGAAAATATTCGTATGATCTGTTTCGCGATGATTTTGAAGTCGCGAAAATGAAGCAGTTTGCGGAATCTAAATTTAAGGGTAACTAAAAAAAAAAAAAAGAAAAATGCATTCGCCGAAGTCATTCGAAGTCTCGATACTATTCCCGGTGAGGAGCTCGCGAGGGGCGCTTCTGCTTTTCCTCACTACGGGTAGCGCATGTGCATGCACTCTGTTATGTTTTAATTTTCATAGTGCATATAGAAGCTTAGCATTGCACGCGCTTGCACCAGCAGAGGAAGTTGAAGTTCCCTCACTTTGGGTTGTGAAAAAATTTCACCAGGTGGCGATACCCAAACTTCTCGCCGGGAATGTCATGTAACTTATTGTATTCAATGGCTATACGCAATTACCGTTTGCTTATTTATATATATATATTTCCCTGCTCACTCGGTATGTATTAGGTAGGTTGCACAATTCCGTATCCTTCCTTTGTGCCCGCGTCCTTATACCTGTATCTCCGTAGTAGGAGAACGCAGAGCTCACTTTGATAAAGCCTCCTGCATGACGTCACCATCACTGACAAGGACGATCGTGAGGCGCATTTAGTTCTAGAGCAGCCGACCTTGTTGCATCGGCTAGCCTACGAGGAGGATTCGGGGGAAAAGATAATTCCACGCCCGTACCTTCTCCACCTCCCTCGTGACCCTCTCTCAGGACCGTGAAAAAGGGGGGTGAGAACCGTCGTCCCATCCACGAAAATTAAAACGAGTGATCTTAAAATAAGGAAAAAAAAACAACAAAAAAAAAAACACGCTGCGTTTCCAACGTTTACACACAGACTCCAGCGCACGCGCCGCGCGCCTTCACGTACAGTTACCGGTCTTTCCCGCGTACGGCGCTACGTATACCCGTTTGTGACGTCACACGGAGGCGGTCTTCTCTCATTGGTTCATTTGCTTCCTCCTATTTCTTCCTCGGCCCTTTTTTTTTTTTTTTTTTTTTTAATATCGTTTATTCTTTCGCACGCTTCTTTGGCGAACTGTTTTTTTTTTGCTCGTGCCGTTCGCCCTGTCGGTGTAGTGTGCCGCAGTTGTGCTCCGTGGTTTCTTCTCGTGCTCGTGCGCGCCGAGTAATGGTGGCTTTACCGTTCTAACCGACGTGAAACTGTTTGCGTATATAATCGCTGCTACCGTTCCGTTGCGCTGCCACTTTTATTTTATTTCGGTATCAGTATCGGCAGAATCTCGCAGCACGGGGTGTGGTGTGGTGTGTTTTATCGTCTGCTATACTTCTTCGGTGCTGTGTCGTCTGCTACTTTCTTCTTTGGTGGTGTTGCTGCTGCGTCGTCTGCAACTTGTGTCGTCTGCCACGGATCGGTTGGCGTTACGTCGTGTGCTCGATGGAGAGTTGAAGTTTCGACATTTCTGTCGGCTCGCTGGTGTTTCGGCCGTGCTGCGATGGTGGTGGCGTCGCGACTACGCCCACGGATTGATGTCGACTTTATATCGGCGTCTCAGCGTCCGTGTTAGACCTCGACGGTTTGTTTGAAATACGACTGTGTCCGCTTCGTGGAGGGATAATGCCTGAGGTTGACGTTTTGCCGACCACGTTGGAAGAGGAATGCCTTCCTGGGTTTAAACATCCTGAGGTAAACATCCTTTTTTTATCGTTCTTCTTTTTTAATGCGGTAGCCCTACGTTGGTTAATCACGGGAGGCCCTCCCGCGAAAAGTAGACAGGTAAAAATACAAGAAAAACAGCAACTATGGATTGTTTTTTTTTTAAATGTGATAGAAAACTTCGTTAGCGTTGATGAACAGTATTCCTAGAATTTCCACAGCAGTTCCTAAACGGCGTAATAAAGATGGGCGTTACATACGTATGGGCGTTACAAGACCGAACAATTATCGCACTTCAACGACAATCTGCGCAGAGATTTTGTGAACAACCTTTTGCTTTATAGATTTTTTTTTTTTTTGAGTATGAAGCTTTTTTAATTGTGTTCGGGGAAAAACGGAGTGTGAAATCGCACAAAAAAAAAAAAAAATATCGATCTATCGGGGATTTTGTAGATGTGATGCGCTGCTCTTGTTTGGCTCGTGCAGAGGTACGTTGAATAATTTACCTAGCAATGAATCAAGCGGTGCGCGTGGAACGCTGAGGATATGTATGCAAGAAAAAGTGCGGTCGCCGGCTGCGCAGCCCGGTTTCCTTTTCCTCAAATTCTTGGATAAAGTTGTTTTTTTTATCAACGGTTTTTTTTTTTTTTTTTGTTTTTTGGAGAACTGACTTGCTCGCTCATTGACGTCTTTTTTTTTTTTTCCTGGCAATCTGGCAATGCAAACCGTATTTTTCATGTCGATTTTTTACTGTGTCGCCAAGCGCGCTGTATTATGGAGCTAATTGAAGTATTTTTTTTTTTTTTTTTTTGGCGTCGAGGGTAGAAAAATTAGCCATGTCTGGTGAGAAAGGTCCCGTTTTTGGAGGCTGTACTGCGGAAATGTAAGAATCCCAGCATAATTAGTGGAAACTATGCTGCGGGGCATTGTACAGACGCAATACAGAGGAAACTAGTCGCAACTTTCAGCCATGGGGGCACTCTGCGGTGTGAGAATCGCGCTGCCTAGCTCCTGGACGATCGGCTTCACAATAAAGGTGCTTGTCTACACCTTTGGAGGAGGAGGCTGACTAGTAGGTAACGCTTACGGTGCTTATGTTAAACGTAACCGCCACATGGTAAATATTTGACGGGAGGATAGTGTTTCCTTTTATCTGGTGAATTAAGAGAATTGTGTGTGCTTGAGAGATAAGAATTTATTTTATCAACGCTTACGTTTGAAACGCAAAGGGTGACTTTTTTTCTTTCGACAACGAAATATTACGAGAGCTATCTCAGGCAGCGTGTAAACTATGCCCAAGACTTGCTTTGCACTCAAGCAGCTAGTGTAAGTAAATTGCAGCATGTATTTCTATTGAATTGCTCTATACGTCTAAGTCGCATATGCTGAAATCAAGTAATTTTGATTGCACAAGCTTGCTGATTATGCATACAGGAAAGCACTCTTAAGTTTTCCCGCCGCAGAAAAACAACAGCATCACGAGTTGGAGCGATTGCATGAAACAGGCTGTCTGCAATTTTCGAGCGATGCGTCGTTGGGTTGTCCGCGTGCCGCGTAAGAACATTCCTACGTCGTGATCGTCCTCTTGCTTTTAGATGATTGTCGTGCGTGCTTTTAATAATTTTTTTTATTTTTATAAAGAGATGAAGCGGTTGTTTGGTATTCGCACGCAGTTCGGTGGCCCAGATACGCAACTCTCTTCTAAGTCGTGGCGGCCGATCGTTTGACTCGAGGGAGAGCTCTCCTCCTTCCTTCTGCAAACTTGTATTACCCACTTACTACCGGCCTGTGGGTGGTTTCGTATTTTTCTTTCTTTCTTGCTCCGTTTTTGTTTCGTTTGTTTCCTTTGGGCTGGCTGCGTTACGAGTGACCGATAAGGTTTACTTGCTGTGGGGAATTTTCTCGGTTTGTTGTGTTGCGTCGGCTGATGCGTGCTTGATGTTTTGACATTTTGGTTGAACTCTGACGAGAAATGTTTCGCAACCGTCGCTTTGGTAGAGCCGGTTTTGATACCAGTTCGTTTTAGCCTTTATTTTTTTTTTTTTTTTTTCTGGGCTACTTATTTTTAAAGTGATCAAAGAGTATTTTGTAGGTGCCATTTTGAAGAAGCTAATCTAAATTTGTTTTAAGTCTTCTTTTGGGTTGCCCGTTTACTCTTTGTTGGGTCGTCTGCCTTCTTATCGCCTGGTTTTTGTCGAACGCGGTTGGCGTCCTGCTTCGTGTCTCGTTCTCTTTATCGTCTGCGTATTTTTCGCCCTCTTTTTGGTCGTCTGCTTTCTATCGATTATTTCTCGTCTCTTTTCAGACGCCGGCGTTTTGTCGGATTCGTTTTATCGTCTACGTATTCGTCGCCGTCTTTTTGGTCGTATGTTTTTTGGCCGTCCTCTTTCTAGCATTTATTTTGTCGTCTGCTTTCAGCCGCCTGCTTTCTTTCCTCCGCTTATCCGAAATCTGCCCTGTTCCATTCGGTAACTCGCCTTCGCTTTCGAACTCTTCTCCGTTCAACCAGTGCTGCGTCGTTAATTTTTTTTTTTCCAACGTTGCGGTGTCTTGTTACCTGACTTTTATTTTTATTACTTTCGACGTCTGTTTATGTGGCTGTCCTACGTTTTCTGTTGATGTGTCGCGCGACCGCCTTTATTTAATGACTTTTCCAACATCGTAGGCGGCCCTCTTCTATGAGACCTAACGGCCCCCGTATGCAGTGTCCCATCTTCGTTCAAGTTATGTTTCTACGTTTCTTTTGTTGTTGTAGCTTTTTTGCTGTTTCTGTTTTTATGTAGCGCTCGGTGCATTCGGATGCCTTCGAGGCGGGCCCGTCGTTAACTCGTCCTTGAATCACTTTGAGCTCCAAGCGTGAAGTGTTCTTTTACTGCGTGGGTCCTAAAATGTGTTATTCGGCAACAAAACAAAACGAAGGAAGAAAGCGAAAACCTCAAGGCTCACAGGGTGGGCTGAACGAATTGTAGGAATTCGGGAGGAGGAGGAGGCTATTTTTGCCCACATTTCACGTAGAGGTTATATTTGGTCGGCCTGCACGGGTCATGTTAAGAGTCGTTCACGCGTCTGCGTTTGATCGACTGCGTCGCAACCTTTCGTGACCACCTACGACGAGTCAACGCTGTGGCGCCATCTATCGGACAGAATTGGAACGCTTCCGATCTATGCGTAGATTGCCCGAACTAGACTGAAGGTTTCGCCGCACCCGCGAGATCACATCTACGCAACTACGAGAAATTGTCGCCTATAACATGGTTGGTATTTTAAGCACGCAATAAAATAATTATGCGTAAAAAACAACTCAGATCGGAAGTGTTCCAGGGCTTCCGATAGATGGCGCTATTGTTGGCACGGCGCATGCGCGCAGTGTGTTGTAAGTACGGCTTCGGGGCACGGCCATCCTGCTGCTGGTGTGGGTAGATCGTCCGATAGTCGAGCATTGCCGAGGCGTGTCCACGGTTTCCAGAGCTGGCAACCAAACAAATCTTTTTCCGTCCACGGTGGCCAGACTAGCTCTCGAAGCGCGTTTGCTTGCAAACGTCTATGCGGATAATCTTGACCGTTTTCGTGTGACGGTTGCCACGCTGAAATATTACGTGTAGAGTTGGGTTGGGCTACAAAACATGAAGTAACACAAACATGAAGTAACATGAAGTACAAAAGTAACTATTGGCCACCCTTGGGTTTTAGCGCATTCTTTTAATCGGCAAATAAAGTGGTTTTCTATTTTGCCCGAAACTCGGCTGCGTCAAAATTCAAAATGGTGGCCGTCACAGAAAAACGCTCCCTAGTTGCGACAAAACTAAAATGCAAAAAAAAAAAAAAAAAAAAAAAAAAAAAATTTAATAAATTGGCGTTTGCTATTACGGAAAACGTACGCCTGCAGAATCGGACAGTTTGTTATAGCCGGGCCTGTATAAGATCGGAATGTGCGGGCCGCGACGGATGTGCGATTAGGCGCGTTTCGCCGTGCAGCGCCAATTCGGGTGGGATGATGTATCTGCAGCCTCGTTGCAGTCAATTAACTCGGCAAAGCTCGACATTGAGAATCCATTACTCTTTTCGTGGATTGATGGCGTACCGGAGGAACATGTGCGTGCCCGTTCGTGGGCGAACTTTATGCGTAGTTTCGGTCATTTAATTCCGATCGGTGTATGTCTATTATAAATAGGAAGTATCACTATAACCGGATTTCGGGAATCGATCGCGTACATAGGGACGTGTACCCGCGCTCGATCGTGGGCGAGCTTTTATCTTCCATTCATTTTATGCATTTTTTTACGAGTCATTTGCTGGTTTTTTTTTTTTTTTTAACGATTGGATTTTATGGTGAGCGTCATTCCAAGGCTTGCTGAAGTTGTATTTCGGCCGAATACTTCGTGTGTTCCATTGAGCATACTTCGAAGGCAGGCACTGCCTGATATGTGACCATATAAGGTGTTATAATCTCCCCTACGATAGTGTGGGCACAATAAAGCTCGGTGTTCCGCGTCTTCTCCTTTCCCTCTGTTTGTCCCTGGAACGCAAGACATGTTTTGGCTCTATGTACCGCTGTACGAGCGGTGATGCTGAGAACACGCGACTGGATTGGCTTTTAAAGGGATTGTCCGGTCGAAACCGGAAGTACCTAAGTTCTTGCGCTCGTTACGTCGAGGGAGCCTTCATATAGACAAACGTCATTTTTATTTTGATATATGATCTCCCGTTATTAATCAAACCTTTCATGAGCCTATGTACGAAACTGCACCCCGCATTTCGCCAGTGTCAATGGCTGACATTCGTAGGTGCTGCGTGACGTCACAAAACGCAAAGGTTTGTCGAATGTTCGGGATAACAAGCGTTGGTCGATGGATGTCTTGTATTTTGTTTCGAATTATATGGTCTCCTAGGCAGTACCCTACTGAAATACAATTATTTGAATGTAGTTCCCAAGCACGTGCAAAAAAAAGTCACGCCTTTTCGCAGGATATTACTAGCAGACAGCCATAAGCTTCGAGTGCTTCGAGCAAATGTTCGCCGTTTTGCGCAAACACAACTGCGACGGACGTCGATCGAACCAGGGGCGCTTGCAAAGCAAAGGATGCAGATTTCGCCTCGGAAGCGGCACCTAGGTACACGAAGCGGCATCTGGGTACACATTTCGGCGGATCCACTGGATCGGTGATGAGGCTGCAGGTCATTCCCTCAGAGGCGATGTCGGCGGGTCGAAGGCAAACGGCGAACCGTTCAAATGCATGTCGTCACTTGACTAGGACGAGCTTGGTGAATCAAAGTCACGCCTCATTTTCACACGCGGGTCAAACAGATATCGGGCTGCACGCGTGCTAAATACAACTTCTGGTATCATTTCGAAATGGCCTAGCTGTTGGTTTCGGTTTCGCTGCATAATCAAGTTCTGTTCGATTCGGCCAGGAAGTTCTGAACTATAGTCGGTTACAAGTCAAGAAGGCAGCGGCGAATGCCCCTCAAAGAGAATCTTTGCATTTCGACGATAGGCTCGCGGCATCAGGTTGATTTTCCGTCGGGAGTCACTGGCGGCAGCGCGCGGTCGGTATACCGGTCACGTCGAAGACGGGGGCCTGACGATAGCGTCTTGGCCAAGACAGTTATCTATTTATTTATTCATGGTACCTCAAAGGCCAAATTAAAGGCATTACATGAGGGGGGGGGGGGGGGGGGGTACATTCAGGGTAAGTATCAATCAGAACAAAAAAATAGAAACAAAGTAAAAAAATAAAAATAAAAAACACACACACGCTTCGAGGAAAAAAAAAATCTTGAATTACAAGGAAAGAAAGCAAATGCAAAGCGAAAGTATGTAGATAAAAGTAAACGGATGTGAAAATGAAGTTATAATGCTAGCATGCGCCACAAGAACCCAAAAAGCGCTGATTCAAACTAAATGATGACAAACGATGACAATACAAAAAAAAAAAAACCACTTTGACGCAAAAATGACAGAGTAAAATTGACAATAGAACAACAAAACAGCCAAATTCAGGATGCAGTGGGGGATCATCCGACCATAACTTTGGCGTCAATTTTAAGTGAGAATCGGCAAAAATGCCGATTCTCGGCGTCTTTCCCAGGCCCGTTAGTGGGCGTCCACAGATACCAGCGGACAAAGCATGCAGTACTTTGCTCAGCTACAGGGACATGCGAGTACCAACGCACTAAATCCCAACTTCTGCATTGTATCGGAGTCGACAATATGCATCCAAGAGCAACTGAAGTCGCGGACTATCAAGACGGCAATACCTTCCTCGTGTCTGTAAGTAAGAATATCAACACTGTGGATCCCCACATAGCATCAAAAAGAAACAATTTACGTGAGCCAATATTTCAACACTCACCACAGGGAGCCAAACCTACGCGAGCAGGTGCCTAAACGCTTTCAGAATATCATGATCAAGCAAATTCCTACCCTAGGTTATGATCTCAATTCCGCGTCCACCGCGGGTACGTTATTATCATAAATGAGAGGAAATGCAACCTCCGTATCGGCGTTGTTGTAAAACTTCGCAGACATTTGAGCAAGAGCTGCGAAAAATGGCACCGCGAGCAGAGACGGACGAGGAGTGTCGTCTGCTATCGCCGTCTGCTTCTGCACGTACGCTGAACTCTGAGTCCGGAGCCGGTGCAAGATTTTGAGGAACTGGGTCTGAACTCGTTCAGAACTGAAATGAATCGAACGCGCCAGTGCAGCGGTCGTGCAACTTCCGGTTGAATCGAATGCACCAGTTCCTGCACTGCCGAACTAGTTCAGCCAGTTCAGGCGAATCGAACAGACCTAAATTGACTGATCCGATTTGGGCGAGGAGTGGGTGGACGTAGTTTAATATCGTTGGCACAGCATCACACCCAGCTTACAAGCCTTCTGTCCGCTGAAAACTCAGCTCGTAGCTTTCTTCTGTGAGATGATTGCTGCATAAGCAGGATCTCGGATCTGGACGGGAACCCAGTCCCTATGCACGACGGCGATCGACTTCGCTCGTCACTGCACGTCTCGCGGAAAAGTGTGGAACGTCATGTCTTGGCTCGCATGTGCTGCCCGGTGGTTGTGGCGGGCGGCGGAGAACAGCTCACCGGAGAAAAGCTCACCAGAGATAAGCTCACCGGAGAAAAGCTCACCGCAAAACCGGCAGATGCGGAGAAAAGCTCACCGCGGCCTTTGAGCGGATGCGGAAAAAAGCTCACCGTTTTTTGTTTTTTTTAAACTTAGCGGGAGATAGCATTAAACGTTGTAATTTAACGTAATTCGCATTCGTCACTTCAATAAAATATGTCCACTTTTTTGCAATATTCTTGAAGTTCATTGGGCTTATTTACTAATTCATCAGAAATTAGTAATCACCCATTCTGTATATTAATGAAGCCGCAAGTATAAAATCAGAACATCGTACACCGGTAAAAAAGAAAACAATTTATTGACAACTGGCAAGGTGCCGTCGGTAGCTCTGTCAAATAAAGATGTTTGTTCTTTGCGAGCTAATATGAATAGCGGTGTGTGAACCGTTTCAGTTTCAAATATTGTGTAGTGCCTAATAGATAAGTAGGTGTTTGTTGATGTAATCAGTGTCGGCTACGCTGCTTTTTTTTCTGTTAATTTCACTAACTAAGCTTTAGTTACGAGAACAGATTCGTCATGTCGTGTTTGTTGTCTTCACTCCGTCGTCGTCGTTTGGGCGGTTTGTATCATGTATAACGTTTACCAACTCGCCCTATTCGCCACCTTACAGAAGACTACTTCTTATTTAGGTCACGAGTAATAACGATGCCAGTGTGCAGCTCTGAAGCTCATGGGTGGCTCGCCGTAGAAAGGCACTATCACACAAAGGCAACGTGTGGAAACACCAGCACGAACGGCTAGAAAACGTGCTTCTCCGTGAAAGAAAAAAGTTTTGATATCCTACTGACTGTTTTGTCCTATTTTCAAAAATTAACAGAGGCTTCAAAGAGAATTTCAGGCACCGCGTTGTTGCGCGCATGCACTTTCGGATTTTCGGCATTTACAGTTTTGATTTTCAGGTTTTAGGCAGACATTATTAAGTTTTCTAACTTTTCCTGTTCTTCAAGCTCATACAAATTTGAGTTGGGCTTTCGTTGCCTACAGAGTAAGCCACAGAAAACACTCGCCCGCAATTATTAATTTGGGAGCAATATATCCAATAATCTTAACAAATAATACAAAAAAGGACCTTTCCTTTTTTACAAAGCTGAAAATGTTTAATGATAATAAATTGATATACTTGTGTTACGCATGATCCAATAGCCTCCATATAAAAAGAAGAAAAAAAATCGGTGAGCTTATCTCCGGTGAGCATTTCTCCGGTGAGCTTTTCTCCGGGATTCGGTTGTGGCACCCAACCGCGCAACAAAGATCTCACCCAACCACGAAACAAGTCGAGCACAACAACAAAAACGAAGCACGCTGAGGCGTTCACTCGCAAGGAAACGACGAGACAAAAATGCTCGCTTTGTGTTCTGTGACGTCAGAGCTTCAATGTTGCCAACGAAAGCAGCGTTTACGCTAGAATGCGATTGGAGCAGTATAAATTCAATTATTCATGCAGAAGGGCATATAAAATTCAGATATTGCACGTACGATCCGTCTCGAGGCAATAACAATGATATTCAATCGTTTTCTCGACTAAAAAATTTGACCGGACAATCCCTTTAAGTGTCGAAATGGAACGCTCGTTAGGTGGCGGAAGCCGCCGTCCAATGACAAATGTTCTGCCGTGTTCCTTCGTCCGTCCGCCTCCTTGTCCTCCGCCCGTCCGCGGATCGCACCGGAGGACCTTTCACGGTATCTAGAGAAGATGAGAGCTATGGATGGGGGTCGTGGGACATTTTGAAGCAACCCGAGATTGAGGAAATATCGAAAGTGTACACAAGGAGAAAAAGAAGGGGAACGTCTGAAACGCAGTTAAAATTTTGTTGCGGGAAAAACCCTAAAATTGTAATGCGGGCAAAACCCTTTATATAAGGGTTGAACGAACCGGAGGAAAGGGAAAGACCCTTGTGCCTTATTCTGTGGCCATATTGAATCCGGATTCCCATTGCCGCTGTGGTTGTCGTTTCGACAGCCGGATTGAGATGAAATAAAATAATATAAAGTCCATTATCCTCAAAGACATCCGTCGGCTGTATAACGTGGGGATGATGTCGTAGGATATCGGTATCATATTGGGATTAACATTGCCGCTGTGGTAGTATTTTCATCGTGCGGATTGAGTTGAAGTGAAATCATATAAAGTTCAAGTTCGAGTTTATTATCCTCAAAGACATCCGTTAGATGTATTACGTGAGGATATCGTCTCATAATGCCGGTATCATTTTGAGATTTCCCTCGCCGCTCTGGTAGTCTTTTTAACTGCCGGATTGAGTTGAAACAAAACAATATAAAGACGCCGAGCACTTATTTCGCTGAAGTTGGAAATTAGTTTTGCTTCTCTTTGCAGCGATACGTTTATATATGTTAAATGTAAATAAAAATAATAAATAGACTAATGCAATTCCGCTGCATTCACCCAGAGAAGGCTTCTTTCTGCGTCGCCCCGCTGACATCCAAACTGTCGCTAAAATCGGCGTCGTTGTAAGCGGCCTGGCCTCAGACGTGGTTGATCTCGCTCGCTATCTGTCACCGACCGCTCGTCTCTCTCTCCCTCAATCTCTCTCTCTTTCTTTCTGTCTCTCTAGTTGTGCCTCTAACTCCCCCCCCCCCCCCTCTTTTTTTTCTTTTTAGTTAATTTTATGTGGACATCGTAACAGCCTTCGAAGAGTTTGCTGTTATAATTTTAGAGCTTCCCTGCCTGCTTACACGCTTCCTTGGGTAGGAGCAGGAAACGAGGGAGGACAGGCGATGTCGGCGTTCTTATTTATTTATTTTATATCGCGGCTCGTTTGCATGACTGCCTTGCCGCATCCCGTCGTGGAGAAAGTCTTCTTTCGGAGTTTTTTGCCTTTTATTTTGTACCTTTATTTTTTTCCCCGTTTTACTCTTTTTTTAAACGCTATGCAAGATTTCATTTTTAAGCATTTCTTTTTTTTTTTTTTTTTGTGAGGGGGGCGAGCTTAATTTAGGCTCGTGCGGCTCCCTGGATATGACGCCACACTCGTGTTACCTAACGTGTGTGTGTGTCTGTGTGTACATTTGCGTTCGTCGCTGATGTATATACGTCGTCTGTTTCTATATTTTCTTTGTTCCATAGGTGTTGGTACGATCGTACGGTCTGGCCTTCCGTCAGCCACGGTATATTAGCTTACGTTTGTAGCGGTAGTAGTATTGGTTTTGAAATCGGAACACTTTTCGAAACAAATGAAGTACATATGTGTGAAACCCTCCTGTTTCGGGTCACTCGGGACTTGGAAACCTTCGGTGTCCAGCTACTATACTACTGCTGTCACTGCCGCTACACACCGGTATAGATTTACTCCTACTATCACTGCTATTGATATGGCTATTGTATATCGCTGGTGCGGCGATCTGTTGGCGCCATATTGCGGCATTGGTCGCTCCTTCGCCAGCTTTCAACGGAGTACGCGGTGGGATCAAGCGTATGTGCGCATCACAGATGAACACTCGTCGTTTCTCTTTTGCGTAATTGTAACGTTGTGATCGGGAGGCTGCGAGTTGGACACTCGGCGACCAAGTCTGCGAGACGCCAGCGCCGATGAGGCGATCCCTCGCCGACTTGCTCGCCGAGTGTCCAACTTCGAGCCCCCGCTGGGAGGACACGGTGCTGCGTCTTTTAGGATTGGCTTTCGGCTTTGGATTGAACTACGGCTCGTGTAGTTTCCTCTGCGGATCCTCGCGAGGTGAAACAGATTATAGTCGGGGACAAAATTAACGAAAATAGGAAATAGGTCGCATTTTCTCATTGTTTACATCACTCGCGGAACAGGTTCGCGCGACCAATTGAAGACGCGTTGGAATGCCTAAATGAGTCTGCCTATCTGAACGGCCTTGCTCGGCTGGAAGCGCCGATGCATTTGCCACGGAGCTATTGTTTTTACTCGGGTCTGAAATATTACCGCGATCGGCACGATTCAAGGTCATCGCTTGTAGCGGTAACCATGGTGCGGTTTTCTTCTTTTTGTCGTTGATGTTGCGCGCGCGCAGTGCCACTGCGGGAAGGAAGCGAACTTTCCTCGTCACGAGCTGGGTCGCGCGATTCGGCACGATCGGGCTCCTGCGTTTTCATTACGCCGATGCGTTTGTGCCGCGGGTCTATACTTCGTCCGTCGATTTCCGCCTTGTGACGTCACATTTTATAAAGGAAAAAAACTGGCAGTCCCGTAATGCACGGAAGGCAGTATTCCACGAGCGATCGTTCATATTTGTTTTTAAAGGCGCTAAACGGCCGTTTCGGGGAGTGAAGGAACCTGCGTTTATTATTTACCCCTCCATATTCAGCGGGGAACTTGAGCTCGCGTGACACCGAGATCCTCTATTTATGGTCATACACAACACTACTTCACCACTCTAAAAAAAAAAAAAAGAAAAAAAGATTGTACTTTTAAAAGGGTAGGCTAGGTGGCGCAAGCTGCCGCCCATTAACGTCGATCCATCCTAATGTCGTACGGGACCGTTATACAAGGAAGAGACACGCCTCAGGCCCTGACTGCGGACAGTCTTTTGTGCCATGTGTTAGCAGTGCGAGTCCGGGTTCAAACACTCTGCCGCAAAACCGTCAGTCTAGCAGCAATAAAAAAAAAAAAAAAAAAAAAAAAAAAAAAAAAAAAAAAAAAAAAAAGAAGGAAAGAAGGCGGCCAGGGAGAGACCGTCCACATTCTCCGAGCGGTTTCTCCAAATGGCGTTGCACCCTCCCCGCGTCGGGAGACGGAGGCTGGCAGGCAAAAAACGATAATTGTCGTCATCAAACGTTGCTCCCACCAGCTTCGGCGGGCAGCGGCTCCGAGGGCCTGTTGTGCGTTGGCCGGTGGCTGCTGAGGCGAGAGAGTGGGATGACGCCGCCGACACTTGGCCGGCCTGCACTTCGGGGCGACGACGACCCAGCAGCGGGGAAGGTCCCGGAAAACGCCGTCGGCCGCCGCTTTCTGAGTGGCGTGACCTGATTCGGTTTGCCAGCGGTCCAGGAATGTGATCTCCAACTCGCTCCTTTTCTCTGTCTCTCCCCTTCTGTCATTTTCTTATTTCGTGAACGGGGAAGGGTGTCCTTGCGTTGGTGGGGGATATTGGAAAACTACGTCGAGGCGCTGCCTTTGACACTCGCTGGGTGGCGCAAGCCGTCGCCCGATTCCGAGGACTCAGCTGTGTGCGTCCGTCCATTCATTCATCCTTCCATGTTGGGGGGGGGGGGGGGGGGGAGGGAGGGAGGGAGGGAGGGAGGGAGGGAGGAGGGGAGGCACCGGATCCGAATCTCGCCTGTCGTCCAGGTCTTCCTCCTGGCCTTTGGAGAGTTCCAGTTCATTCTCGATAGTTGTGTGTTTTGATTTCGAACCTTGCAGAACATGAAGTGTGTATAAAAGCAGCCGTAGCGCACTGCCTCCATTTAGTCTGTCCTGTTGCCAAGTTAAGCCTTTAGCTTTCCCAGTTGTTCCTGCCTCGTCACCTGTCATTCGTGACAAATTTTTTCCGTGTACAACGAAACCGTGCGCGATTGGACTGTCGAACTTGCATACTCATGCGATCCTGTCTAAAGAACGCGAAGTATCTGGTTCTCTACGTTTATTACGAATCTAACGAAGAGAAGAATTGGTAACATGAAAACTGCTTCTAAAAATGTTCGTTATAAAATAAAAATGATGAATTATATATATATATATGGACTCCCCGTATCATGTTGGTCGAAGTGACCCAGGGTTTACAGAAGGGCGACCAGTCTGGAATGATTAAAAGGTAATCTATCTCAGAGAAGGGAAGGGGGAACAAGAGTGGGTTCAGACAAAGAAAGTGGACTGAACTCTCTAGAAATAACGAGGAAAAAAAAAAATTAAATGGAGCGAACTTGCTCTAATTGGTGCAGCCTCCGCAACACATCGCGGCGGTCTCGCCGAGAACCGTCGGCCCTATTTTCCCGTTAAACTGGCCGTGAAGGCATTGTGTGTGTTCAGCCGCACATTGCTAAGATTGGGAGCTAACCGACATAGTGTGGCTTACTCCGGTTTCTCTGGCTCTGGGACCAGGCGGCTTGGCAGTTCGGCGTTCGTTTCAACGAGAAGGATATTTGTGAGCGCCTCCACATTTCGTGTCTCGTATCTTGCACGCTGCTGCCCTTCCTTATAGTGTACCCATGCCGGCATATTGGACAATAGACAAATATATCGGCAGTAACTTTTTTTCTTTTTTTTTTTCGTTTTCGCGTAATGCGCTAAGCGAGGGGCTATATGGTGATGGCGAAGGTAGGAAAATTTTGCCCGGTTATGTATAAAGCCTGACGGGACAAAGAGCTTTAAAGCTTCCAATTGTTTTCGGTGCCTTACATTCCGATCCCAAGCAGTTCGGTTGTGAGACCTTTTTGGTCGGGATCGTTTTGATCGGGGGTTGTTTTGGTCCGGGACAAACCAGTTTCTCGCGTATTTGTGTTTAAAAATGCGATGCTGCCATTTTTTCTTTCTTTTTTTGTCCTTTCAGTAAATATTGCTTAGAATTGTTCCTCGAGATTCATATCCTATAAAACAAGCGTTCGTTCTTGTTCGTTTTTTCTTCACGCATTTGCAGAGGCATCGATTCTTACGAGCCATACACGAATGCTTACGCGCTGCTCGCCACTGTCTGTGAGCCGCATTTAAATATCGCCGCGGGGATCGCAAAAACGTGGCAATCCCCATCGGTCCTTTATTCCAAACTGCAATTGTGCCTTGAAAAAAAAAAAGTAACAATTACTGTTCTTTATTTCTTTCTTTTTTTTGCACGCTTCGCACGCCGACGTGAGACTATGTTTTTAAGAAAAAAATTTAATTTTCCAAACGCGATATTTATGCATTTATCTCTTTTTCCCCTCTGACATTTCCGTTTCCTTCAACACTTGTATCCCCCTCCCAATATTTTTTGGCGCCTTTGGAAAAAAGAAAAAAAAACGGGAAGGGGGAAGGGTCGGTCGGTTCTCTTTCATATTTGTTGCTAATGAAAGTTGGGTTGTGTGCTTTGTCCTATTTGTTTATTCTTTCGTGCTTAAAGACCGACGACCAGTTCGCGTTTTCCACTTTTCTCCCGCTTCCTCCTCTTCCCCTTTTTACCCTGTCCATCGCTGCCTGTTTCCTCCTCCCCGTGATGAGGAGGATCTTCTGCCTCGCATTCTTGAAAAAAAGGTCGTTTTCGATCTTATATTATTTAAAATATGTTAGTCCCCACATATACCTAATCCTATATTACAAAACTGCCCATTTATCTCGGGGCAAGAAAAAAACATGCGCACTCCTGTTTTCTCCCGGACTACATTGTGTGGACCAAACAAAGCCCTACAATACGCGCAGCTCCCGAATGATTATAACTCGTTTCGAAGAGAGTTTGCTAGGTACACATTCCGATAAGACTCCTCTTTTTCTCCGCGGGTGAAGCCATCGCTTGCAACTCGCCCACAAGCGCCCTTCGTCGACCACTTCACTCGGAAGAAATTTCTTCCCAAAAAAGGCGTGTCGCGATCTTTGAACACGCTTTTAAGGAGGGAATAAGTTAGGCACGCTTGGTGATTTCGGGTTTGTTGGGATGCTTAGGGCATCTAGATTAAGTTGTCACCACAGAAGAACGATCTCAGAATCGATTTCAATACCCTTTTAAATTGTTCTTTAACCTAGTGTTTTTTTTTTTTTTCTTTACATTTTGTGTTTATGAAAAGAAACCACAAGAAAAGAACAGGGCTTTTGAAGTTCGAACTTGTGTCGATGCAGCGGAGGCGAGTTCGTCGTTCCAAATGCAGACCGTTGTTCCGCTCCCGCGAGACCGACAAGTGCACCTGCGGCAGGAGCTCGCAAACGAAATGTCGGTCGCATCCGTCTCCCACGTGCCGCTGCGCGAGACAAACAATGCGAATGGCGACCCTAACAATGGAGGGGGGGCAGGCAGAACCACACCACGGGGGAGGGGGTGGTCACCGCGCTCAGTCGCCGGCTACACTGCCACTCTTGCGTAAGGAAGGCTATGCGGCGCCACGAACATGACCGCATTCGAAAGTAACGACTTCTGTCGTCGTCCGACTCGCGACCCGTGCCACGATGACGTCGTCACGTTCTGTGGGAACCTCGGAAGCTTTTTAAATTCCGTCGGATGTTTCTGTAGTTCCTGCACAGCATAAACGCGGACCGTCTCTGAGTTCTTGCGATTCCTTTCGACTAGAGAACACGTACTTCCCCACGTGCTTCGAGGCGTCCGCAAAATCGCTAAGAGTTTTCGATGACGCTCAGAAAGTTTCTGATTGGAACCATATGTTTATTTCCACTAAATAAAAAAAGTCGGTTAATAAATATTAGGCAAATTAGTTTGCTAATTATTATTACTATTTTTCAATTCCTGGCGTTGGTTGTGACTGGCGGCTTGTTCCCCGAAACAATTATTTCTTTTCTATTACTCTACTTTTAGTAATTTTTGAAAGTATTCGCAGAAACACCCGGTATATAATTCTTCTGCGCGGTTGGTTTCGGTCTTTCATTCTTGCTACAAACTCGCGGAGTCTGAAATAAAGTCACAAAGAGGAGGTTAAACGATTCGTGGAAAAGGTCTGAGTGGTGCGGTATTAGATGAAATTGGTGTGGTTAGGGTATCTAACCAGACGCGGGTTTTAGACCCAGCTTTCAAAGCTGTACTTATTTTTTTTTTTTTTTTGAAGGTGGCGTAAGCTATTGCTTGTTACAAGAAGGGGTGTGTGGCGAATAACACCGTCCGACCATTTTCATCCTTCTATACATTGTGTATACTCGTCTCCCTCGGCTCGGGCATTGGAGCATGGCGAACAGCGATGGTGCGATCTGACGGAGTGAAACTGGCCTTGTGTGAAAGTTCTCACGTAATATCGAGAGCTCAGGGGGGAGGGTCCTATGGTCCCTCCTGAAACGCCGGTGAAAGCAGCCCCCTGCTCCCCTCTCCTTCCGCTGGTCCCAGCCCTCCTTTTGGAAATTCGTTCTTCTTCGTCGCTGGAGCAGAACCGAGTTTGGTTTCCTTCGCTCTTCCTTTTTTTTTTCTTTTTTTTTTCCTCATTTTGTTAGTACATTGTTGTCGCGGTTTCCTCTGGCTGGTCCTTCTTCTGCTTCGCCTTAGTGAACTAAAATCGAATAAAGCGCCCGTTCTTTAAGAGGACCGGCAACGATCTCTGTGAATACTACGACGTTCCCGAGAGAGCAGGCCGTCTTGGCGTTCTCCAGATGCATATTATTATGGTTATACTCGGATATATCGACAGGGTAAACGCGTGGGATGCCCGGAAGTTCGGACTCTGCGCAAGGGTCCTCGGCTCGTGTTGCGGCGTGGAACAGTGGCCGAAGGGACGAGAGCGGCAGCGAGGTCCTTCGGTTGTCCCTTCTCCCACTTCGACGTCTCGTGCGAGCTTCGAGCGTGCGTGTGGGGCCGAAGCACGACGGAAAGCAAGGAGCGAATGAGAACTCGAAAGGACGTAACTTCAAACACGCTTTTCGATATCCCCGATAGCGTCTCGCGTTTCACGGCACGGAGAGGGATGGACAAGCTGCGATGCCGCAAAGAGCTTATTTTTATTTTATTTTATTTTTGTAAGTGCCCGCCTCTACGCAAATGACCTTGGGGAATTTTATTGCGCGTTTCTCGAAGCGAAGGCTCGCGAACAAGTTTACCAAAGAGACAAAGGCGGCGGCGGCAGCGGCGCTGGACGCACACAGAATATTGCAAACAAAGTGGGTTTTGCGAGGACACGGGATGTTGTCTTAGTGGTGGTCTCTTCGTATGGTGCCCACCTCAGTTTTTGCTCTGTCTGACTTTTGCTTTTACTACTGCCTTGCCACTTTGTGCGTGCATGCGTGCGTGCGTGCGTGCGTGCGTGCGTGCGTGCGTGTGTTTGTTTCTTTGTTTGGGGGAAGGGGGTTTCTCGAAATGATAGAAAAATAACGGAAGTGTCACAGATAACCACAGTATACACGTGCAGGGTCCGGCCGAGAAGAGGATCCGTGTTTTACGACCCGCATGAATAAAGCACGCGCATCGCAGGGAGCTGCAACTCCCGGAGAATGTGACGCTAGCGGTGGTGACACATTGTTGCATGAAGCAGAAAAACAGAAGTTCTCTATAAAACTATCACGATGCTTTGCTTTTATTTTATATTTTTCCCTCGGAGAACCCGTGTAACTGTAAAATTTCTTTGCGTTACTTTATTAATTATCTTTTCTTTTGTATATCGTGCGTAGTATCTTGTCGTCATCAGATCTGCTCTCTCACTGGTGTTCTGACCTATGTGAATATGTCAGCCGATGCACTTTGATTTGTGGCTGGTGAGTTTTCCTTTTGTAACGTCGTATTTAATTTAAAACTAAATGATACGTGATTATCCACCTTACTTTTTTTTTTTTTTTTTAAGTGTTACTCCAGTTGAAAATTTCTGTATTTAGATGGTTAGCTAGGTTTATTTTTTAGCACTCCCTTATTTATGTCTGCTTGTTTACTTTGCGGCCCTGGGGACTGCGACAGACCCCGAATCCGGCCCCTTTGACCAGAACGTTCGGAGACCCCTGGACTCTACACGAAAGGAACCGGCAATATGTCGAAAATAATCCCTGGAGAAGGGGAACAAGAGGGACGTAGGACAGACACAAATCTCCAAACACAGCTAGGTCGAAATCTCCGGCAGGGTCGCATGGTTGCGCGTTTCTGAATGCCTCGATTCCTCCGGCCTCGGTTCGGCGCGACTTGTGGGAATTCCTGCTCTCCCTTTGAAGCGGGCCGCTCGTTTCCTGCGCCGTTTTACCTATCCCCCTGACATTTCCACGCGTTGTTTACTTTGGGAACGCGTGGCGATTGCTACACTCCTTTACTCCGCGTTGTTGTTATCTCGTTGTGCTTTGTGGTTGTCGTCGGCGGACGTTCATGCTTGTGTCCGGCGGCTGCCGCGAGGCATTCTTCGTCTCGAGACGCGAGAGTTCGCACGCGTCGTTGATATGGACGAAGATCCCCGTTGGCTTGGCTGTCTTTTTATAAAGAGGCTAGGTGGCGCGAGCTGCCGCCTGTTACAAAGGTTATGTATGGCCACTAACATCTATCCATGTGCTGTTGTGCAGCAATGCCTGTCGGTATGCGTGTAAGAAATGCGAAGCCTGAATTTGATAGAGGGACTTTTGGAACACTCGTAGTCTGCGTACGTTTTACACGTCGGAAGTGCTCCCGGGCTACGTGACTGGCGGTGTGTCTTCGTCTGTTGTTTCTCGTCTTAAGAGGGTTGAATGGATGGATGGATGGCATTGGCTATGCTCTTTGTAACGGGTGGTAACTTGCGCCACCTAGCCTGAGAAAATGTTTTCCTCCCCCACTTAAATACCCAATTTCTTTCCCTCTACGTTCCTGCAACTATCACCGGGCCGGGGAGAAATGAGCCACCACCTACCACTTGCAGTGCTGTCGATCACCCAAACACATATGTGGGAAGCGGCCTTTACACATCCACAATCGCCGCGGAACATTGTTCGAGGCGTGCTGTACAGACCATGCGCGTTTCGTCACTCGAGTGAAAAGGCCGAAGACAACTAGCGCCGGTTAAGTGGCCAGTATTTTTAATGTCCCGCTTGTTTGGGTCTTTCGTCACCCGCTTCCATTAAAACGAGAAAATGACGTCGTCGTCGTCGGCTTCGTTGTCCCGCGGAGACGGATCCCTGCGGCGCTGCCGGCCTTGACCGGAGGTCCCCGCCTTTCCGCGAAAGCCCGTGTAGATCCAGGACTCAGATTGGTGTCGGATCGTGCCAACAAATATCCATAAACGGTGGGGAAATAGCGTGCGCGCCGTCGCTACGTGTCGCTTTTTTTCTATGTTTATATATATTTTTAATCATGAAACAACTGCTGCCTCTGGATCGTGAATTTGCATGGGCCGTAGTGGTTATCACTTGGGAGAAAAATGCTGAGTCATTGGGCCGACGACGTATGCGCAGCGTCTGGCATTAGGCAGAAGAGTTATACGTACTGCGGAGGCTCGGAACGGCATCCACGGCTCAGTGGACAGAGATGGAAGGTGAAGTTGAAGATTATTGGAACGGCGTGTAGAGAGATGCTGAGTTCTTTGTAACCCTTGAATTAGCGCAAATAAAATTGTGTTGTTGTTGTTTCTGTTTTGCAATCAGACTGAAATTGTTTCGCAGTGCAGTAAGGTGACAAGCACTTCTTTGTGCGTGTTTGTGGCCAGTTAGTACCTCTTTATGTCTGTATATAAAGAATTGGTCACCCGGCAGAAATTGTGTAATTATTTTGTGGTAGCTGGTAAAAAAAAATGCTAAAATTCTTCGTTCCTTTTCGATGAGTTGATAAAAAAAGGCAAATTATTTTGTAATCAGTGTGTAAACATAATGCACGGCAACTGGGTAGCTAATGGCGAAAATTGCCCATTCTTTTGTGACCGGTTTGTAATGAACTTGGTAATCCTTTTCGGTTAAGTTTGTAAATAGCTGCCAGTACATGCTGGTTCACACACTTTGGTTAGCTTACGACCGAATTCTTGTGACCTCTTGCGACGAGGGAACACGCTGGCGTAATTATGGGGTGGCTCCGGAACTGCATTTCACTAGAGCGAAGGGTTTTGCAGTATTCGCGAGATGAAGCGTAATACACAGTCAGCCACGAGAAGTGGTCGTTACTGGTCTGCCACCGTCCTCCTAGGCTAAACTCGGTGGCGGGTTTAGGTGTCAAATCGGAATGTCTTGACCCCCCCCCCCCCCCCCCCCCTCCACCCCCTTTGAACGGATCTTTCCAGTAACAAACGCCGTTTGCGTTGTCGTCTTCGAACTACAAATGAAGGGCAGCCCAGCTTGCCTCCGCCTGTCAATACACACTGGCATCGTGCCGTTGTATTGTTCTTCGTCGCCTCTTCTGCCCCATACTCGCTAATACTCAAACAAGAATCGAAAAAAAAAAAAAAAGACTCAATTTGCACAAAGATAGGTGCTGAGTATGTTGGTCTTTGCCCTCCGAAAATGGCGACGGCGGAAAACCAGGCCAGGGGAGGGGGGCGTACGCGTGCGCAGAAGCTAACTGGGAAAAGTTCCATATCGCATGTGTAAAAGAATAGGGCGGGGGCAAAGGGTGGTAAAGGCGGGTGGCGTGTTTTCTCCAACATGTAATACCCCCCCCCCCCCCCCCTTTTTTTTTCCTGTGGTTTATCCGTAGTTCTCCCGTTAGTAAGGAAATGAACTGGCCAACATAACCCGTAAACACATCCGGCTATTGTGTGCTATCTGTGCTGGTAAGAGTGTTGACGTCCTTTGATGAGATTACGCGAAATGGCTACGTTATTTTGTGGCGCTTTTCTCGTACCTTGAGATCCGCGCCGACATTTTGTCTCGTTTGGCCAAACTTTTCGGGCAAGGGCCAATTGATGGTCAGAAGAGGTTGCAACACGCAGTCGATCGCACTCAATCGTGAATACGCGAACCGGCCTTTATTGGTCCGATGTCCTACATTAACCTGAAATTCAGTTTCGTACCATTTCGGACCCTCGGAGCTCCACCTCGCAGCTGAACTGTATCTTGCACCGGCAGCCCCTTTTAGCTCCCCTTTGCGGCAACCTGTTTATGAATCTTAATCCGTTTTTTTTTTTCTTTTTTTCCCATCAGAGGTGCGCACCGTCGGGCGTTTTCGTTATCCGCCGATGTTTGGATTGCGATGCTCTCGAAAGGCACTCGACGACCGACGGCAATACCCGCGGAGCCACTGAGCAAAGAACTCGCATGTGCAGGTTTTCACAAACGCTCCATGATGGCCACCGCCACCCTAGTGCGTTCCGTCTGACCGCTTACGACGAGACAAAACACCAACACACTCACACACTGACGTCATCTGTAGGCGGCTAGCCCTGGAAACGCCTTCTCGAAAAGCAACGAGGAAACGTATACATCCAACATCTTGGAAACTCGAGGGACAAAAAGAAGGGCGACACGCACACACAACGGTCTCAGAATCAGCTGCAACTTTTATTATCTCCAACGAGCTCTTTAGGTTGTCCGGGGCAGTAGGTCTCAACCGTCGACGTTTCGCGGACTCCTTGTGGATCGGCGGGGATGGTGGACCCCGCTCGTGGTGGGCGGACTATGATAATGATTTAATAAATGAATGTAACTAAGGGCTAGTGTGAAGTAGACTTCTCTCACTGACATACCCACGAGAGAACTCGCCCGAGCATTGCAATGTTTATTCTCAGTCTGAAAAAAGACAACCTTTATTGCCGGGCTTGACTGATGAGGCAGGGCTTCTCAGACCCCTAGAATGCCTTCGCGGACCCCGAAGTGTCCGCGGAGGCAAAGGGGGGTCCGCGGACCACCATTTGAGATCCTCTGGTCTAGAACATAATAAGCGCAATGTTGTTTTTAATGATTGTTGTTGCTTTTAGACATAGAAACGAAGGAGTCTTTCCAGAGATGCCGTTCTTGGGTTTGCTCGCGGGGCGAAGTGTTTACGAGGAGAGCCAAGGAGTCTTACGCTAAGCTGACCAGAGGTTGTGTGTGTCGTTGGGGATTTCCAGAGCGTTGAAAGCACCGCTACCTCGCCTGTGTATTGTTATTTTATATTAATTGTATACTGTACAGATCGCGTCATTCTTTCCCCGTGGGCCAGAAAGAATTCTGACCATATTGTAAGGAGTATTCACTGGGCGCCATATTTATGGGTGCTGTCAAGAGCGCATGCTTTTTGAAGAAAAATAAACCCCGAAAACACAGAACCCTACTTATGAGACCATCTCTCATAGGTGTGCGCAGCTCTGGTTTCGCAAATAGGGCTAAGTTCCAAGCCTAGATCGTCACGAGATATAACGCAAAGGTAACACGGCTAGCTGTCTTCACAAAACACTGTTCGATCGATACGTAAGATCTGGCCCTAAGGAGACCTTTCGGTTTTGGTCGTTCGCGCTTGTTTTCACGCGCTCTTTTTTGTGAAGAAATTGGACTTTGAAGTTTTCAAAGTTCCTTTTAACTTCCCTCATAAACGTGCAAACCTGTTGTTTTAAACTCGAGTTTGTCCTCACATACAGAGCTCAACGAAACGAATCGAACCAGCGAAGCGGAACCTCGTAGGCAGGTATTTAGCGATGCCTAAAGTAATCAAATGGCGAAGCCATAGGGTTACTCTAGGCCTGGCTAGATTGATGATGGTGATGATGATGATGATGATGGCGACGAGAGTATTGCAAATCGGGAAGCAGAAGGAGGTTTTTCGGAACCGTGGCTTAGAAGGTCACCTTTTCAGTGACTGTGTGCAGCCGCTGGTCCGTTTCGTTTTGTCGACCACAGTAACCTGACCGCGCGCGTATCCCATACATCTTCGGCTTCTATCGCGGCGGGTTCAAAGGGCCGCCGCGTCGCTTCCCTTGTACCGAGCGGTCGCTCGTTTTCCCTCCCTCCACCCAACGAGTGCTATAGACGTACACAAAAGATGGAGCGTGCAGTTCCGCGTGTCGGCTGGCTGGAGGGAGCCCTTGGTGCCCGGTGGTCCGCGCCGTTCATCCGTGCGCTGGGGAGCCTACGCGGTCGCCGGACCAACCAAACGCCCCGCTCTCTGCGCGTGGACGCGGGCGGGAGAACGCGATCACGTGGCGGAAGATAGGCGTAGGATTGGTCCAACCGAGCACGTAGCTTCCACCGCACTGTCAGCGTAGGGGTGAGGGTGGCATGGCCTTGTCTTTGAGCACCGGCAGGGTGACCTTGAAGATCGTGCCTGTATAATCGTTCCAAACCCCCGCGTCGTTCGTTTATCGTTTATATTTTTGTTTATTTAATGCGATTCCGTCGAACTTTGTAATTGTTGCGTGACGTGTCGTGCCGGCAATATTTTTGTTTTCCCCAGCTGGTTTCCTTTGATCGATCACGCGGTCTCGTGCGGGGAGACTCTTTGATCAAAAATCTCGTTAGACTCGTAGGAGTCGCCGAATGGCCGTAGATGGGAAAAGATATGATAAAGCGAGCCATAAACTGTGCCCCTGAGTCCGGACAGATTTCACTGCCTTCCTTCCTCATTCCTTGTTTACTGTCCCTGGGGTTTTACTGCCCTTTCTCTTTAATATTTATGGTGTTTCTCTTCGAAAAAGACCAGGAGACACTGGGGTGGAACTAGAGGACGCATTTTGAGCAAATATTTCAAAATGCGATTGCAGTTCTAGAGCCCTCAAACCTAGAGGTGTTGTGCCTCCAGTTCTGCATGAAAGCTGAGTTAGTACGAGATTTCGATTCCCACGCTAAATTTAGGGTGAAAACCTGAGTTGGTGTTGATTAATACTCCAGTTCAATTTAGAACACACTGTCACTAAAACGGTTTCTGCTAGATTTAACAAAAAGCATTTCCCTACTAGCTTTGGCAGAGAAGTCTAGATTGGCATATAATTACATCTGAAGGCATAAGAGGTGTATAATAACACCTGAAAGAGGTGCAAAGGATCTTAAATGCGGTTGCATTACACCTCCTTTTTCAGCAGCCAGGGAGGTGTAGTTTTCCCCCATTTCTTTTGCCATTACAGTGACTGTTTACGGCAGGCTATGTATAAGAGAAAAAAAAACAAAGAACTACAGACGTTTGTTACATGATCACGGTCCACCGAATTTAGTGGGCAATGTTTCACCCATCAAATTCAGCAGATATTGGTGACTACAAACCAAACCTTTGTATGTATTGAGGCGTGACCTGGAACAGGCTACAAATTTGTTCTTCCATTTTCAATAGAAATTAGTAGACGGACCACGACTGTCTTTAGCCTTTAGTTAGGACCACGGTTGTCATTATTCTCACATACTCACTAAATAAGCTTCTTTAAGCACCCACTTTTATATAACACATTGTTCTTTTTCATGGGAAATTTTTTTTTTATTGTTTCAGTGTTTTTTGGGTAGAGGATCAAACGGCCCGATTTATTATTTAATTTAATACCTGCATAATTTGGGGAGAGGTTGAGTTAACATGCATTTAATTATTTTCAATAAAACATTTTTTTTTGTTTTTTGCTAGAAATTTTTACCTTTAACAAGTTTGAGTACATTTGTACAAGAAAAGAAAAAAAAACTCACCTGAGGCTTACTTTTTTTAGTTATTTTGACACAATAAATATTCTTGTACTAGTCTACAGATGACTCTGTGAAGGAAGTGCCATATTTCAGTTGTAAACACCAGCAAAAATCTTTTTTTGTGTGAGAAATCTTTGGCTATTTAAATCTCCCCTAATGACAATTTATTACAATTTATAGTTTATTGTTCTCCTCGGGTAAAAAATAAATATTGATCCTTGGAATCCTGAAATTTATACAAAAAGCTGTGGACGCACCCAACGAGGAGCACCAGGTTCACTTTGAGCGTAGCAGAAGCTACTAGAGGGAGCTCCTGGCTTTCGGCATCCCTGCTAAGCATGCATGCCCGTGCAGTACGAGCACTGATCGGAGCAACATGCTCATGCTTGTAGCCTTGGCTTTGAAACGAAGTATAGTAGGTGTAATGAAACAGCATCCAACTGAGGCCCATTCTTTGTAGGTGATCTATGCATGTGACGACTCCCTAAAGGGACACTGACATGGTATTTATGCTCGCCGAGGCTTTTAGTTGTATGTGACATATGAGAGCCCAACTACCCAGTACAGAATTTGCGGCTCGAAATTCGGTTTCTTTTTGCTCGGAAACCGCCGATTGAAAACTGGCCGGTTTGAGTCGTGCTCACTCTCTTTTCCGTGGTCATGGGCCGTTTTCTAAGCTTTCGAAACGACCACAAATTTTAATTAAAGTCGTGGGTCATTGAAGGCACACAGTCAATACTAAAAATAGAAAAAAAAAATATTAAACCCATTTTTTGTGGCTTGCAAAAAACTGCAAATACATTGAATAAAAAAGAAAAAAAAAGGTTGCACAGACAACTGGAAGCATTCTGTGCATTCAGTGCATAATTCTCAACATGGCGTCGTTTTGCGTTTCGTAAGACTCGCGGGTGGCAGCGGACGACGGGCGTGGGACCTCTACTTCGGAACTGTTGTTCACAATACCGGTGAATTCTGTCTTCCTTCGAAAGAGAAATTTTGGACCGATCAAAAGAATTAATATTCATCTCGTACAACACGCCCGACCAGCAAGCCGATTGCACAAAGACGTCGCCGAGCCGTCGTCCCTTCTCGTGGCTGAAGACATCGCTCGCTCAAACATCAAACACAAAGTGCGTACATCGAGCTGAAAACGCACGCATACTGTTTCTTTACCTGGTGCGAATGTGGCCAACGCGTGGTGCTGCCCGACTTCAAGCCGGGAGTGTGTGTACTGGAGGGAAATCGGCAGCAAACTTTCCGACATACAGTCGACCGGATGCATTACTATGTTTATAGAGTTTCTTCAGTAGCTCTGTGGAAAGATGTCCGCTTCACACGCAGTGGGCACGGGTTCAATCCCCAGTGTGGGCGTACTATTTTTTTTTTCAAACGTTTTGCAATGTTTTTGTTTCTTTTTTTTACAATTATAACTGAAAAAAACAAAAACAAAAAATTGTTGTGGACGATATGTTGCCGAACGCAATGGTATGGAATTCCATTTTTGACACCTCTGCCACACAATGCCACCTTCAGATTTGAGGCAGCTCTTCACGCAACATCTTGGGAGTATTCTTTTCGGAGCCGATCACGGGAATTCCTTACGGGCACTCGCCACTAATTGCCAACACCTAAATGTACAAAACAACTCATCTTAAAGTACAGAACAGCGAGCGGAACAAACATAACTGCAAAGGAATCTCGCGACAAACGGATCCCGAACGCATTTCGTCTGCTGCACCCGGACAAAAAAAAAAAATTGCACGGCCACGTTACTTCGCCACTCACTCCCTCCTCTCCACATCTCTGTGCGGTGCGTGGATCTCGGTTTCAGTTTCGAGCAGTTGCGTTTTTTGGCTTTATTAAAAAAATATGCGACTCCGTAGCAAAATATTAATTTCGTAGTATTCCGACACCGTAATAAATCGCCTGGCAAAAAGTGAAAAAAAAAAAATTCTTGGGGGGTGTTAGTGTTTTTTAAGTTTGTTGTCGGTCGTGGGCTAAAATGTCCGGATCTTTTTTTTGCAGGTCAAACTAGAAAAGGTGCTTGGCCTGACGGTGACAAGCAGCGCAGCTCTAGACTGTGACCCTTTAACAGGGCTTGTTGCATATCCAGCAGGGTAAGTGAGGCTCACTCAGTGCTCCACACTTCTTTACCTTTGTCCTGGAAGTTTCGGAGCTAAACAAAGTCCTTTCCGAAGATGGAGGTCTAAGAGACTGCATAGAAACAATAACTCTGCGGATATGGCACTTTGTTAGCGGCTACTTTAAGACGGTAATCACATTGAATTGCCAGTACCATATAGCAGGCCCTTTTGGTAACGTAGTGGGAGAAGCGAGGGTCTAAAGTAGAAGAGCGTTTTGTTCAGCATTGGGCATGCACAGTATTTTGGGAAGTAACTGGCATGTGGCCCTGGTGGTATGCCAGCTTGAAGGGGCTACAGTTTGTATGTTACAGCCTACATTAGTTGAGCACAGTAAATTAGTTTCTTGATCTTGCTAGTTTATTTTTTGTTCCAAAGATGCAATGAAATGGTGTAGGTAAAATATATGCATTGTTTTATGGCTGGGTACCAACTAATTTACTTGGAAATAAAAAAAGGAAGAGACTGCATTTGGTACACCAAGAAATGTGTTTTTACAATGCCCCGAGATTGTAGAGATACAATTCACCCTGTCATTCATGCACTGCCATTTGGTAGAATGAAGATTTCAGCTGCCCTCCGTGCAGTTTTATTCTGATGACAAAAAATGGCTCCCATCTTCATAGGAAACTAAAATTTATAATTTTGGCTGTTCCTGCAATTGGCATGCTTTGTAAGTAAAACAGTGTATAGATGATAATAATCCCTGGCGAAGGGGAACAGGGGGGACAAGGGACAAACACAAATTTCCAAACACAGCTAGGTGACTGGTGCACGTCCGAAAAAATCCGCCTGGTCCTGGTATTGAACCAGGGACTTCTCCATTTCCAGTGGAGCGCTCTACTAACTGAGTTAACCAGGAGTTAGACGTCAGTTGAGCAAACAGGTTTTGTCAGCTGCCACCAGTCTAACACCAACAAGAGTGGCTTGCATTTTTAAGGTTATGATGACAATGCAATTAATGCAAAGGTGCACGTGAGCTGGACAAGAAAGATAATAATCCCTAAAGAAGAGGAGCAGGGGGGACAAAGGACAAACACAAATCCCCAAACAGCTAGGTGACCAATCGCTCTGCTGTTGTCTAACTCCTGGTTAGCTCAGTTGGTAGAGCGCTCTGCTGGAAATGGAGAGGTCCCAGGTTTAGTACCAGGACCAGGCGGATCTTTCCGGTCGCGCACCAGTCACCGAGTATATTGTATTCTACGTACTACTTGAGGGTAGGTTTAGAAAACTTGTACTTGAAGTATATTCTTTGAGTATGTACTAGCACTTTACCTAGTTTTTGTTTTCCTGGTACTTTCTGAGGAAAGTAGCTCCCATCTTCAAAGTACATTCCCCAAGTTTCATTTCGTTAAATTTATATCACAAAATGACGCTTTGTCAACTCTGAAGACATACTGGGAGGGATATTTTACTCTGACCAGAAACGCGAGCAGACGAAACATCGCTCGTCTGGTTATCTCTGACTGAAGTAATGGCGGCTATAAGACAGATACAAATACGAGGTTTGTTAGAAAAGTATCCAACCTTATTTTTTTTTTTTTTTTTTGCAAACACCTAATGGATATGAAAGAAGCGCGCTTGCATTAGCCGCCCTTTAACCTTCGTACGCATGCGTAAATTTTTTCCCGCCTGCCGATAGCGTCAGTCACTGGGAAGCAGCGTTTGAGTGAGGTAGTGTTTAGTGCTCTTGTCGGTTCTTTATTGCAAGGAAAATTGCGGAGCGACTGGAGCAGCGCAACTGCATCAAATTTTGCCAGAAACTGGGCAACAGTCAAGTGGAAACCATTCGGAAGATTCAGACGACTTTTGGTGACGATGCTATGAGCAGCACACAGATTAAGGAGTGGTACAGCCGGTTTAAAGAAGGCCGCACATCGGTTAAGAGCGAGCCACGCTCTGGTCAGCCATCAACATGCCGAAATGACCAGGTCATTACCGAAGTGAACGCTGTGGAGACGCGAGACCGTCGTGTGAATATTCGAGAAATAGCAGAAGAGATGGTAATCAGCACTTTTTCTGCACATTCCATTATGACTGAAGATTTGGCCATGAGGAGAGTTGCTGTGAAATTTGTACCGAAGCTGCTCACGGTGGAGCAAAAGCAACTTCGTGTTGAAGTCTCACAGTACATGCTGGATTCCACAAACAGTGACCCAGACTTCATGAACACCATAATCACTGGTGACGAGTCTTGGGTGTACGGGTACGACCCGGAAATCAAATCCCAGTCGTCACGGTGGAGCAACGTCAAAGTGATGCATGCTGACCACTTTCTTTGACTCCCGTGGTGTCGTACACCACGAGTACGCACCACAGGGTCAAACAATCACCAAATAGTACTACAGGGATGTCCTCCGTCGCCTACGTGATGCTGTGCGGCACAACAGACCGGAGTTGTGGTCAAGGGGGAATTGACGCATCCATCACGACAATGCTCGAGCAGATTCCTCGCACTTGATTCAGACTTTTTTTGGCGAAAAACCAGACTCCTGTAGTTCAACAGGCTCCTTACTCTCCTGATATGGCCCCCTGCGACTTCTGGCAGTTTCCCAAAATCAAGAGGCCATTGAAAGGAGCGCGATTTCAGACAAGAGAGGACATTATGGCTGCAATGACAGCTGAGCTAAACTCCATTCCGAAAGACGCCTTTTCGGAATGCATCCAACAATGGCAGCACCGCTGGGAGAAGTGTGTGGAGTCCCAAGGAGACTGCTTTGAGGGTGATTAGGTTTCCAATACTCCAGTTATGCCAGTTTTTGTTTTCTTCAGCCAAAGGTTGGGTACTTTTCTAACAGACCTCATAGTTCGTCAGCGAGAGTCAGCTCTTCCTCTGTGGCCACCTGATGCACTCCAATTACCCCCGGGGCAATGCATACCAGTTTAAAAAGAAACACTACTTTATGTTGAAAGTACACTGTGTTTATGGTTACCTTATTTCAAGTACATTTTGTCCAGACTACTTACTACTTCACTCTAAGTACATAACCTCTAATTCACTTTGTACTTTACTTCAAGTACTTTTTATATGTACTTTACCCAACACTGATGATCATTATGCACGATTGAGGTGTGCACGGCGATATCACTTACTTGTCAATCCAAATAAATTGAAGGCACTGTAAAATTAATCTTGTATGTGTTTTGTCTGCATGTTGCGTTGACCTAGCTAGATTCCACAATGCTCCAACTCGTCGCATTTGCATGAGAGCGAGTGCGAATGAGATGCAAGACAAATCTACTGGCTCTAGTAGCAGTGTAGGCTGCAGCACTGAGGAAGCTGCACTGGCCTTGGCGACATAACACAAAATAGTTAACCCTGAGTATGTTAATGCTATGGGTCTCTTCTTTTTTTTCTATGTGCAGATGTGCTCTAGTGCTATACAACACACGCAAGAACAAGCAGCAACACATTCTAAGTCCATCCAAGAAGACGATAGCATGCCTGGCATTCTCCTGGGACGGCAAATACCTTGCCACAGGGGAGGTGAGAGACAGATCTCTTACTCATCCGCAGCTTTGCCGCGGATGATGTTGAGTGCCGTTGGAATGTTAAGAAAATAACTTCTGCAAAGAAAGTGTGTGTGATAGGTTTGCTAAGAGTTGGAAAGCCCGCACGACCTGAGCATTGTTATCTAAAGTTTATCCTAAAATCGTGAAAGCCAGTTCCTAAAGGTGATAACTTTTGCTAATCACAATTCAGTTTTGACAGCGAGTGGATGGTGCAATATTGGTTTATGTCGGCTTCGGTTTTTGTGCTTCTTTCTTTCCGCCGTGTCGAGACAAAGATTGCATTGCATGTCCACAGGCAAGAAATAAGGCACGTTAAAAGTTTGTGGCAACTGACATCATGAATGTGCTTTATATTCAAGGTAATCAGGTTGTTTTTGTATACCTATCTGGGCATTTGATTTAGCTACGCTTCATGTGGCGTAAGAGTGCAGCTCATTTTAAATTTAATTCAGGAAGTGGTGTGCCAGCCTACACTGGTGCTACATCTTCTGCTGAATTATAATCCAATGTGAATAAATCAAACAAGCCTAATGTCTACTAAAGTGATAACCCATGCAAAGAACGGAAATCGTACCGCACCTTCCTTGGAGTGTTGCAATTTGGTTACGAGCAGCTGGTCCTTTCTTTGGTTTATATCTTTAATGACAGCTCCACATATCTCCTTGTAAACAAAAGGAATGAATAATTTGTTTTAAAACGGCCAAGCGGCAGTCAAAAATGTGGGGATTAGATTTAATCAAAGATGGTTGCACTCTAATTTTTGCCGGTGAGTGTGACCACTGGAACACATATTCGAAGAACGTTTCTCCTCACGAGGTGATAGTGCAATTTGTAAGTTTGGTATTTTGTGTCTTTTGTGCAACTTTGCTGTCAGCAACTGTAATGGAAACCAATCAAACACACATACACAAAGCCCAGAAAGGGGGCCAATGTAGGACTGTCTTCGTGTGGCCTTATTTTTCTCTGTTTCCTTGTTTGGATGGTAGTGTACTTAGGGTGCTCGTAAGTGCTCTCTCGCTTGTTCTAATTGACTGTAATGGTTTCTCCCCAGTGTGGCCATCAACCGCACCTCAGGGTGTGGGATGTGCAAGAGAGGACGCAGGTGGCAGAGTTTCTAGGGCACAAGTACGGCATCAACTGTGTGGTGAGTGGGACAGCCCAGGGGGTAGTCAGACCCTTCAATGGGTCTCCTTTCATTTCTGCTGATGGATGCAAACCAATGTTAGAGCCTATGATCCCTAGAGCCATTGGAACAGTAATCTGCCTGGTGGCAGTGAACAACATACTTTTCATTTTCATTTCATTTTTTTTTTTTTTTCGGAGTTTGAAAGCATTACAGAGAGTAGGGGGGGGGCACTGTACAATACCAATGAAGAGGCATATAAATACAAATTTACTACGAGACATCATGTAAAAATTTGGGAATTGCAACTTTAAAATTAGTGCAGTTAGTAATTGGGACTATGGTTACAGGAGGGCAATTCATTGGTTATGCGAATGTTACGTGGCCGTGCGACTGATACTGGTCTTGCTCTTGATCTGCGCACGTGCAGGCCTTTTCTCCCAACCTCAAGTATGTGGTGTCTGTGGGGACGCACCACGACATGGTGGTCAATGTCTGGGACTGGCGGAACAATGTGAAGGTGGCCTCCAACAAGGTGTCTGCCAAGGTGAGACTCTTTGCCCACCCTTCCTTTGTTTGTTTATTTTGGTCACTCTTTAGGGGGGTCGGTAGCCGAGGGTGTCCGCGCACCACAGCTCCGGAGCATGTGGAGCAAAAGGTTGTGCTACAGGACCCAGGGATCTTGGTGCTCAGTCACTACTCCTGCTGACTTCAATCTGGATGGGCACCGTACCGGTGTGCAGTTGCGTTTTGCCACTGTATGGTGCACGTTAAGAGGGTACATAGGTCTTTAATGCCAAACATTTCCTAATTTTTTTTAATGGTGTTATTAAGATTGACAGCTTTTTTGGCAAATTTCTAATTTTGTGGATCAATATTAGTGCTATAATATCAATCTGCGCAGGCTGAATTTGCATTGAAGTTTACGCTAAAACTGCATTTTCTCGAAGCACAAATTTTGTGCTTCTTGCATATTTGCAGGAGGAATATCTAAGAATCTAGGGCAGATAGAAATATTACTTTATGTTGCAATATGTTGCTAAATATGTGAGGCTTACAATGTTGAGAGTATATTTTTTACTATAAATTTGGGACATTTTTTAACTGATCTGTTGCTTTATTTAGTTGCCACACATTGAACACTCCTTCAATCTGTTGTAAAATCACTATAAATGGTTCAATGGCGAAGACATCAGACACCCACTGGGGCTGACCATCTTCCCACTGTATAAACCCGCACACAACACAATTTAAAAAGGCACGCAAAAGGCACGTAAGAATTGTTTCTTATTTTTGGTTTTGTTATTATTGTGATTGGTCAAAATGGCCTGGCCTTGGAACGGTTTAGCGGTTGTGTGTGGCGAGGTGAAGTTTGGTTGTCTGTCATTTTGTCCAGCGTAGATTCCTTGATGGAATGCATTTGTTGCTTGACAGCTTTTTCGTTAGGCACGAAAGCCAATGTTTAGAACTGTAGATATTGTCGTATTTGCGTGAAGAGAAATAACTTGAAATTTCTTCCCACATCTTCCAGGTGAAGGCTGTGTCTTTCTCCTGCAGCGGCAACTATTTCGTCACAGTGGGCAACCGGCACGTCAAGTTTTGGTACCTCGAGTACTCTAGGACTACCAAGGTGGGCACACGCACAATATCACCCCTGTCTCGCATTCCAGGTGGAATGAAGGGAAGTTGGATTACAGGCTCGTGAACTGCAACTTGTACAGTCTGGCATAAGCTTATTAATGCGCAATAGCCAGCAGCTTTAATTGGCTTTCAATGTACACTTCACAAAAACTTGGCAATTGCGTTGCTTTGCAACAAAAGACGAACCTGCGAGTGAGCCTCACGTAGCCTCCTTTTTACAGCTGGTTCACACATCTGCATTTGAGTTTTGAATGGCTGCGTCGCAACGACTCTTAAGCGCTCACGAGAGAATACACAGGCGCACCGACATTATCTATTGTCTAGGCCTGGAAACGCTGCCGATCTGCATACAGTCAAATCTCGTTAATTCAAACTTGAAGGGGACTGAAAGTGAGTTTGAATAAAGTAAAGTTTGAATTATCAAGAGTATCCCCCCATCGAGACATTGGGATGGGACCTTCATGTTAGTTTGAACTATCCGCAAGTTTGAATTAACGAGATTCGACTGTATAACTAGACCGAAGGTTTTGCAGTATTTGCGAGATGAAATCTACGCCCTTACCTAAGAGAAAGGGTTGCTTATTGTCATAATTATTTACGGCGTACGGTAGAAGAATGTGGCATAAAATATACGTTGGTCGGAAGCGTGCCAGATGGACTCGGCGTGTTCTTGCCATAACTGGTCACGAGCAGTTGCAACGCTGTCGACCGCGCTCGAACGCAAATGCGTGAACCGGTCTTGATCTACGTCGCCCGTTTAAGGGGATCCTTTCGTGAGTAGTGCCCACATTGTGCTCAGACGTGGTTCCCTGCAGTACAAACTGGAGCCTGTGCCCCTGATGGGTCGGTCGGCCATCCTGGGGGACCAGCGTAACAACTACTTCTGCGGCGTGGCCTGTGGCAAGGGGGACAGCGTGGAGAGCACCTACGCCATCACCAAGTCGGGCCTGCTGTGCGAGTTCAACAGCCGCAGACTGCTCGACAAATGGGTCGAGCTTAGGGTAATGCCGGCCTTTTTTTTTTGTTTTGTTTTAGAAATTATGATTCTGCAGGCACCTGTTATACACCCCGTTTCATGGACACCTTAAAAACCTTCGAAACAAACTTTTTTCGTGAATTGAGTCGGCTTACGATCTTACGATCTCGGCTCTGCGCGTGCCCGTCCGTGTGCGATTTTTTATGGAAGTTTGTTCTGAAGGCCTTTGGCATGCCCATGAAGCGTGGCTACTAGCCTTTCTTGCTGGGGTAGACGGTAATGAAGAGCAAACGCTTCCACGTTTGTGGTGTGAATGGCGGTCTTGGGGGGGTGTACCGCGGCCTAATATGCTGCCTAATGGTCTTTGATCAAAGGTTTTTTTTAATAAGAATGTGTTTTAGGGCTGGTTTTCAAACTCAGTGTCACAAAATGTAAAGAAAATGTTAACATTCGGTGGCAAAAGCACTGCACCACCTATTGCGCCATTTTGCGCCAATCCACTTTAGCTCTACTATCCTGCTCCCAAGCGCGCATGTTGTGCCAAAGCTAACCAAAAAAAATTTTTTTTTTTTTAGTTTTATTAATTGAAGTATTTTTTTTACTGGAAGTGGTTTACCATGTTATTAAAGAGTTTTAGTGGATCATTCTGATACCTCCAATTCCCCCAATAACGATACAATGTATGCTCAAAGGCAGCGGCAAAGTATAGGGTATCGTTATCATAGTCATCGGAACAATCTACTAAACCTCACCACTGTACCGATGTGGTCGTGTCAACGTCAAAGTAGGTGACACTTGTTTGATAAAAACAAGCTCCAAATGCCTATTTTCATCTAACGAGAAGGGGCATAGTTTATTCCGGACCAGGAAAATACGATGTTCCATTTCGTTTCATGGTCTCATGTTGGTGAGCCGTTAAGCGCCAGCAGCACAAGGTAGAACCGCACAAGTTCGTTGATTAAGTCATCTGTTTCGAACGCAAGGAAAAGTAAATGCTTTTATTATTGTTTAGAAATATACCGTATTTGGACGAATATGAACAACACATACTAAAAGTTCTGTGTTTATTTTCATTCCCCATGGTGCCGTGGAAACATTTGTTTGGGCGAGTTGCTTTGTGGTTTCAGTGCCACAGCTCAGCCAACATCGGTGTGTGGTGTCTGATCTCCGAAAATGGGTCATGCATAGGTAGCTTTGTTAAAGTACTGAGGCATCAGTTTGTTGTTTACTATATTTTTTATTTTGGCACAGTGCTGTTGAGCCTGGCTGCGTGTTTTAGAAATACTGCACGCTTGAAATCGTGTATTCCGTAAAGCCTCATATGAACACACTCCCCCGAGAAATTGCCTATCCCGTTCTGGGAGCTGAATATCCATAACATCCATATCCATGACATAACCCCCTCCCCTCCTTCCTTCCCATTTAGTGGGAAAATTTTCCCGCTAAATGGAAGGGTACGGAGGGGGAGGAGGGGCATACCGTCCCCCCCTCCTCCTCAAGAGCTGCGTTCTAGTTTCGCATTACAGAGAATTGTAAACATCAATAATTTTTTCATTGTGATATTTTTGTGTTTAGAAAAACGCCTCTGCCTTTATAGCCTCGAGTTTTACTTGGGTGACCTGCTCCAAGATTTACTTATGCTGCTACAAAACTCAACTTTTGTGGCTCCCAAGCTGCTCCAAAGCAGATATTTTACTTCTCCACTTTGCTGCTCCCAGACTTGTTAACAAAAACCCAAAACTTGCTTTTACCCCTAAGCAATGCATCCAGTTGTCTTCGGAAAAGACCGTGTCTCTCGGCGGGAATCGAACCACTGACCTCTTGCTCGGTGATCCGACACCTTATTCTTTGCGGCAGAGTAGTGGCTTTGGTGAGCATGGCTGTAGTCGATTTAGATATACTCGTGTCGCTGCAAAAGCTTCATTGTCCCAATGGTGAGAGGAGCTCCAAGCATGGTGCACGTTTTGTCTCCCCACTTTACCTGAAAGTTTGAGACTCGTATACACTTCTTTCTAACATCTTCTAAATTGCTGCATATGAACAAAGCTTTGTTGCAGTCTTCATCATCCTCTGCCTCTTAGATCTTTCAAAACTTGCTTTGTGCTTCCGTGCGGTCTGCACAGTGCAAAAAGTCTGGAAACTGCAGACTCTGCATGCGCCATTATGCAACCCTCCACAGAGGGAACCGAAACGTTTTGGAAGGGCACTGAGAACTGGCTTTTCCTTCCGTTTTTTTCACGTCGGGAGCAGACGACATGTGCCAACTGCATCTCGGTCGGGAGGGACTGCATCTTCGTGGGCTGCGCAGACGGCGTGGTGCGCTGCTTTGACCCCGTATCCCTGCGCTTCCTCGCCACCCTGCCGAGGCCGCACCACCTGGGCCTCGACATCGCCAAGAGCACCCACCCGAGGTCAGGGCTGGCTCGGTCTGCCAAGGCCATGAGTTTAATATGACCTGGAGGGAAAGGTCCCGTGCACCAATCTCTAACATAGGGGGCCGGATAGTGCATAGCTGCTCTGTGATCCTGGTGCATGTGAAGCCACCGAAAGTTTGATGCTTGTCCTGGAAGTTGGGCGTCTGCTGGGCTAGTTCCTGGTACATTCATTCAATGTTTTGGTTCATGCTTTCTTGTGTCTTCGAGTGGGTATTGGTAATCCCGTTCTGAATTAAATCCCGAGAATAAGGCATTTGAATGAGGGACATGTGCGCACTTGATCAACAAAAATTTCAGAATTTTCGCATCCAATGCTTCTCAGGAGACTTCTCGGACCTGTGTGCGCTGATCAAGCGCAGCAAGCGGGCTCTCTCGAGACCAAGAAAAACTCCAGCGTCTTGAATCCTGTTCACACCAGTACTTAAGAGTTGAAAAACCTGTCAAGTTCTCACTTCCGAGACACGCCGCTTACTTCCGGTGGCTTCGTACCTGTTTGCTCAATGCGCTATCCAGCCCTTTAGTGAAGGTAGTTATTCCCGTGCATTTCAGCTACTTCGGAACGGTGAGGCGTGGATGCGGATGCCAAGGGTCCCAACAGAACCTTATTGCTGGCGACGCTTTGATATACACAAAGGAGCAGCAAAACACTGCTTCCAAGATCCTTATCTAGTGTTCTTCTAGCTTTATCTTGTACAAGAACACCGGCGTTGCGCACTGTATAAAAATTAAGTTGACGAGCACTGGAACAATTTCGTCTCGTCGCAGCAGAACGAACACGCCTAAGCTATCGTCTGCTTTCTTTCTCCCCTTTTTGTTGCCCTCTTTCTCGTTCTTTCTCTTGGGACCAACAATGTCGGTGCTTACGATTTGCCGCATTCTGCTCCCTCCCTCTTATACCCCCTCGCCGAGGTGCCTTCTATCGGGAGTCTAGAGCATCGCAAATAGCTGTTACGAGAACACAATATTACGGCGAAGTATCTTTACGGAAAACTTGCCTCGACACTTCGGACAAAGCCAGATCACAAAAGGGTGCACTTGGACCTGTTGCATCTGTTTCGCCCATTTCGCTTTGAGGGTAGTCTGTTAGGAAATTCGACGGGAATGCACGGCACGTTCTGTGTTGGTCAGCTTTTTGCTGAGGATCTAGGTAAGTTCAGTTTGTGTCTGAGATGAAACTGCTTCAGTGCTTTTTCGGTGTTGTTACACCGATTTCGGTCTCGATCTTGATGCGGCTTGTGGCATGTGCTTGCGGGAGTGATAAAAAAGGTTGTAGAAATCGTCCGATTATACTGCACGTGACCTGCGAAGGAATGGCCTCGTTTTAGTCCTAACATTATGGTGGAAGGATTGATACTTAGACTGCATATACCGTTTTTGATCTCATTTGTATGTTGGAACCCTTTGGCGAGAAAGAGACACATACTGGAGTAAAAACAGTAACATAATACTAACCTGATTTTAATGTTCTTGCAATCCAATCGCATTTGGCTCGGCTTGGAAAGTATGGACCTGAATCAGTGCTACTGGGTCATTATCGCACTAGAAGTATCGCCGTGGGACGCAGTTTGATAGAAAGGAATCTAGAATCTAAACTTGTTTTATGTACTTTACTCTCTTCTTGTTTTGCACTTCTAGCGCTCTCAGTGCCCATCCACCGGGGGCAAAGTATCCTCACACAACGGCAGTCACGTTCGACGAAATCAACAGGAGGGTGAGTGTGCAAAAGCTTAGTTTATTTTCTGTTCCTAGGCCTGGAACGGAGTTGGGAACAAGCACACATTGAGTAGCCTCTTCGTAAATGCTCTTGTCAGTAGTCTTCTATGGGACCTCGAGAAACGGCATGTGCAGAGTAGCAATGCATTTCGTCTTTACTTCGTGTTTTGCTTTGCTAGGCTCTTTTTCACTGTGCGCTTTCGTTGCCACATTGCCGCGGCTAATGCTGACTGCCCTAACCTTAGTATACTCGCGCCATGCAAACCAAGTACTCCCTTCGCTTTGGGGCAAAGTCTAGCCTCATATCTTTGTGCTGTACAAATGAATGTTCATAGAATGAATGGCTTTTTCTTTTGCTTGTGCCACAGCTTGCTCACTATAATCAAACTCGGATATTTCATACTTCTGGTTAACTGAAACCAATTTAATATGTTTGTTGTCCCGCTATGTTTTCAATTTATTTATAAGCCACTTAATATGGACGGCATTTTTGTGCAGTTCCTACTTTTTGTTCTGGTTGCCCCGTTGAGTGCGCCTCCTACCGAGCATCGGTGAACTGGTGAGAAGCAACACCCATGGAGCTCGCTTCCGCGGGTGTTGCTTCAACACGGTGCACCGGTGCTCAGTAAGAAGGGCGCTCAAACGGGTCAAATTGTTTGCTGGATGAAAAAACATATTTTTTTTAGGTGTCATGTGCTGTCTAAACAGTCCTTAATTAACAGCATTTTTGAGAGATGGATAAACTTGGGCATTTCACCTAAGTTTCATGTGTGCCAAAACTGCTTATGATTAGTAGGCATCTGCCTGCGTGAAGGAAATCATGAAATATCTACTATGTGTATGTAGCCATTCGTATAACAAATCATAATTTTATTTTGAGTCATACTTAGATAAATTTTTTATAAATCAGTGTCCATAATTCAAACAAAATTTGTGGCCTCCTGGAGTTTGTATTAATAAGGATCTACCGCATACACCATTACTCAAAGCTTTTCCGATGGGTACAGGTTCACTATATCTCTGGCATTGCTACTTTTTCTGGGAAGGTCTATAGCCTTGGCTCTACCTTCTTGTCTGCAGGTGACCTGCGTGTACAACGACCACAGCCTCTTTGTCTGGGACGTGGCTGACCTGAAGAGGATAGGAAAATCCCACTCGTACCTCTTCCATAGTGCCTGCATCTGGGGTGTGGAAGTGAGTGCCCTCTGTTCCCGGATAAACGAACCTCCAGGCTGAATACACCTCTTTCATCGAGCTCGAGGCATTGACTGCGCCGCGCAGCCTTGTCGGGTTTTCTTACGCCCGTGCCCTTCCTCGCTCGCAGACCTATCCGCTGTTGCCGGACGACTCGGAGGCTCTGCTCCCAAGCGGAACGTTCCTGACGTGTTCGAGCGACGACACCATCCGCATCTGGAACCTGGATCCGCATGCCACCTTCAACACCAGGTTCCAGCGAAATATTTATTGCTCCGTACGTATTGGCTTTTCCGCTCCTTGTTTACGAGCGGGATATCTACTGCTTTGTTGTTGGAAGAAAGCTCTCCGACAAAGCACGCTGTAACTAAACACCTTAATATAGTGCTTGCTATGGTTTATCGCAACATGAGAAGGTGAAGTCAAGCCCCTCTCATGAATCTCGCTGCTCATCTTCATTGGGGATTCCTTCTCTCCACTTGCCTCCTCCAGTGTTTGCTCTGCTGAAGTGGAAAGAGTGTGCGGTTTTGTGGAAATGGTTAGCCCCGCAGTTCTCGCCGATTTCTGTGAGTGCGGCAAGTGTGTTCTGCATCGGCACTTCAGTTTGAAACAAGGGGCTTTACTCGTGAAAAGAATTAGGCATGGCGCGGAATTCCGGCCTCCCAACAATTCCTCTCTGGAAGTGGTGCAAACGGGATATTTCGGTTGTGATTCGAGGTTAGATTGCATCACGATCATGAGTAAATCTGCGTGCTATAAAGTTTTTTGCATTCGTTACTTTTCTTCTTTCTAACCTGGGCATAAGATTTTAGTCGAATTATAAGCCCAAGGGGTGTTTCTCGCACGGCCTCTCTAACATCAGGGCTCTAACATCGGGAGAAACAACGGCTCTTTTGTCTTTGGCCGAATATATTGAATATTCGAGTGACCGAATACTAGGAATTCGGTTCTCAAATCGAATTATTCGGGAACTTTCTATTGAATTCGAATTTGTATATTCGAGTATTTGCACACCCCTAAAATTAAGAGATAACTGGAAGTTGTACAAAAAAAAATTTTTTTTCTTCATCAATAAAAAAAAAAAAAAAGTCAGCAAACAACTAAAACAACAAAAAAAAAAAAACTGTCATGATATTATACAGCAAAACAAAAACGGCAAAGCAAAAATGGCGAAATAAAAAGGGTAAAGATAAACAAGGTACTGAAGTGTGAATGCACAACTGTTTTAAACTCAACTTGCCAAAGACCTTTTATTTGTTTTATTTAGGAGCTAAGGGGTTGAGGCGGAGCATTTATCTCCTCTGCGTCTTTGCGCCTTTCGCTGTCCATGGCTCAAGTCGTTCATCCTCGGCGCATGAAAAACGTTCAGCGACGGCAGTATTTGGGGAAAGTCTCCCTCAAGGGACGTGGCACATGGTTTGATCTGTCTAATATCTCGGGTGATGAAGTTCAACGTGGACTCACAAAGCGCCTATACCTTTAAGGGCATGTTTTGACTGTTTGAAATCGTCAATATTTCTAGATACCCGGATTGGATATAATCGGGCTCGACTGCATTCTAATCTTGTTCCGTATTAGGTTAGTTCGGAATATTTCAGGAATGGGAACTCTGGTTGTTATTCATATCTTTCTGCATAGTATGAGTGTTGTCGTGATGTACGGGTTTAAAACGAGACCTAGTACGTTTACACGAGGGTGTTTACTACACTGTTTAGTCTTTAGACTGCTGGGTAGGGAAGTTCCTCTAGAAACAACAAGCTTAGAATTGCGTTAGAAAATTATTTTTCAGTTCCTTGCCGTTTCCTGCAAGTCAACTGCAGCGACCGCTGAAGCGCTGCATGCTCTACCGCTCACAGACTACACACAGTCACACTGCACACTGGCATTTTCACAATCACTTTAGCCGAGTTTGAGATCTTTTTCTTAAATTGAGCGAAGACACTCTTTCCCAAAATATTTTCACAAAAAATCACTGTGTCGCATGACCGCATGACACAATGATGGTGCGGGACATTTCGATAAGATGTGACACTGGTGACGTCATATGCCAAGACAACTTTGCACAAAGCACTCGAAGATCCGCTCCAAAACCTCGTCGGCTATGGCTGTCGCCATGAAATAACTCGCACAGGGGAGCATTTAATATAATGCGTCGACTTGTTGGATTGTAGAGGTTGATCATTTCAACTCAACTTGCTTTATCCTTCCAACCTCCTAGGAGCTTCTCGGCGTGCTGTACATGGATCCAGACCTGGCATACATTTCGGACGTCGACTTCCAAGGCGAGTTTTCAGCGCAATATCTGTTTATGCAACGTTTTCTGCGAAAAAATCGTAGCGAACGAGCGTCGTAGCAGGCGTCGCAGTGGGCGTCGTGAACGAGTGACATGGTGGGAGCATTGCAGACGTTAAGATTAGAATGTATAGAGATTATATGTAAAGTTCGAACCCCCACGGGGCACGAAGCTTGGTCGGTGTGGTGGCCGTCGATGCCATAGCTGCTGAGCTACCAACGCAGCTGGTATAGACATGTCAACATTTTTATTTGAATGCGAAAGTGCCGGCGACAGTTGGAGGTTTTGGGATGAAATAATATATAAAATCATTAATAAATAAATAAAAATAAAATACAAATAGGGTAATAAAGTAAAAATTAAAAAAAGAAAAAAAGAAAAGAGGAACAAATGAATGAAAAAAATACAGATTGAGAAATCCAGCAAAAACGACAAACTAAGTGTGGTTTGTGTGGGACACATTGTGTGCTCCCCAGGGGCATGGTGGCCCATGCCTCCGCCGATGAGGTATTGAGAAGCTGAGGGAGAGAAGGTGTCTGACATTTTCTTCCAATCGTCTTCAGGTGGGAGCAACGACAAGGTGGACACGACGTACGATGGCAAGAACGGGGTGCGCTGTTTGCGGGTGAGCCCCGACGGGCGGCACCTGGCATCCGGCGACCGCTCCGGCAACATCAGGTGATCCCGTTTCACCCAACTCTAGCTCGGAAGCACCAATGTTGGCGGTCCACTTTGGCAAATGGTCGGCCACCCATGCCACAATACCGAACCTTAGCTTGAGTTTACGGTTTGGGAGGTGCGAGTCTTTTGGGACGGTGGCCCGTACGCAGAGTGCCAGATTACGCATCCCCGGGTGGCGAGTTCGAATCCCCATTGGGGTACCCGCAATCGGAGGGGTACTTGTTGCGAATCAAAATGTCCCGGTCAAAGTAAAATCCTCAGTCCCCCGATGGGGCCTGGTTTAATGCCCCTTCGCTTAGTTCTCAATCTTTTCAAAAGTGCTGGCGGGTGCTTATTTTGACACAGGTGCACGCTTGGTATTTTATGGTGCATTCATGATTGGCACACTTGCTTGTGCAAGAGCTGATTCTCATTTTGACCCACCCTCTCGCAGGATCTACAACGTCGACGGACTCCGTGAGGTGTGCAAGATCGAGGCCCACGACTCGGAAGTGCTCTGCTTGGAATACTCTCGCGAGAACAGCACCGCTCCCATCGGAGGTGACGTCGTCAACAACAACAACGTGAACAACAAGACGGGCGTCAACAACGGCAGCCAGGGCACGGGGCGTCTGCTGGCGTCCGGCAGCCGGGACCGCTTTGTGCACGTGTTCGACGTGGAGCGGGAGTACCAGTTCCAGCAGACGCTGGACGACCACTCGTCGTCCATCACGGCAGTGCGCTTCGTGCAGGGCCCCGGCAGCCAGCTCCAGATGATCTCGTGCGGCGCGGACAAGTCCATCATCTTCCGCAAGGCGCAACTGCAGGTGCGTGCGGAGTCTTTTCGCGAGTTCGTCGATTGGCTCTGTGGCATCTGTGCGTTCGAGGCGAAGTCGAGCAAGATTCGCTTCATTGTTGTTTTAGCCGGCTATCTGGGTAAATGGGAGGGATAAAGGGTGGCGCTTAGCTCTTCACCGCAGGAAAAGAACAGTTATGGGGTGTTTTGTGTAAAAAAAATGGTTTTAGCTGCAAATGATGCCGTCAGATGTACCAAAACATCAAAATGTGGCTGAAGGAATTCTCTTTTCAACAATGTAGATTTCAAACAAGATGCTTATTATAAGCAGAAAATAAAAGGTCGTCACATTTTGCCTAACCAATGTAAATTTTTTAATTTTAATTCAATGTATCTTGCAAGGAATTGGGAGTAAGAAAATTAAAAATATACATTTTGTACCTTACTCTTCTAGAAACAAATCCTGCAAGTTTAAAAAACCCACATGCAACACATTTTACTTTAGAAAAAAAACTTTCAGCCTTTCCACTCTGGTGAAGAAGGAAGACCATCGAAGCTGTACTATGGTGGGAATGAAGTTGGCAAGCCAGAGTGCAAAGGCTGGAAAGGTTGCGCCATCTGTGAGCGACGGCGGCAACAGCCAACCGACTTGCCGGTTGTCTGGTTGCCGCTGTCGCTCATAAAGTAGTCGCTGAACTGTAAATTTCACAGAAGATATTACTGTGCATGTTCAGAACACTTCCCACAGCTCACTACACAAAGATGGCAGTCTGCGGAAGGCAATGTTTGAAATGGTCTATAGGTGACAACCATTTTCCTGTGCCAGTGAGACACGTGCTCAGGAATCGTGACATATCTCACATACTTGTGACTCATATTCTTAGGAATCGCAACAGTTCCTCATGTACGTAGTACTTGTGGCATATATGCCCAGGAATCGCAGCAGAGTTTCTCGTACATTCGTGGCACAAGCGCCACCAAAACAATGTTTCTCGCATGCTTGTGGCACGTGTGTGCAGCAGTTACGAAAGGGAGCGGTTCTCTCCTCAGGGTTCCCAGCTGACGTTCACGCGCAAGCACCACGTGGTGGGCAAGACGACGCTGTACGACATGGAGGTGGACGGTCCCCAGGAGTATGTGCTGGCGGCCTGTCAGGACCGCAACGTGCGTGTCTACTCGGTGGCCTCTGGCAAGAACACCCGCTGCTTCAGGGGGGCCCAAGGAGAGGACGGCACCCTCATCAAGGTAGGTGGAGCTCGATCTTCGACTGGCTCATGGGCTTGCTCGTCATATCTTTAGGTGGCTTCCTTCAGAGCATTCTCGTCGTCTTTTTAGGTGGCTTTCTAGATGGCTCTGTAGGTGGCTTGCATGAAATCTTTCTAGATGTCTTTATAATCTGGCATCTGAATGTAGTCTGTGACCAGCAGCGTTTCGGCACGCTCTTATAGTGCCAACACAAAGATGGAGCATGCTCTTTTTCTGTGTCAGCTACGTCGGGCTGCCAGACTAGGATGCATTGTGCACCCACTCTCCATTCGGGCACCAATGCGGCTCAGGCAAACTTGACAAAATTGACATGTCGGCGCACGACAGTTCGTGGTGTCCAACAAGTTCGACCACAGAGGGCTCGAATTTCCGACCGACACGGCGCGGCCAACATGGCTTGTCTGACGTCCACCACCGCATGCCAACGTGCCGAAGTTGTCGGACTATAAACACGCCTTTGCCCTCGCATCCGGCACGACGAGCGAAGCGCTGCCGCCGGAATGCGGCGCAAATATCGGACATTTTGGGCGTGCGGCGTCCCCTCCCCCCAGGTGGTCCTGGACTCGACGGGCACCTACCTGGCGACCAGCTGTACGGACAAGAGCCTGTACGTGTACGAGTACGGGTCGGGGGAGTGCGTGGCCTCCATGTTCGGCCACTCGGAGCTCGTCACGGGCCTCAAGTTCACCGAGGACGGCAGGCACCTCATCTCCGTGTCGGGAGACGGGTGCGTGCACACGGCGCTCCTCCTTACTTTTATTTATATGTTCACCGATAGGAAACTCGGGGCGCGACTCAGTACGGTGATGGCTGTTACGAGGGCTTCCCAGCGTCGGCATTGAGCCACGCAGAAAACTCGGTCTCGCGTGCACTGCCCCATCAGTCAAAGCGCTCACTTGGCTTTCTTCGGGCGGTTTTGTCTGCTGCGGCTGACGGGGGACACTGCTACGTATTCCGTACTGATGAACCCGGTTTGTGCGTGCAGTCGGATGTGAAGCAACCCACCGCTCGCAGCGGTGCCCGTCTCGGTTTAGTCTTTAAGAGGGACGCTGTCTCATGTTTTCACTGCGTTACCTTTTTCCATACTCGAGTAGCCACTTGGGTGCGTTGTGTGTGATGCAGTAAATAAAGAGTAGATATGCATAAACATGGATGCTATGTGCGCTATAACAGCTATCGCTGTCCCTTCTTTCCACACTGCAGCAAAGAAGGGATGTTTTACAGCAATAGCTCTTATGGGCTCCTCCCATTGCTGGAAATGACATCCGTCGTTGATGTTGTAGATGGCGTAGTACGGCGTCCTCCTTGTATGTTGCCAAAGCCTAAAAAAAGATTGTCCGCGGCGCGCGTGAATTGAGCCTGGGTCCGCTGTGTGCGAAACGGAGGCATTGCCACTGAGCTACGCCACAGTGTTAACAACTTGCTTTATACTTAAAGTATTTGTAGTATCCGATAGCTACTGCCCGTGCTCTATGAAAAAAAAATATGGCCTCTAACAAAATGTCGTTTTAGCACTCTCAGTGCCCATTGCTCGTGTTGGGAGCCACGCGTTCACGTGCTCCTGAACAAGATGAAACAAGAGCACTTGGAACAAAATGAAACAAAACAAAAGCGTTGGAACAAAATGGATATCTACAGGGTGATTCAAGGAGACGCCAGGCTTTTTAAATCGACCGCAAAATTCGGTTTCTTAACCTATCGCGCTACGACTTTGTGCAGCATTGCCCACAAATGGTGCATTTTTTTTTTGTAAAATTTGCAAAGAGCGAACTTACCTGAGGAAAAAGTAAAGAAAGAAAAAGGCTTAGCTCCTATGGAAACGCAGCAAAGCCACCAGTTTTCAAACAACACGGCGCCGTTTCGCACGGGAGACTAGAGATGGCGCAAGTGGTCGCAACGCCAACTGCCGCCAACGAACGAGCATACAACGCCAAGAGCCGATGTCTTTAGCAGACAAGGAACTGCAGTTCCTTGTTGATACCGTGCCTGTTTTTGTTTCTGCGACTGTCGCCGCCTGCGGAACGCAGGCCGCTTTTGAGTCGAAAAGATTGTCTGCTAAAGACACCGGCTCTCGACGCCGTATGCTCGTTCGTTGGCGGCGTTCGTTGCGCCATCTCTGTCTCCCGTGCGAAACGGCGCCATGTTGTTTGAAGACCGGTGGCATCGCTGCGTTTCCATAGGAGCTAGGCCTTTTTCTTTCTTTACTTTTTCCTCAGGTAAGTTCGCTCTTTGCAAATTTTACAAAAAAAATGCACCATCTGTGGGCAACGCTGCTCAAAGTAGTAGCGCGATAAATTAAGAAACCGAATTTTGCGGTCGATTTAAAGAGCCTGGTGTCTCCTTGAATTGCCCTGTATTTTGTTTTGAATGCTTTTGGTCATGCACTTTACATTGGATGAATGCGACGCCGATGCCCAACAACTTCGCCGATACTTGTTGTAGCTGTCGCTGCGACTACCGTTAATTAACGCAGGACTGCTCACTTGTTTTTTTTAACGCATTTTGATTAATGGCAGGATTGTGGGAATATTAGAATTTTTGGATGGTCGTTTCAAGTAATACGCTATTCAGTATTTTTTTCAAGATTGCAATATTCATGTTTTTCTAACTGTTGTTCGCGACAGGTCAGCCTTGTTGAGCGACCAGGAACCATTAAGTCGGTCAGTTTTATAGAGAGACTTGGAGCACATGAAAAGCAGGGTGGAGCGCTGAAGTTGGCACTCATGCAGCAGAAGCAAGGCTACCGGCGCGTTAACGGGCCTGTGCAATTTCCGTCTTTTCATCCACGTTTTCTCACTGCCAGCCTTCTGCCTGTTGCGCAAACGGTAACTTAAGCACACTAGTGCGCTTCTCGCAAGCTGTCTTTTAAAAAAGTGGCAGATTTAGTGGGGATTGATGGCACTCGGCAAAGTTTCTGTTTATTTTCACTAATTAAAAAAATTAAAGACGTTTACAAATCTTTGTAATGTGAAACTAGAGCGCAGCTCTTGAGGAGGAGGGGAGGGTACAGAGGGGAGGGTGTGCCCCTTCTACCCTGCATACCCTCCTCTCCCCCTCCTCCTTCTCTTCTCCCCCTTCCCTCCTCCCCCTTTCCTCCTTCTCCCCTCCCACCGCTGAATTTGTTCATTAGTGACGTGACACTAAGTCGTGGCGTCAATTTTACCGCTAAATTTTGTTATTTACCTTTTAGAGCGCAACTTTTAAGCGCCCATTTCCAAGTTGAACGGCGTCGCTGTCAGCGTAATTGTGCATGTTGCATTATGGGACATTTCCCCGCTAAAGTTAGCGAGAACATTTTTCTGCTAAATTTGGCGTGGAAACATCCCATAATGCAACATGTGCAATTGCACCGACTGTGGCGCCGCTCAACCTGGAAATGGGCGCCTAAAAGTTGCGGTCTCAAAGGTAATTAGCAAATTTTAGTTAATAATCGACTTATTGTGATGATTAGCTTCCTTTACTACATCCCCCTGACTGGATAACTTATCTGTACAGACCACATTAGTGTAATGTTCAGATTTTTTAAAACAAATCTGTAACGCATAAAAGAAAAAAAAATTAAGCAGTCCTGTGTTTATCTGCACTGCAGTCTCGGTGATAGCTGCAACACTTAGCGGCGAAATCGTGGGGCATTGGCGTTGCGTTAAATCACCATGAGGTGCATGAACAAAAGCGTTCGAAACAAAATAGACGTCTGACCATTTTGTTCAAATGCTTTTGTTTCGTTTTTGTTCCAAAGTGCGCGAAAGCGCGTCTCTTGGCATGAGCTCTTGGCATTGACGATGCTACGACGGAAATTTGTTATCGGCTATTTCTTGGTATTGTTTTAGACAGCTCGTCCAGTGGGCATCGCGCACTACGAAAACTTGAAGTATAAAGCTGGTCGCTAATGCCGTCGCATAGATCTGTGGCAATGCAGCCACTTCGCACGCAGCGGACCCGGGTTCAATTCTGGCAGGTGGCGGGCAATCTTTTTCGAGGATTTGGCAACATTGACGACCGAGACCCTATGCCCTACTACGCCAACTACAACATCAAGGACGGACGTCGTTTCCAGTAGTGGGAAGAGCCAATAAGAGCTGTCGTTGTAAAACACACTCTATAGCAAACAGAATCTAACCCTAATGAATGCTCTTGTTTGCAATACGTGGGATCCGTTGTCAAGCCTGGGGCGTCTGTTGTTTCTGACAGGTGCATCTTCATGTGGCGGCTGCCCGAGAACGTGACACAAGCCATAGTGAGCCGGCGGACCGGGGTGCCTCTTCCGACGAGCTGGCAAGAAGCGAGGTACGAGTTTGCCTTATGAGTTTGCCTTCTCTAAATTTCTTGCTTTCCCATTCTTTCTTTGGAGTTGCCTTTTGAAGGGGAGCGCCGGCAGTATTTCGAAATACCCAAACTAAGTGCATTTCTGGAATACCAGAGCTTCACTCTGCTCGGTATGCTATTTATTACCTCTAAATTCAAACTGTTTAATGAGAAGACGAAAAATGAAAGTTACGCAAAAACAGACAGTTAAATTTTCTCGCGCTCTCCGGTGGGGGTAACGTCGCACCAGCAGGCTACTAAAATGCACATTATCTTGTTTTTTTTTGTTTCGTTTTGACGATGTGAACTTCTCCAGCATTCGTTTCGCACCTTCAAACTTCTTCTAACCCGTTGAGAGCAAGCCACACTGCCACCGTATTACAATGTTTGATGGCGCATTTTCAGTGTGGCCAGCAGAGCCTATTGGTCTCTCGAACCAATTTGAAACTTCAATAACCTCTCGAAAAAAAATTATTGCGACTTGCAACTTGGGTTACCATTTCAGGTTTGTCTATTAATCGGCGACAATCACATTTTTGCCAGACCCCAAATTAAGTCTCACTGCACTGGCCAAGTTCACGGCAGACAATAGACCCTTTTAAAGATTCGGTGTCCTCTGGGGGTTCGGATGGCAGTTCAACTTTTTTTGTACTGAGGGCGGCCATAAAAATGTACTTCGTCGTGCACTGTCATTTTTGCGCGTAAACAGCAGACTGGGAATGGGTTCCTCCCCTTATAGTTCTTTCTAGATTTGTTTCGGTTTGAATGGTGCAAACGAAAGAACTGGTCAGTACGAATCACTGACCCTCAAACTTCATAAAATTCCCATCTTGAGAGGATTCGGAGTGGTCTTTGTGCCAGGAGGTTGACTGAGCTCAAGTTGGAAATAAATGCCGACACGGCGCATGTACCCAATTTGTGCGTCGCATTGTACCAACATCACCAACATACAGGCCTTTCGGAAGCATCTTCAACTTTCTTCTTCGTCGGCTTGCCGGAAGGGTGCCATCATAGTACGGCACAGATGCTAAACACTCGGATGATGACAGTGGTCAAAGTGGCTAGACCGAATTTTGGGATGGGCCTATTGGCCAACTTTTCTTTGTTCAAACCTCCATATGACAGATTTGAGTTTGACCCGGTCCCTTGCGTTGTCCGCAGGAAGAGTGCCATCGCCGTGACCAAGCCCCTTCCGGCCGCAGACAAGGAGGAAGTAGAGTCCGCCCTTCCACCCCCTCTGGCATCGCGGGTGGATGCCAAGGAAGATCATGGGGAGCGGTCACCCGAATACAAGTTCAGCATGGGCCCACTGCCCATGTGGGCCAAGAGACAGGTACCTTTTTCTCACTATGTTCTCCCTCAAGAAGGAGTTTTTTGTTCAGTGGTCGAAGTTGAACAGTTTCGCATGGCTCCTGGAGAGCCATGCTGCGCATGCGCGAGGAGCAGTGACGGAATGGGCAGGACTGGTATGGCGCATAGGTCAGTCCTCGATGCACGCGCCGCACGCATGCACCCGCTCGAGATCATGGCTCGCGCTGTCCGGTTGTTCTGGGCGGCAGCTTGGTTGCTTGATACATGACAACACGGCACACAGCTGGCCAAACCAGGGACGGGCGTCTGGCACGCCTCAGTGGAGGACTGAGGATTAATTTGGACCACCTAGGGATCTTTTGATGTGCAACCGAAAGCTCGGTTACACGGCGCCTTCTCTGCAATAAGAAGAGCGGAGAAGCTTAACTCATCGGATCCTGAAGTAGTCACATAATGCGTATACCGTGTGTGTGTCATTGAAGCAGCAGTAAGCATGAGAATCAAGCTAATCCTAGACAACCAGGAAAGCTGAGAATAACCAGCTGAACATAAGCTTACGCTATGTATATCTTGGCATAGCCGAGCTAAGCAATTTGTTTGTTGTGGTGAGGTTTCACAGTGTATCCCGTGCATGTTTTACTTACATTGTGGCCAGTTGCATTTAGCGAGAAAAATTCCCCGCTAAATTTGGCAGGGAATGGCAGTGCCATTACATTTTGACATCACAGTCCAACTTGACTATGTCCCAAGGCGTCGCAACATTGCTGACAGATTTAATTGTGAGCGAGCACCGGCTGGCGCTGTTTCGGCTAGCCGTGCGCCTAGAGGTAGATGTGGGTCCGAAAAATGGCGTCTGCATTCCGCTGCCACCCTTTTTATCTTTTGGTTTTTCTCCTCATCGGCCCATTTCCTTCGTTCCTTCTCTCGCTCAAATGTCGCAAGCACGTTAAATAGTCCAGGCTGTGACTGCGTGGGCCCGATGCCTTCACGTGACCTCGCAATGATGTCGACCCGCACGTTATCTGCCCAGCTCATTTGCAACACATTCCGCAAGTCTCCAAGTCAATGAGATAGAATCAAGACATTCTTAAATTTTCGTCTTTCATCCCGCATGACTCATCTTTTCGACACAGCTAGCAGACAAGCTCCGAGGAAACCTTCCTTCACAGTGCACATATTGCAAAGAAGCGGTGCGACTCCGAGTGACTTATTCGTTTCTCTTGCCACGACAGATGATGGAGATGAACAACAACGGCCCCCCCAACAGCTCGGCGGCCAATCAGAACGGCCAGCCGCCCGTGCCGCAGCCCAGAGGCCGTTGGGCGCAGCGCATTGATGCGGCGAGGTCCATCTTCGAAGGTGGCGACCGCACATCGTCCTTTACGGCATCCGTCAACGGCAAGGGCGACTCCCCCACCAAACGGGTCCGTTCTTGTCTTGGCTGTTTCTGCGGCTAGCTCGCGGCTAACTGGAGGCTTTAGGGCAATAAGGCCCGAGGGTTGTGAGGTCCGCGTGTCGACTCTACTAGAGGTCACGTTTAGCTGGTCGGTGTGATCTGCCGATAGGTCTAAGAAATGTAAAGGCCAGGAAAGCGATCATTTCTTTAAGAGGACACTGAACACCCAGCTAACCTTTTTTGTTATTGGTTAGGAGCAATTGGGACATTTTGGCACGTCGGTTCGAAGTAAAAGCATGTTTTGGAATGGCTCCTAGACATTGAGCTAACAAGAAGTATTTTTCTCAAGTTCCTGGGTTGCAGATGGACGTCAGAAGGCGAACTTTCTCTGGGGAAAGAAATGTTAGCGCAATATTTTTGTCGTAATACTCATTGTGAGTGGGAAGCGATTGCTATACGTGCTTCCATTTCGGTGTGTCGTCCCGCATTAGAGGCACGAAATAGAAACAGATTGCAATGTTCAAAATGGGCCTCACAACCTCAACATCGCCCAAAACTTTTTTTTATTATTTTGTTTAAAAAAGTAATTTTTATTGTTCTAACGTTATACATAAATTTTTTTTTTTTATAGCAACTTCAGCATGTTTAAGAGTGCTTTTTGGTCGTAAACAAAATTGTATAATGCGAAGGTCAGTGAAGAGATATCAAAATGAAGTGCATTATGAACCAGTGAAGCGCAGGTTTCTGGTTCTTTTCTGACGCTCTGGCCTATTTGCATTCTCTGATTGAATAATTGATGTTGTCAATTTGACCGATCATATCTTTTTTTCTCAGAGTTGAGTGGCATGTTATGTTGCCAAAGTACTCGGTGCGTGAACGTCAGCGTGGTCATGTGTAGGTGCTAGATTCGTTTTGGCTGCTGTGCACCAAATGAAATGCCTTCGCATATCATTTGGTGCTTTGTTTTGTCTCTGAACTCACTTCTGTGCAGGCAACTTCACCTCATTGCAATTTGCAGATCTTTTTATAGTTTTCTCCCGAATATGCGACGAGATTTCAGGCGTTGTTTTCTTGTTTACTTATGCAACTAATGTAAATAAATAAGAAATGTGGATAAACACAAATTATATAAATAACTTTTTTACAGGTTAGTGTGATTTCTCAGTCTGCCTGTGGTAACTCTCAAGGTTTTACTATTTAAAAAAAAAAGTACTGCATAAAAACATTGATTGAAATCAGTTACATTAATACCAGTTTCTACTGTTCATTTTTTCAGAGTGTTTTTTGTGGTTCATAATCTCTTGGTATTCTAAAGCTACCAGCATGTTTGTAAAGCAGTATCATTTATTCTAAGTATTGTGCGGTCGCAAAAAGAGGGAAACAAAAATAGAATACATAGCTGGAGCTGCAGCTTATTAATAAAGCTTTAGAATACAGTTCAGCAGAAAGTAGTACCACGTTTACTGAAATCTGTTTATAAAGACGTCCAAACCTATGTAAGGCATCGATCACTGGAACTTTCTTATCTATTAAATTGAGCTCTTTGATATAAAGTGAGTTGAGTAGCCATACTTTGTAAAGAGATGGACTGTGAATGATGCAAATTTGAGTTATCAAAAAATCTGCAATTTTGCAATTGTTTTTGCAATTTCTCTATGCCTCTCTTAAACTTTCTCAAATGTTATTCCCCACTTGCGACGTCTCTTGGACACAGAAATTACCTATCTCTGCTAGATAGCTACTACCACTTCAACTACCAAAGATCTTGGTTTTTTGGATGGTATTTTAAAGAGTAGCATCTCCGTGACCAAAGAGCTTGCGCTAGAGGTGAGCGAATATTAAATCTTTGATTACAAATTAAATGTGAATATTAAAATTTGACCGCAAATCGAATTTTGATGTTTTTGAATATGAATCCATTTTACATTTATTGTTAATTGCAGGCATAGATACTTCAAGAAATCACACCTGGAAACTTGTTTAGAAAGCATACCTATGAAAAGGAACAGTTTTATTTCGAGAGAAACATTTCACATAGTCTGTGCGCCTGTATTAGAGGCCGACGAGCAGCCAGAACAAAGGCAACCCTGACTCAATTCCTCCTTGCCTTTCGAGAAGGAGGGTGACCCTTCTGTGTTCTGCGGGAAGTAGCTCAGAGACCCGTTTCTGCGGGGAAAGGAAGAGAGAAGAGTGCGAGAGGGCATGGAGAGAAGGAAACTGGCAACAGGTGTTCTGCCCGTCAGAAAGCAATTTTGTAGTTCTCCCTTTAAGATAAAAGCTCCTGATGAGTTGGGTAAGACATAAAGTAGCATGGCAAGTAAGGCGGTGACTGCCTTATTTATTTTAAATTGTCTAAACCTTTATCTGATATGTACACCCAAGATTTTTATATTCTCATTTTTAAAATGCGACTGCTTGATTGAAACTGGCTTTACATATGCCACGGGTTGTCCTGTTGCCTCCGAGATCGGCCCGCTTGATATTTTTAATGACATTATTATTTATAATATTAGAATATTAATAAACCTTGAATAGTTTGAATAGTATTAGTGTAACCAACACTATTCGTGAATTATGCCGAGTTTCGAATATTCGCACACCTCTAGTTTGCATCTTGCTCACGCTCTCCAACAAGCATATTACATTGCAGACTGTGGTAGGCCATAATGATGTAATGCAGTTCTCCATCTTGTGCTAGCCTAACACCCTCACCCTCTCTTGCTTGCACCAGGAGGCGGGTAACGCAGACGACGACTTTGAGGTGTGTCCCAAAAGCTTGCAGGAGATTGAACAGCCCTCTCTGTCTCTGCACAAGCTGGTAATTTCCCGCCTGCATTTTCCTCCTCTCTGCCTCACTTCCCTCGTTGTGCCGACGACTTCACTTAAGCCTCTTATAACCAGAGCAGCTTAAAGCAGGTTCACATGTTTATGTTTGAGTGTGAGGGACGACATTGGAACCGCTGCAACCACTTACAACAAAAGAAAACGCTGGCGTCATTTATTGGGGTAGCCTTGCAACACGTGTATTCTGCATACACAGTGTTTTTTTTTTAGGCTTTGCAGATTTCTTTTAAGGGGACACACCCCCTACGGGGGTCAACTTTTGAACTTTTGTATTAAAACCAATGAAATTTACAGGGTAGGCTGGCGGTCATGCTAGAGGGTGTATAGCAAAATTTCAGGTCTGTCGGTTAAATGAGAAAGAAATTAGAGTAGCTTCTATCAGCAACACGCCTACATTGTTTAGTTAATCTATCGTCAGAAAACTATCACAATATTCAAGATTTTTATTTGCTAGATATGTAGCAGAATGCCTAGAGGGTGCGGCTATGGAACGTTTTTTCTGAAAAGTAATTTACTTCTATAAATTTTCTCTTCTGCAAACTTGGACAACTTTTTGGTCTTCTGTGTCTTCGACAAAATGTCAACATTTTTTATACAAGACACCCGTAAAGTGACAAAAAAGCTCCATAGCCGCATTCCTTATTAAATTTCAGTCAGGAAAAAGGAAGAATGAGCCTTCCCTGTTTAGCCATTATCAAACGATAGATTGACTAAATTGGATTTTATACCAAAAAGTGGAACGGAGAAAAATGCGTTCAAAGTGCTCCAAACCCTACCTCTTCTTTAGCTTTGGTGGGCAGAGAATAATTTATAAAAATTGAACTATGCAGTGAAAATTAATTAAACTTCTTGGGAATACTCTCTAGATGTTGGTGGATATAAATATGGTATTTTTCAAAATCAACTTTTTTCGCAGAAATTTTTTTTTCTGGGCAGTGTCTCCCCTTAAAAAAAGCTGTGAAAGTAACACTGTTGGTTTGCAGTATGTGTCATGTGCTGTCACTGTTACCTGCGCATCGTCGAGAAGTTGGTGGGGTGGGGGTAGCATTTTTTTCATGTACAGATTCACTCTTTTTGTTCTGCACGTTTCCTGCCATAGTCTCTAATTTTGCAACTCTGTTCTTCTACACTTCTAACGCTTCCCAGGTTGTGCAGTGTATAACATAGGTTGACACTGCACTGAGCTGACACTAGGCAGAGCCGGTACTTTTGCGGATAATGGCTTCTTTGTGTGTGAGTCCGTGTAAGATGGAACATAATGCTGAGCCCGGCAGCAGGAAACCAGATATTGTTTCGCCTTCCGTGCTTTGTTTGCCATGCACCAAGCTGCTACTTGAATCGTTTGCTACACTTCATGCGAAGCACAAATGTCCAGGTAATGAGTCACCAAAACTGAGTCAAGCAGTACTGCGTGAATGGGTTGAAAAACTTGTGCTCTGCATTTAAAAATTTGCAGCCTTTATCAAAACATTGGCAGCTGTATCTACATCTGTCAATCGAACGGTTCTGTGTAGAAGTACAATGTACATGAAATTGCTGGAGCTATTGGCGCTCTGATTAATCGTGCGACATTGTGGGACCTCACAACACATGATGTAGTCTGTGGACGTCATGACGTCGAATAATGGTGTCAGTTGATTTCATGCTGCATCAGGCGGCATTGTTGCATGATCTGACATCGTGCAAAGTGCACAATGTCAGATCCCTCAACACCCAGACTCGACACCCAGTGTTGCTAGATGCAATAATGTTGACACCATGGCGTCGCAGGTCACCACGACTTCGCATTGCGAGTCGCGACACAATGACGTCGGGTCGTGCTACATGTTATCCGAGTTAGCTTCCGTGAGAGTGCAATTCTTGCATTTAAAAATTTGCAGCTTTTTGCTACAGTGCACGACGAAGTGACGATAGCTGAGTGAGTGCAGGCGCCTGTCCTGTATACTTCTTGTCCTTGTCTTTCTGTTGCGCTATTTTATACGTTTTACTAAGATGAACCAACTAGCCCAACAACGTACCTTACTAAAGTTTCTCCGTTCAGGATGCAAAGTCAAGTTCAATGCGGAGGGGTTCTGCATGAATCTCCAATGAAGACTCTTCAGTTTTTCTGCATTCGTCAGCGTGCTGCCAGCTAGAACCATTTGGCTGAGTTTAAATAGTGTCTCTCTGACTGGTCAAATATACTCTTATTCAGCAGTTCACCTAATAGCTAGTCAACTAAGCTCATATTTCAACCCTAAGAATATACTAATATCGCTTTAGTGGGACATAGTACGTAATATAAAGCACAACCCGCATATTCGTCAAATGACTTCTCGATTGCTACTAAAACCTGAATTGACGTACGAGTATCAGCTGCTTAGTGGGGCGCCAGCGGGTTAACATGCTCCATGGCTTAAGACGCGCTTGCTTAAGTTTCTTAATTTTCCTGTAGCCTGTGTTGTTGACCGAGCAGGCATCTGGAGCTGTTTCTTATTAAACGCGGATACGCACAAAAGTTAGATTTTGCGGACAGATAAGTCGCATGGTCGAGGCATTCGAGTTACCTGAAGATTACTCTCTGTGGAACAATTCTGTAGTCGTTGCCGCTTTCCTTAGCTGATTAAAACTGATTAAAGTCTACTAAAGACTCTCCGAAGCCCATAGTTTCGGTTTTGAACGAAATCTCCGAAACAAAAGTTTGACATGAAAAGAACCAAAAGCACTGGGAAAACAAAACCCTGCTCTGCAAGTTTGTGTGCACCGGCTACACTTAACCGTCGCAGTTCAAATACCTATAAAATAGGGCATTGAACAGAAGAAAATGTGTTAAATTGAAAGCGCCACCCGTTCAGGCGGCCCGGCCGAGCCGATGCGACCTGTTCCCAGCCGCCACGTTTGTTTGGTGGTGGCGCCTCCTATACACCCCGTGCGACGCGACTGGCGCGCCGCCGCGCGGCCGGTACCGAAGGTAGGCAGTGAGCACTGCAGAGAAAACGAAACCGAAACCACGCCGGGCGTACGTTGGTACGCGTTATCCGAGTGGTGCTGTTGCGCTGGGTTCACAGCATGAAGTGCTGCCTGTGCTGCGTCATTAAGTGCTTCAATAGTTATGCGTCGTATCTCGTGGAGACAAAGTTTCACAGTTTTTCACCTCGCCGATGTCTTGTGCGACAGCGACAACGATGGAGCCGTGCCGTACGACGCGAGAAATTTGGTGTCCCGATCATGTCTGCCACTGTGTTGGCACGGCTGACATATTCTACACTGCCGCTTTGCGCTCTGTGTTTGTTTTCGTACCAGTAACGCCTACATGTGTCGGCGCCGATGGGACGAACTGAAATGCCGTCCCACACTCCCGGGTATGCAGTGCCTATTTCGTTGGAGGAATGCCCTCCAAAGAAGTTTTGTCCCCATCGTACGTGTCGATGATATTTCCGGACAAATATGGCACGCAATGTGTACTTCATGAAGAAAGATTTGAACGGTAAAAAAAGTGACAAATATAAATCTAAAGAAAACAACCATGAAACTCGGAATCACTGGAGAATCGGCGTTTGAGTATGGAAGTTTATGTGGTGTGCTTTCTTTCTTGATCAGCCCCCTTTTGAATTTGGAAACACTGACACCCCAAGTTCCGTAGACAACAATTTTTGTTTCTCGGCTTTAGAGCCACCTAACGCAAAGTGGTTCGAACTGGAAGTACCGTCCACTGGTCCCTTCCTACCTGTAAAGTGTGCACCTCCCACGATGAGTGGTATTTGCTGACAGCCTTTGACGGTCAAAGCCAGTTCCCATTTAATTACGCCGCCCAAACTAAATTTCCACCTGGTTTCACTATGCCAACTATTTTTGTTATAATAAGTGTTGTGCCAAGTGACGGTCATGTCAAAGTACCTGTGGGCCGAAAATCAGCAGCTCGCACAACAGGTTATTACACAACAGCTGAGCGCAAAAGCCCTTGGCGGCCAAACCGTGTTCTGGCCGACAACTTTGTCTTCACGGCTTTGGAGCCACCTTTCATAAAGTTGTTTCAATTGGAAGTACAGTCCACTAGTCCCTTCCTACCTCTAAAGTCTTCACCTCCCCCGACCAGTGGTACGTATTCTCTTGACAGCCTTTTCATGGTCAAAACCGGATCCCATTGAGTTACGCCGCCCAAACCAAATTTTCACCTAATTTCCCTATTCCACCTTTTTTTTTTTATAATAAGTGCTGTGTCATGTTACTGTCAAGTCCAAGCACCTGTGTGCCCAAATCTGCACTTTGCACAACTCGCTATAACACAACATTTTGGGTCCAAGATTGGATATACCGTACAGCTTTATTTATTTATTCGTTAGAAACAACTTTCACACCTGCTGTCTTGATGAAACTTGGTGCACTTCGTGCAGAAACTTAGTGGACATCTCACTCGCCTCCAATATCATCGTTCCAGCAGTCCTACGTTTACAGCGACGAGCGAAATAAATTTCCCACTCAAAGCAATTATGGTGGCGGCCGTCTTGCTCTTGGGAAAATTGCTCAGACTCCTTTTTTGGCCGCAACTAGAGAAATTCCCCCGAATAACGACTAAAACTCAATATATAAGAAGAGGAGAGCAGCTAAATGCCCTTCTTAGGTCTGCCCCAGCATTCATGCAACGCCACCCTCAACGTATCGGCTCAAAAAGCAAAAGTTTCGTCCGAGCGCGCTTCCGCCGCCACAGCTTGGCATGCGAAAAGGCGCCGCAGGCTGCTGAACGCGACTCACGGTCGAACGCCAGCTCCTCCGCTAGCGGCGCTGCGCGCATTTTTCAAAGCGCCCCCTATAGTTCCCGCACGGAGTGTATAGGTCGCTGAAGTCGCAAATTGCTGCAGAACATTATTTTTTTTGTGTGTGTGTTCTTTAGCTTGGTGGGTAGACTTTGATCTCCCTTGACATTGGTCTGACTCGCAGCCTTCAGGACGCGTCACCCAGAGGGGTACAGGCGACCGCAACCGCTGCCCAACGGACTCGAGCAGCGCGGCGAGCAGCACGAGGATGGAGGACGGGGATGCGGAGGACGAGCACTCGGACACGGAGGGCTCCGAGATGGTCTTCTATCCGCACTCCGAGGAGGGCTCCGAAGGGGGCGACTCGTACGTCTCTCGACCTCTGTATACAGTGGAAACAGCGCGAAACCACGGGGACGTGGAAGAAACGCACGGGACGAACACTCATCCCGGGTGTTTCTTTTACGTCCTCGTGGTTTCGCGCTGTTTCCAGTAAAAATCGCCACCAACTCGCCCAACTACCCATTCTTCTCTGTATATCATTCATTATTTTGGATTCGGTGATCTGTTCAGTTGGTTGTTTCGAGAAATATTGCGCCAAACTCGGATTTTTCAGATTTTGGCCGTCGTTGATTTACCCGAGCTATCATCTTACACGTGTGAACCGGTTTTAAAGGGGCACTAAAGTAGTTACAGAGACCATCTATGGTCATAAGTCGATCTATGGGCAGTAAGAATTAAAAGCCAGATTACGTATATATGTGGTTTATTTCCCTAATAAAAACGGGTGTGGTTTATTTCCCTAATAAAAACTGGAATACATATAACGATCTGCCCCTTTCTTTGCGATTCGCCGCGGAAACCGGAAGGCACTTTTGGAGGTGTTTCATGCCAATCGCAAGCGGCCTTTGTCAGCCTCCTTGCTGCACGGAAAGCAACCGCTCGCGATCGGCTGTCGCGCCCCTGAAGGTGCCCTCCGTTTTCTTCGACGAATCGCAGAAACAGAAGCACGTTGCAATCTTTGATCTCAAATTTAATAGGGAAATCTACCGCGCATCAACGTAATCTTGGCTTTTGTAGAGCGCTCAGAGGCCATAGGTTTGAGTCACGACCGTACGTAGACGATCTCTGGGACTACTTTAGTGCCCGTTTAAAATGCTGCTCTTGCGCAGAGCATTCCAAGTGCGGGCCACGACCGAAGTGGACCTCAAGGAGGCCCGGAGGCGACTTCACCGGGTGCGGCCAGACAGGCCTGACAGGCCGGCCAGGGACCCCCCTTCACTCTACAGCAGCGTCACGGGTGAGCACGGACATCTTCGCCACGCACCACGGTGTCTGAAAAGCGTCTCGGACGGGTGCGTCTAGCGTCCTATCTTGCCCCTGCCTCGAAAATGGTCCCGAGGTCGCAACGAGCAAAGTCGCCGAAGTTACTGTGTCGCGTCGTCGGATGTCACGATCCTGGCAGTGGGTCACATAATTTCCGGTGAAGTTGCCACTGTGGCAGCGCCCCAACTCAGTGTGAAAAATTTTTTGTAAATGGTCGAGCTGAGAACGAGCCAGAGTGGAATAGGTGTTAGTCACGTTCACCTCTGCTGCCGTGTGGCCTCCAGGATCACGACGGGCAACGGCACAACGGCATAGCACTTCCATGGTATTGTCCGGTGGCATTTGAGAGTCCACATTTAAGGACGCTGTAGACATGTCGGTCGGAGACGCGTTCCCGGCACCATACTGCATACCGTTCATTGAGGCACGGGACAAGCTTCCTCTCGTGTAAAGGCTGGTTCACACGTGCGTTCGAGTATGTTCGAGTGCATTGCATTCCCTTGTTTGGAACTCCAGCCTGCCCCTCTCCCTCGTGGACGAACAAAGAACCAGAGTAGCAGGGACGACGGCGGGGGTGGCGGTGGCGGGTACTCTAGGCCTTGGTAGTGCTGTTACCGCATGCTTCTGGTTGGCATGACCGTGCATCGTGCAGTTCTATCGAAAGAAGCTTGTGCTTTAGAGTATGAATGGTTATGTCCTGCTTTGGAACTTCTAAAGTTCAACATGCTCATTTCGTTGTTGCACTTCAACCTGCGATGTGCTACTGCCTTGACCCCTTCATATTTGTAGCCAAATAAATTTTAACACACTGATCATTGTCAACGAGCAAGCGAACGGGAAATCCCGGAGAATCTATCCCCCATCTCTTCTGCCGTTTCGGAAGTACCGCTCCGCCATCTATGGGGCATTGGAGTTACGAATACAAGCTTACGACGAAATTAATTGGTCATCTACAACGTCGTCCAGCATAAATCGAGGGACCACATTTGGGGACGCGGGAAACATACCAGTCGGAGAGGCGTTCATGCCACCGTACTGTGTACCGTTGATGGAGACACAGGAGAAGGTTTGCCTCGTGTAAAGGGCGGTGCACACATTTGCGTTTGGAGCGTGTTCGACTCCGTTGCATTCCCTCATAACTCATTACTTCAAGAGAACACGGTGGTATGCTGGCGCCACGTGTCAGGTAGCCCTGGAACACTTCAGACTTCTGTATCACTAGACTGAAGGTTTCGGTGTACTCTAGACATACCCCGGGTTTCTAGGAACCCAGCATGCGAACCCACGACTAAAGTGCAAATTCGGCATTGTGTTTATAGTGCTGAGCTAATGCCAGGGTGTATGTGTGAAAAGGTCTTTATAGACACACTGGCAGTGTTGCCAATTTAGCGGTTTTCTGAGTTATTAAGCGAGAGACGGTGTTTTGTGGCTGGCGGGATTTTTAGGAGTTTTTGAGTTATGTTGGCATGCTTTCTGGAGGCCTAAATTTTTCTCCAGTTTGCATTTATCGGTCCTAAATGGCTTAATTTCCGTGCTAAGTTAGTCATGGGGTCGTTATTTCTGCTTAGTCAACAAAGTTGTCAGTGAGAATAATGCATGCCCCGCCATTGAGATCTTATGGGGAGAAACATTGATGCAAGACATTAAAACAGTCAATCTCAGCCTGCACCTTACATTTATTGATTCATAGCTGTTTTATAGAAGTCCTTTAGCGGGTTTATGATTTTTGAGTTTGTGAGACCGCACTCTAGAGGGACGATCCAGGAAACTCGGCGAGACCTCCGGATTTTGCGCGCAGACTTCGCGAGTGAGCTGAACAGCGACGAGGAGGACTCAAGCACGGCGGCAGAGGGAGAGCCCGGCGTTCCGCGACCTCTGGGCGGCTCAATGTGCGTGAGCACGGACAACCTGGACAAGCTAGGCCAGAGGGAGAAGTTCATGAAGAGCAACTACGAGAGCCTGGACCACTCCGGAATGGAGTCCGGCCTGGATTCCACGCTGACCCCCGTGGCTGCCCTGCGCAGCTCCATCTCGGCCAAGTACCTCCACTCGAGGGGCAGCACGCCTGCAGCTGGGCTATCCTCGCCCGCTTGGTGGGTCTACCCCCTTTTTTAACACAGGGTGTGTTTAGGCCTAAAATGTTGCGAAACGCTAAAAGTGTTGCAAAACGCTAAAAGTGTTGCAAAACGCTCAAAGTGTTGGGGAAACGCTCAAAGTGTTGGGGAAACGCTCAAAGTGTTGGGGAAACGCTCAAAGTGTTGGGGAAACGCTCAAAGTGTTGGGGAAACGCTCAAAGTGTTGGGGAAACGCTCAAAGTGTTGCGAAACGCTAAAGGTGTTGCGAAACGCTAAAGGTGTTGCGAAACGCTAAAGGTGTTGCGAAACGCTAAAGGTGTTGCGAAATGCTAAAGGTGTTGCGAAACGCTTAAGGTGTTGCGAAATGCTTAAGGTGTTGCGAAACGCGAGAATTGTTACGAAACGCGAGAAGTGTTACGAAACGCGAGGTGTTACGAAACGCGAGGTGTTACGAAACGCGAGAAGTGTTACGAAACGCGGGAAGTGTTACGAAATGCGGGAAGTTTTACGAAACGCGGGAGGTGTTACGAAACGCAGGAGGTGTTACGAAACGCGGGAGGTGTTACGAAACGCCCGAAGTGTTACGAAACGCCCGAAGTGTTACGAAACGCCCGAAGTGTTACGAAACGCCCGAAGTGTTACGAAACGCCCGAAGTGTTACGAAACGCCCGAAGTGTTACGAAACGCCCGAAGTGTTACGAAACGCCCGAAGTGTTACAAAACGCCCGAAGTGTTACGAAACGCCCGAAGTGTTACGAAACGCCCGAAGTGTTACGAAACGCCCGAAGTGTTACGAAACGCCCGAAGTGTTACGAAACGCCCGAAGTGTTACGAAACGCCAGAAGTGTTACGAAACGCCAGAAGTGTTACGAAACGCCAGAAGTGTTACGAAACGCCAGAAGTGTTACGAAACGCCAGAAGTGTTACGAAACGCCAGAAGTGTTACGAAACGCCAGAAGCGTTACGAAACGCCAGAAGTGTTACGAAACGCCAGAAGTGTTACGAAACGCCAGAAGTGTTACGAAACGCCAGAAGTGTTACGAAACGCCAGAAGTGTTACGAAATGCCAGAAGTGTTACGAAACGCGAGAAGTGTTACGAAACGCGAGAAGTGTTACGAAACGCGAGAAGTGTTACGAAACGCGAGAAGTGTTACGAAACGCGAGAAGTGTTACGAAACGCGAGAAGTGTTACGAAACGCGAGAAGTGTTACGAAACGCGAGAAGTGTTACGAAACGCGAGAAGTGTTACGAAACCGAGAAGTGTTACGAAACCGAGAAGTGTTACGAAACCGAGAAGTGTTACGAAACCGAGAAGTGTTATGAAACGCAAAAACTGTCATAAAACACGAAAAGTGTCGTCACGATATGCGAAAGGTGTCACGAAACACTAAAAGTGCCACAATACGCAAAAAGTGTCGCAATATGCAAAAAGTTTCACAATGCGCGAAAAGTGTCATGAAACACTAAAAGTGTTGTGAAAAGTGGCACGAAACGAAAAATGACTCAAGACACGAAAAGCATGCCAAAGAACGAGAAGCATCTAAGCGTCACAAAATGCAAAAAGCATAGCAAAACATAAGTGTCAAGGAACATGAAAAGCATCAGAAAACGCATGAGGTGTCATAAAACACGAAAGGCATCATGATACATGACAAGTGTCACAAAACACAAAAAGCTTCACTAGAACCGCTGCAGAGTGTGACAAAACCGATAACACGGCCAGTTGTCTTTGCAAAAGGCCGTGTGTCTCGGCGGGAATTGAACCACCGACCTGATCTGATATTGGGGTGATAGTTGGCATATATGTACTCATCTTGCAACAAAAACTTGGGGCGAAACTGGCTTTTTTCTTGAGCCGACTACAAGCATAGACTCTTCTGCGAGTTTCTCACAATTGTAGAAATAGGATTAGATGAGTTAAAACAATGTCTTATTAGTTGAAAGTAACTACTCAAAATAAGATTGTTTACTGTGTCTAATATTTGGTTCTGCTTCTACACAGGGCCAACAAGACCTCCGGGAGCAAGTCCGATCAAGAGGTGGCTATCTCTGCTTTTCTTAGTCTTTCCAAGGGCCTTTTTGCTTCGGGTTTTTTTTCGTTGTCTCTTTTAGTGACGGGGAGAAAACCACTGGATCACTTTGTCCAACTTTCTAGTAATCTGGAATTTTCAGTCTCCTCCATGAAAGTGTCACCAAAACTAGTCACTATTTGTGCTTATTCGATAAATCTCTTCAATTGAATACCTTCCTGTCGTGCAAACGTCCAAGCTGGCTTCGTGTTTTTCGAACAAGAGAAAACAAAGTTTGAAGGGATTGTTTGATCGAAACCGGAAGTACTTAGGTCTTTGCGCTCGTTACATCAAGGGAGCCTTCATATAGACAAACGTCATTTTTATTTTGGTAGATGAGATCCCAATATAAATTAAACCTTTCGCGAGCACCTGTATGAAACTGCACCTCGAATACTGCCAGTGTCAATGACTGACATCCGTAGCTGCTGCATGATGTCACATAACGCAAAGGATGGTCGGGATAACAAGCGTCGGTCGATGTCTTTTATTTTGTTTCGAATTGTATAGTCTCCTAGGCTGTACCCTACTGAAATGTTTCCTGTACAGCAGTTCCCTAGCGTATGCAAAAAAGTTGCGCCATTTAGCGGGATATTACTCGAAAACAGTCGTTAGCTTCGAGCAAACGTATGCCATTTTGTGCATACACAACTGTGATGGCCACCGATCAGACAAGGCAAAGAGAAGGATGCCGTATTTTCCTCTGAAACGGCATCTGGGTTCACGCATCGGCAGATTCAGTGCATCAGTGATGCGGCTGCAGGTCGTTCCCTCGGAGGCAATGCCCGCATGTCGAAGGCAAACGCCAAAGCGTTCAAAATGCATGCAATATGTCTAGATCGCCACTTGATTCTGACAAGCTTGGTGGATCATAGCTACACTCCATTTTCACATGCGGGTCAAGCAGAATCGGACTGCATGCCTGCTAAATATAAATTTTGGCATCGTTTCAAGATGGCCTAGTTGTTGGTTTCGGTTTTGCTGCATAATCAAACCGATTGATCAGATTTGGGTGAGGAGTGGGTGGACATAGTTGAATATCGTCGGCACGCCATCACACCTCGGCTTATGAGCCTTCTGTCGGCTTAGAGCTCAGCTTGTAGCTCTGTTGTGAAATTATTGCCCAGTGCTCCCTACGCATAGGGACAAGCCATTTTGCTCGTTGTTGCATGTCTCGCCAGTCGCAGGTTCTGCCTCGTGGGTGTGGCACCCAACCGCGCAACAAAAATGAAGCACGCTGGGGCATTTACTCACTGGCAAACAATGAGATGGAAAGGCGCACTTTGCATTACGTTACGTCAGAGCTTTAATATTGCCAACGTAAGCACCATTTATGCTAGGATACGATTAGAGCAGTTTAAAAAACCATTATCATGCAGAGGGGCATATAAATTTAGACATTGCACGGAGGATGCGTTTTGTGGTAATAACAGTGATGTTCAACTGTTTGCTCGTACACAAAATTTGACCGGACAATCCCTTTAAAAAATGGCCTTCTTAGTCCCGTTCCAAAGTCACTATACAAGCCATGCTTCGGAGTAACGACACGTCGGCCACCTTGGTGTTCAAAATCGCTGTTGCCAATTATCTGAAGCTTTGTTTGAAACCCCGAGGTATGGATTTACATCCTCCAGAAATGTTAAAACAGTCCGCGACAGAGCGAAACAATGTCCCCTAAGCCGAATCCCGACGCGAATGAGTGCAGCCTTCTCAGTTCACCACTCCTAAACTGGAGAGGCCCGCCAGGTGTGACAGAAGTCCCCAGACTCCGGTTGGAGACTCAAATGATTGACTCGGGGGCGGCAGATAAGAGGCGACGAAATAACAGTTGCTTTCCGCTCGATTCTCCCACAGATCGGCAACCAGAACCGCTCCAAGCGACGGGAAGAACTGACGCAGGCCTTGAATCAGGCACGGCAGAAGCTTAATGCGGTGAGTGTCCTCGAGTGCCAACGCGGCCGCATTTGTCCCACAATCCGCTGTGGGGTTTGCAGGGGTGTCGCGACTCGTGCGAGAGCATAGGCGTGGCGTTGGCGTGCAGTTTACGACGGTGTGGAACCTTCACAGAGTTTGGTGTAGTTGCTGCGTGCATTACCGGGGCCCTAACATTGCGGTGGCTTGAAAGTGTCTCCGGCTGGCGCGTTTAGCATCCTACACCGCTCATGCATCAAAGGTGGTCCCCAAAAGTTGATCGTACAAGTTTCGCCAAAAAGTAGGAACAAACGCGGGTGTCACTGTCGTTGCGTCCAAACTTGCGACTGCTGAAGCTTTTGTGGGAGAGTGACCTGCGGCAGAACAGGCGTCTGCCACAACCACGTCTGCTACCTTGCCATGGCCTGGGTTGTGACAGGTGATTGCACTTTGTATGTGACCTCGCTTTTAATATTGCCACAACGTGTTTAATGCTTTACCTACCTGAAGTTCGCTCGGCTGGCAAAACGTTGCCCGCAACGCTAGGGTTTTTTTTTCAAGTTCTTGGTTGGCTTTGGCTACGTTCGTGGTTTGTTGAATTCTTATGGTGCCGTTGTTGCTGTCTTGGGCGACCCTTTGCCTTTTATCGTATATGTCGAGTGGTTTTATGTATGTCATCTGTCCCTTCTCAAGTGTGTTTGGTCATCTTTGAAACTGAGCGTTCCAGCCCTGTTTTGTTGCCTCTTGTGGCATGAGACCGTTTGTGAGATGGTGGCATTGTATGATGTGGCTTCACTCTGAGGAACTGAGCTTTGGGCCGTTGATTCTTGAGTAGGTTGCAGCTGATTGAATGAGGACGTTAGAGGAGACGTCTTTAGCATACCTGCCAACTCTTCCGAATTTTTCGTAAAATGTACGAATTGGGAGTAATTTTACAGTTTTTCGAATCTTGCTCCAAATCTTACAAAAAACATATTTTTATTTTTATTTATTTATTTTCTTTTTTTGTAACTCCGTTGTTGGCGGTATCTTGCACCGCCACAAGAGGACGATAGGTACCGTCCACAGCAGCGTCGTGGTTCTAACTATTTGTCTATCCGGTGGCCACGGATCGAAAACCAATCCAAAGCTCAAAGCCTTGTGTTCGGCGGTGCACGGGTGCACGTTGCTTCGGCGTGCTCAGACGTTGTTGGGCCTCGTTGCTTCGGCCAGTTTCGAGGCGAGAAGTACGGCGTCTGTGTTTGTTGCACGTGTAACTGTAGCATTCTCCTGGTCACTGTGGCTTCGCGGCATAATGCTGAACTCCAAACCTCAAAAGAGGTACTTTCAGGTGTTCCTTAAGTGCTACACGTCGAAATTTCCGTGCTTTGTGCCGCCCGAAATGCGAGAGAAGTTTGGATTCTGTAGCACAGGCACGTGTGATGTAAGCATTTCGCACGCTGGCCAGGCTGAAGCTGCACATCGCTTCGCGTCACCCCCCCCCCCCGCCCCCCCCGCTGGGCTGCGGAACTTTTACGATTTTGAAAGTCCACAGGTTGGCAGGTATGCGTCTTTAGGTCTAGACTCGGGTTTTTGATTTAGGGTCTTGCTGAGGTTTGCAAGTATGCGGCATTATTGATTTGAGACGGAAAGATTTGCCTGCTGACTGCAGCATTTTTATTTTTCTGTCTCATACAAAATTGAATCTAGAGAAATTTTGTTTGAATGTAAAATATTGAGATATTCACTATGCATAGAACGTTTAACGAAGGCACACTTTGTAACGAAGGCATGAGCAATTAAGGTGTTCATAGTAATGATAATGCTATAAAAAAACTTCTTGCTTAAATTGTCTTTGTTCTATAGAGTAGTCCTAGTGATCCCATGTTGCACATCCTTCCATGTTAGTTCTATGAACAAGAATGTGCTGAAGGCATCGCCTCTCTTTTCAGATCGGTTCCGACAGCGAGGTAAGAGTCAGTCATTGTGTGCTCAAGCCTCTTGTTGTGATTTGTGACTGTCCAAACAATGTCTGCTTCCTGTTGCTGAAAGGACGCCACAAAATACTTGTTGACCCCTGTTTGCATGCCATGAGCTGTCACGGCAAGCCTGCTTGCCTTGAAACCGTTATGCTGAATGCTTGATTTGAGCTTTCATGCATGAATCTGTATTCTTGCTTTTATCCCCACCCCTGTCCGTTTCTATCTGGATGAGCCTCATATCAACGTGCATTTATCCAACCACAACTGCGCGGAAATGCATGAAAGATCTTTGGCAAATGCATTGACTACTGGCGAATTCCACTGGCCCTTTTGGAGCGCTCCGGGATCAGTAGGTCTGAGATGTGGAGCCCGCATTCCAAATGGAGTCTCTCTGCAGCGAAACATAACCACTCCTCTGTGATTGGCGGATTTTTTCCCGTCATTCACCTCCCGGAAATCCCCCTCCCCCGGTCCCGGATCTCGAAGCACGTGTTTTCGCAATTGCGGTGCCAACAACGCATGTTCAACGCACGAGCAAAGTTAAATGGGGACATAAGCCTAAGTTTCAAAGTTTTTTGAAAAAATTCATTTTTCAATTTTGAGGTTTTCGGTTTTAGAAACTAATTATACAGCCTTACGCTAAATTTCATAACTATGCGCCAAATAGTTCCGTTGATATAAAATATTTTGAAGACATTGTGAGGCAGTAACAAAGTAAAGGAGTTCAATGTTTGAATGCATTTTTCTCGGTTCCACATTTTGCTGCAAATTTCGTACGAAGGAATCTTTTGTTCGAAGGTAAAAGTTTTCTGATACCACAATCACGACATTTCTGAACCGAAATTTACTGGGGAATCGGGCTATCTACTTTATTTTGTTTTACATTAAAGTCCTCCTTGAGAAAAAACCATATTTTCAAAAATTGACATAGGACAGATACGAATCTCATATTTTGAAGTAATCTTTCTTCCTGAAATATTTTCATTTGAGTTATAAAACCTAGGTAGCCTGAAGTCCCACATCCCCCCCCCTTTATACTCAAGCAGTTAAAACAATGCTTAATAGCTCCATTTGCATATCATACATTTTTTATTGAAGAGTGACACATCATCTTATGCAGGTATGTAAAGTTGCCCTAGAGAGCTGAAAGTTTGCACAGTACACCTACATCTGAAGTTAAATTTCCCCTGCAAATTTCATTCCAATCACTTGAGTAGTCAGAAGTTCAACCTCTAGCCAGTGTCCCCCCTTAATTCATGATGTGAAAGATGAGTGTCGATAAGCGATGTGCATCAGCATAGCCCACTAGCCTCTTTACTGGAATACTCGTGAACGGTGTCTAAGTAAGTCCTGATTTTCAACCTCTCCTGCGGAGGTTCGAAAAGGCATTCGGATTCATGCGGGACATACAAGCAATCCTCATCGTAGCTGCTACTCGAGCCACTGCTGCTGGAGGAGCTGCTCGAGCAACTTGACAAACTATCTTCAAGCAGCAGCAGCAGCAGTAAAGCGGGCCGCACTTCGCGAGCGGCCATTATGAAGTCTTCTTTCTGAACAAGAAAGTCACGACTGTGTACCGAGCGCTGGCCAGTTTAACTTCCATTCGAGCCCGTCAAAATCGGCGGAGGGACTTTCTTGGATCCAGATTGAGATTTGGAATGGGAGCTGATACAAAACGACTAGTGGGACATGTCTCTCCTGATCTGAATCACCCCGTGAAATAGGTACGCTCCAGAAAAGTCGATCCCGATGCGCTCCAATGCGACCGGTGAAATTGGCCATTAGCTTCTCATCTACAGCAAGGACCAGTGTCGCCACATCCGAGTGGTAGAATACTATCTCGCTGTATTCTAAATGCTGGGAATTTAGAATGCATTGCATTTTGAGTTCTTCCTGGCTTTGAAGAAAACCTGTTTTGGCACAACACAAAAATACATACCTGTTTCTCGTAGTTTCTGTTCGGCACCAGACTTGCAAAAAGAGCACTGCTTCGGCAAGAAGGTCAAAATAGGTCGCACCACAAAGCAGGTTATAATTTGGAACAGATAGTTGGAATTGAGTGAGGACAAAGAAATTAAAAGCTGGTTTTCATTTGGTGTAAAGCCTTTGCCAAAACAGCATTGTGTCACTTGGTGATCTTGGGGTACATAATGAGTACTTTACTCATTACACCATGCTGTACTCGTTATAGTATAAGCAAACAGAAGATTGCTGTTCGTAATTGTAGGGAATTGAAGTTCCTAGTGCTTGTAGCTCAGTGCAATGTCAGTCTGTCAATATTGTTGAGAATGTTTCTTCCGCTACCTCTCGTGCCCTTCAAATGGTAACTTCAAATTTTAGTTTGCTGTCGGCCCCACTAAAAGCTGCTGCCGACAGAAATTGTGGTCCAACCCGTTGACTATGCGATAATGAAAGCTACTTTTTGAGACGTTTGTCTATGTTTAGCATTTACAAAGGTTTGTGCACATAATTCAAGTCTCGCTCAATACAAGTCTAGGCTCCACTTTCACTCGGATTCCTTGCAATATTTCCTCCTGCCGCTGATAAATGCCGTGACCCCGTTTCTCTTTTCTTCGACTGCTTCAAAATTTGCCATGCGTGGGCCTCACCATAGCCACAGTTGGCAACGGGCTACCTGCACACTGTGTTCCTTGTGTTTTCTGTGAGCATGTTGCCTGCCTCATTGCTGTGCACATGGCATGCGTGTGGCTCGCCAACACCCAACTGTGTACTCTCGGCAAGTCTGTGTTGTCGGCATGTGCACACAACACGCTTCAACATTTTTTCACGGAAAAATGGAAACGCTCTAATCTTCGCATCTCTAATATTCTGAGGGTCTGTTCACTTTCAGAAAGCTCAGCCCTCCTTCGTTTTGTGCCCCCTTAATTAATTCCTTTTTTTTTATTTTATTTTTAAAAGTTTAATTTGTTTCTCTGGACTCAGTGGTTAGCCCCCTTCTTTTGTAGTTTGCTGTTAATATGCCTACCGTTCACTGAAGTACCCAACCGCAATCCTCAAGAGGGATTGTTAATAGTGAAAGACAAATTTTATGTAAACTTACCCCCTCTCTGTGTTTTTTTTTTTTTTTATTTCCTTTTTCTTAATTTTTACTTGCTGTTTTGGATTTCATATATGTTAAAGGCTTGTTCGCACATTTATGGGTAGCCCAGGAACCTTTGCAATCTGCATATAACTAGACTGACATTCTTTTGCAGTATTCGAAAGGTCAAATTTGTGTCAACGGTACAAGAATTATGCACGAAATATATGGAGGTGAGTTTTGGGGCCATCCGTTGGACGGAACCTGCGTGTCCCCTCGTCGTGAGGGGGTATGTGGGAACGGAACGTGCTTGAGCACAGTCGAGCGCAAGTCTGTCTCTAAAATGAAAGACGAGGCAGGAGCTGATGCTTTTTGTCGTTTGCTTACTTTGTCTAGGGTGCCTTCATGCACGCTTTGCTTGGGGTGATGACAACTGACCCTTTTTGCTCGTGACTCTTCTCGTTGCTCTGGATCACGTGAAACAGCGTCCTCCCAGGACGAGTGCTCGGCATCGACCGTGCCACAATGGCATTTTGTTACCGGCCGTTTCTTTGCGTTTTCCCTGCGAGTGCGTGTGGTGGCCATCGAGTGCTTCGCAGAACGGCCTCACCCTAAACGGAAGGACGTCGAGGCACTTTGAGTTTGACGGGCGTTGTTGAAGGAACCAATCTCTCGACCTCCTCGCATATCTTGCAGCTGGGCTGGCGTAGCAACCTGAGCACGAGCAAGAGCATCGGGGACCTGCACAGCCTGAAGGACGGGGACTCGTTTGAGCGCAGCTTCTCGGAACTCAAGTCAAGGGACGACTCCATCCGGCGCACCTCCTCCATGACCGACATCAGCTTCTCGTCCAGGCGCCGCCTCCTCCCCACCTTCCCCAACAGCCCCGGTGGCAGCGGCACGGGCACCGGTAAGCAGCGGAACGTCCCACGGGTTGTCTTTCTGACCCTGGGTGCTCCGACTCCCAAGTTAATGGTCGGACTGTTTCTGGACGGTTTGAGAGATTTTTTTTATGGAAGGGCCCGTAACCTTCCGTTTGCAAAGCAGCTGTGCTTCACCTACTTCCTGCTTTTTGAGCCAACACTGCTTCTTTTTTGTAACTTGGTTTTATACCCCCGTGCTCTTCCCTTTCACTCCTTCAACATTGAGACCAGGTTCTCACTGAGGCCCTTGCAGGTGTAGCCCTGTTTTCCTGATTTTTCCTTGTTCCCTCGCAACTTTTGTGCTGTTCGCGTGAAGGACACATCCATAGAGGAACGTGCATGACGTCAGCGTCGAGAGCAACATTCTCCTCAGCTTCGTTATTCACACGGACGAGGTGCCGGTGAGAGGGATGTCGGCGATAACGCCCAAATTTATCAGTTTCCGCTCTTGACGCCACTACAGATGAATCTGGTGGTTTATACAACGATGCCAAAGCTTTCGCCGACAGTGTCATTAAAGGAAAACTGATCTGCCATAAAACCGGGACTTCTCGTGTGGCTCGAGCCATTGCGAGCTCACTCATGAAGCAAGGCGAGCAGAAGTCCACACATGCAGTGGCTGGCGTCGCCAGTGCTTTCAACATTCTGCTTTGCGTACCCACAACGGCGCTCTGTCTCGATCCCTTCGGGCGATGCGAAGCGCCTCAAGATTTGTACATCCTGAACCTCCTCCGAAGAGTGATGCCGGGGATTTCTCCCAGGAGCACGCATCATGTGTCGAGAACGTTTCGCATTTGCGACGCTGTGCCGCCACGACCGTCGCGGAACAGACATTACACTGCAGCATAGCAAAAGCCCGACATTTTCGGCGAGCGACGCGCGGCCCGGGAAGAAATCTTTGGGACTTCTCTGCAGCTCAAATATCTGTCGAGAACTGCACCCTTCGTCTATCGATGCGCATTTTCTGTCGTCCCTTCCGCAGAGCCCTCGGCGGGCCTCTGGGCCCAGGCCAAGCCCCAGGCGCCTCCCGCACCCTCTTCGCCGCTGCACCACTCGCCGGCACCCGTGACGAGCACGCCGGCGCGCCTGAGCGTCCCGCTGCGCCCGTCCTCCTCTTCGAACATGTCCCGCAGCGCCAGCATGGGGTCTCTGCATTTCCCGGACCAGTACTCCCCCGGCAGCGGCCCCCCTGCCCCGAGCCCCCTGGCCAGGGCGCCCTCCGCCCAGCTGTTGACGGGCAGAGGCTCCTCGGCGCTGGCCAAGGTCCGGTCGACTTCGGCCCTGGGGAGGTACCCGCCTGGGGGACAGCTGCCCCTGCTGGCGCAGAATTCGGACGACTCGTCCTCTTCGGACGTGGATCAGGTGAGGAGTGTGGCTTTGGGATGGAAGACCCTGTTGTCATGACCTCAAAACGTTTGGAAGTCAACCTAAAAGCTTGAAGTGACAAAACGCTCGAAAAAGAAGCCCTTATAAAGAAACTGTGCACTTGCGAAAAATATTTTAAGTGCGTAGCACTTACGGACCAGATCTTGGCGATTTTATGCCCATGGGATGTAGCCTGAATGGTGACAATGCACCAATGTCGCGGTGTTCGTGGGAAGTCATGAGCGCGATGGTTGTTTTGCGACACCGTGTCGTCACGCAAAATCGTAGTGTTGCACGACACTGTGACGTCGCATGAAGTTACGGCGTCCGACGACAGTATGTCTCGACTCGACGTTATAACCTGGTATCGCGTAACGTGATCCGACATCACGTTATCTAACCTCGCATTGCATTATGCTCAGGTGATGTAATGCCACGTGATGTTGCAACATCGAGCGACACCATTACGTCTGAGAGGACCTATGTACTTAGAGCTATGCATTTGGACAGCCTCCGGGATGAACCAGAGACGGGTAGTTTATATTTAGGCGAAAGCCTTATATGTCTCATTACGGGAAAAGGCAGCGTCGGTGTTGTGCCCGAAAGACTGCCATAAAAAAAAATTGCTGTGGCTTAGCTTGGCTATGCCAGGATATACGGGTGCCGTGCAATGTGAGCTTGCGCGCATTCGCTCCGGACGAATTATTCGATGCGGAGTCTTCCCGAGTTCAAACTATCAAACTTTTCCTCCCATAGAAATGTATGGGCGCTCGCCGGGACTTTTGAATACGGTCGAATTGAACGAAAAGTCAAATTAACTGAGGTTGAACTAACAAAAGTTTACTGGACTGAAAATCGTGAGCAGAATCTGACCAAGGGATTCGGGTCATGACAAGTTGGTGATGGCCACTGGTAACAATGATCAACATTTTCTCGTGTTGCTGTTTACGCCAAGCCCACTTACCCCAGACAACCTTCAAACCTAAGTCTTTTAAGGCCTGCACTTGCTTCTTATCGCAACATTTGGTCTACTGGCCACTGTCGTTTGAACGAGCAGATGACAGTTTAAACAATCGGTGCGTGAAGACGCATTGAACGTGGTCCGCGGGTGGTCTGGACAACTTGACCGTTTTCCTCCGTTCATGTTGCAAATAAATTCGACGACCAGAAGTATTCACGAATTTGACCCGAAGTGCTTCCCACACAAGCGATTGTGGTCAGACAGTGTCTGATTTTCCCATTTCACGGCACCCCTTCCCATTCTCGGTCGAACCAAGCAGACAGAAAACGCATAAAAACTGATCTTTGCGCCTTTCTTAGCATACAGCCCCAGTTGCGGCGTTTTGACGAGAAGGCATGCCTTAGCCTGGTTCCTTTCGAGACAGCACAGGAATGCTCGTCCCACATGGCGATTTCTGCCCACACTCCCATACCAAAGTGCGCCCAAAGCGCCACCATCTCGGCGTGACGTAACAAAGTTGAGTTGGTGTATAGGACATGTCACAAGATTTGTGACAAGATCCACTTGTCCCCCGCCTCCCTCTCTCCAAAATTAAATGGGTAGGCTGTGTATACAACACGACTGCAAGTTTTAAGCATGGCAATGTCTATGTGCCGAGTATAGTGAAATGAGACGCATGTATAAAATGGAATATTTGTTTTAATGTTACGAAATTGATGCAGTGAAACTAGGGTTGTGCGAATATTCGAAATTTCGAATAGTAGTTTCGAATAATTCACAATTCGATATTTGCTTCAAGAAGAACTACAATATTTGCGTTCTTCGAAGTGTTGATTGCGGCGGGTTAGCCCCGTTGAGTGCGATTCTTACCGAGCACCAGTGCACTGCAGAGAAGCGATACCCACGAAAGCGAGCTCCGCGGATGTTGCTTCTCTGCATTACACCGGTACTCAGTAAGAAGCGCACTCAACAGGGTAACTTGCCGCGATAAACAATTGGAAAAGTATGAATATCGCAGTTGCGTGCTTGGAAGAAAAGCATAGATCCAGCAGGATGGTGCACGCATGCCGGTTGTGTTTGAAAATAAATGGAAACTTTGTGAATGTATATATCTACATTGTAGTAAAAGTTCCAAAATTAAACTGACTGATATGCAAGAGTATACTATGTTAGGCAGAGATGTCCTTACAATCTGCATTCATCATGCTTGGTTCTTTCTCTTTTAACTTGAGATTAAAGAAGGAATATTTTATATAGCAAGATTTGTAAATTCACTCAATTGGGTATAGTTCGCCATCTTTCTAGGATTCATTTTATGTCAAATCCGTCGTTTACTTGCCATCCCAAGACATCGGACCTTATGAAGATACAGTTCAAAAACATAGATAAACTTAGCTTATAAATGAACAAGTGGAACAACCTTCACAAGTTTGGCTGGGTTGTCATCTAAGCATTATGATTTGGTAGTGAAAGGCATGGAAAAACTGTTCGATATTCAAATAAAAAATATTCGGCCAAAATCACTATTTGCTTTGAATTCGCTTCAAACTCAAAATCCAGTATTCGCACAAGACTAAATGAAACACAAATATGAGATGGAACGCATTTATTTGTTAGTCACAATATTATTCGAACAAAACAAATGTTTAAACATGAGGTAAACTTGCACCACTCAACGATACACAAGAAACTGAACGAAGCAAATGTCAAGACACAACACAGGCGTATTCAATCGAAGGTCGCACAGGCCACCGAAACAAATGCAGATTAAAACTGGAGTTGAATTTTGTCTTTGGAATGGGCACGAGCGATTGATTATTGGACGATGGTAGGAGAAATGCAAAAAAGGTATATCGTAGTGTTTCAGCGGCGATGTGACTTCGCGCCTCCCCGAGTTCCGGCTGACAGGCATTGTACTACTGCCTCCAGGATCAACTGCCTGCTATCAGGATCGGTCTCCGGAATCTGCACTACAACAAAAAATGTTTTGCGACAAACACAAGAAAGAAAAAAGATAGAAAGTTATTTTATTTTGGAGATTGTTGCAGATAAGTACTTTTGAGTGGTTGAGTGTACATGGCCAAAGACGCTCACGTTAACAAGAAACGCCGTCAGCGTGTCGCCGCAACCCACAGCTGGCTCATTCAGAGGGTGTTTGGAATTCCGAGCCGGAAGTGTGTCACATCGAGCCGCCCTATAGTTAGTCTGTTTTTGTTGCACAATGTTTTCTTACGTACACCCCTTTGGGCGAGACGTCACGTCAAAATAATTAACGGAATATTTATGTCAAAGCGTGGCGCAGCAATGCACTGGATCGCTCGTTGGACAAAGCAACGTACTGCACGGTTTCTGAAGGGCTCAAGATCGAACCCGCCGCTTCGGCCGTAGCCAATCGTAGGGTGGGACGAAGCGCGGTCAGAGCTCGACAAGATCGAGGCGTCGAGAGGTCGTTGCGAACCTCTCCCCTGCCTCCGTCACAGGTGGAGCCCAGCCGGGCGCGGGTGTCGCTCAGCCGCTCCTTCGCCTCCAAGGACCGCTCTCCCGGGGAGTCGTCGTTCCTGCGCTCCCGCAACACCCCCCACGAGGGTCCCCGGGCCATGGTGGAGCCCATGGTGCTGCACAACGGCGGCAGGGGCGCGCCGCAGCAGGACTCGGACGGCTCCCGCGGCTTCTCCGGCGGGGCGCCGCAGCAGCAGGCGCTGCCGGGCAACCCCCTGCACGTCCCGCTCACCCGAGACCTCTGCGACCGGGTGGCCGATGAGCTGGCCAAGGTCACGCGCTACGCCATCCAGATTTTTCAGAGGGTGCGTTTGCTTCGTCGTTCCCGGCTGGCGCTTTTACCGCGTCCCAAAAAGCGGTCCCTCGGATCGGAACGTCCCACGGCACGATGCTCCAGCTTTCGCCGTGTCGTTCGTTGCCCTGAGCGCACCGGTCGATGATGTGATCGGGGCACTGTACCGGCACGGCCGTTTTGCTCATCCTTGCGTGAAACGTGTTGTAACCCAGGGTGGACTTCACAATAGACTTGTGGCTCTCGATTTTGGAGCATCACACCTGCCCAGCGAAATCCAACATTTTTAGGTTGTGTGTTTGTCGTGCATTGCATTGCGTGCTTGCTAACGCTCTGCTAACACCCGCAAACAAATGCCGACAGACTCCAGTTTACACCCGTGGATCGTGCATGACTAGACACTAGGGGGCCTCGAACACTTCTTAAGCTGTCCTGCACGCACAGCATGCTGGAACCAGAACCAATAACCAGATAGTTCAAACAGCCGCCGATTTTTGGGCTTGCTCCCTTGGCTTAGTATCTACACAGGATTTTTTTTCTTTCTTTTACAAATCATTGCTTTGTTTAAGCAAATATTTTTTTTGTTTCTTTCTGTTCTACTGGACATTTATTTTTAATTGGATTAAGTCTGCAGTGCTCATGCGAGAGCCAACTGAGGCACTTTAGTTTTCATTCCTATGCCCACTTCACTTCGATCATGTAAAACTTCCCTGGAAAGCGGGGAGCGCAAGAGAAACCCCTCATGTACGAGCACTGTATTACATACACTATTAAAGTGGGCTTCACAGTAGTCTCGGTGTCAGCTGCGAAGAACGGTCTAGCTTTGGGTGGTTTGTGCGGGACTCATTCCGCGTCCTGGTCTTCACTGGCCCGAAAAAGCCCACGTTTTTCCCGCCGGGCGCAGGTGACGATGGACATGGAGCTCTCACCGGCAGACAAGTCTGCCATGACCAACACCCTGGCCCAGGGGGTGGTGCAGGCGCAGCAGAACCTCAGGCCCGCCGCTCCGCCCATGCCAGCCTGGGGTGGGAGCGGCCCAGCCTCGGTGCCCCCTCCCCTGCCCACGGCTCCCCCTCCCAGCCTGGGCGACGTGGGCTCCCCGGGCGCCGCGGTGCCCGCCGTGTTCCAGCGCTACCCCGCAGCGGGGAGGTTCGTCAACAACGGTGCCGCGGCGGCTGCGTTGCAGGTGCCCTCTCCGGCAGACATGTTCCAGCAGCAGATGGTGAGGGTCCTTCTTCCGGTCGGCCAGTTTGCGTTTGAGTGGGCTCGCATGCACCGTGTTTGCTTGTAACAGCTCGTGGCGAGAGAAAACACTGGCACCGTCTGGCGGGTAGCCCTGTTACACTTTGAGGTGCATACTACATATTTTTACGATTTTTTGCATTCCCTGTATCTTTGAAATAATTCTCACTGTGGAGTGCTAACTGCGATACCTCTTAAACTTCACTTATTGACATACCTTTCCGATTCTTTGGGTAAAAAGAAAGAACACTTGTTCCTTGGGAAAATGACAAATCTGCCGAAGGTATCATGGGCGCATCTTTGGGACTGTCTATTCGGCTAGCCTGGGCCATATACCTAAGAACGACTGAAAGCCTACAAATCCCCAAATGCGTTCAACTATTTCGTGAACGGCAAGGCATCGGCAGTGGGCATTAACCTCCTCCGGGTGCCAAAGATACGCGCCGAGCTTCCCCACAGGAGTCGTCAAGCCGAGTCTTGGTTTTAGGAGACAATCTTCCGAAAGCTTTTTATTATGCTGCCTTTGGTGCGACGCGAGTTTCTGTAATGCACAATTTTCTGGTGGTTTGACTCGCTAGCTTTGGTATTGAAGGTTCCTTTCTTAGGTCACCGTGCACATTGCATTTGTATGTGGCGTAATGACAGATCGTTCTACGAAGATTGGTCGGTCGAGGCGTCGCATTTTCGCGCTTGTGGCGTTGCGACATTTGTCGATGGCACATTGAAGCGGGCTAGCACAGCCTGCCGATACAGTCGTCCTCTGATCGCCCAGTCTCGGCGGCGTCGGTGGCATCCCTTATCTCGAGAAAATCGAAATAACTTCACTCGTGACTTTTTGTTTGTGACTGTACACGTTGGCAACTTAAAAGCGCGACACTGGGGCATTTCAAGAGCGTAGCTCTCACGGAATTGCTCGCTTGTGAGCAAAGAGTCATGACGCACCCACTTAAACACAAAGTAAACATAGGAGAACCAGAAGTTTTTCTGTGCCCCCGTCATGGCGGTCGGAAGTGGCGCGCACACTGTGTGTACTAATACCTTTCCAAGAAACACTCGACCCCAGGGGCAACAAACCGTTTTCTAGCCCAGTCACGGGGTTTGAGGCTAGATCCTCACTGGCGTCCCTGCTAACCCTAACCAAATGGATTGTGGTTTTCATAGGCGGAGCCTGTGTAGGCGCAGTTTCAAACACTGCTGGCGGCTAAATTCTCGTGTTTTCCTGCTATATTTTGTGTTTCATGGTGTGTGTATTTTCCTGGGGACATTGAGAAAGCATTTGCACCACATTTAAAAAAAACAAAAAACCTGTAAACTATTTCTGTTGGGTATGTGCACGACAGAACGAATGAAACTGGAATGTTAGTTGTTGTGTTGTTTTTTTTTTCACGATGTTTTAACGGTGTCGCCCGATTAGCCGCTTGTCAAACGAGAAAGCGCTTGGCTGTCGAAAATAACTTGCAACAAAAGATAGCCGAAAGGCATGCATTTTTCACGCTCACAAATAGCGTTTTTACCGATGGAGAGGACGCGGACATACAATTTAGTGAGTGTTAACATTCTAACAAGATATTGTATGTACCACACGATGCAGCATTATCTGAATACATTTATTTGAGAAAGATCCCTATTAGAAAGAAGCCCTATTTCTTACAGTGGAAGATAACACAGAAAGGCTACACAGCACGCATCAGAAAATGTATGTGGAAACTTTCGAGAGGGGCAAGAAAACGTGGAATGCAAAACCGCAAAACACTGGTAGTAGGGAATCGCACGGAAGTGCGAAGTGAGAGGGTCGCTCCAGCCGCATCAGCATCAGCAATGTGTCCAAGGGAGTGGCAGGGAATTTCTAGCTGATAGAGGGTGCGAGAGTCGCACCAGCCGCATTAGTATCAGCAACGTGGCGGCGGCCTAGGAGCGTTTTTTTGGAAAGGTGTATAGTCGGAGGTGGGGGGGCTCTAGAGCTCCCGATAGATGGTGTCGGTGCGTGCTCTTGTCGTATGCGACACAGTTGGTCGCACTCAATGTGTGAACCAGCTTTCAAAGGGTTAGTGTTTGGCCTCCAAATTGTAACCACGGTTTAAACCTAGAATTAAACTTCGCAAAGTCACCTAGCCTCACTTCGAGCTTAAATTACGGCGTTCGAAACTTGCAAAAATGACCCTTGCTATTTATTTGAAACGAATGCGTCCGGTCCATGCAGTAGAAAGTATCGAACCCCGGGACGCGGGTCCTCGAACCGGCTTGCACCGTTCCCTCTTTTCATTGCACCGTTCCCTCTTTCTTTTTTTTTTTCGGCGTCTAACAAACAGCATCCTCTGGGCCGCAAGGGAGACCAGATGTCGCAGTCGAGCTCAGACCTCAACGCCTTGCTGCAGCAGTACTCGGAGCAGCTGATGAAGATGGTCAAGGAGCAGATCAACCAAGCCAAGACGACGGACAAGTCGGACGGACAGTGACGCGCGTCTGTCGAACATTCCGAAATCCGGGTCGTCCTCGTTTTCCGGGCACCCGCTCCGATTTGCCCGCATCCGGTTTTCGGCGGACCGCCAGAACTATGACCTTCCTGGTCGAGAGATTCGTTGCAAAGCTCACGCATTTTTATAGTTGTAGGCTTAAACTATGGAGCTCGGAGCGCGTCTCCGCTCCGGTCGGAGACTTGCTCCTAAGCTGCAGTGAAAACTTTGCAAATAGCTAACCCTCCAGCGTGGCGACGACATAACTACGCTTTCCACGGCGCATGGAAGGTCTAATGTTAGTTTTGTTCCGGATTCTAAACGCGCAGCGTCGGCGAGCTTTTTAGACTCTCGCGACGTGCCAGGAACCGCTTCCGCCACCGGTGCCTTTGCCGTTCTTTTGACGCGCGTCGACGTTCACCTTGTTCTGTAAATAACCGGTGGTTCACTTTGCGTCTCGCGGAGACCCGCGCCGTCTTTTTGGCGGGGCTTCAGAGTTTCGGCAGGCGCAGAGATTGCAGCATTCCGAGGGAGCGCGGTCCGGTGATGTTTTTTGGGGGAATTCGCACCCGTTTGCGGCGTTTCGTCCAGCATTGTACATACGATACACACACTTTGTCGTTTTAGAGCAAAGACTGTAGTATAGCGTTTTTTTCCCCGCGTGCCGTTGTGTTTTAACAAAGAGGGTCCGCAAGCTCACCAGCCAAAGTGCACTTCTTTCCACCCTTATGCTAACGGGCTTCGTATTTATATAACGTAGGGTGAGGGTGCCAAACGTCGAAGTTGTTGTCTGCCGCGAGTTTAGAGGAAGTGAAAAATTTCAGGGGGGGGGCTTCTAGAAACGCGGCGCTAGACTGTTTCTCGTAACCTTTATTACGAAACCTTTTTTTTTTCTTCCCCCCAAGTCTTCCCTAGGCCTCTTCTACTAATTGGGGTACTCAGGTGCCAAATCAAGTGCTCAGTCTTCGAAACAACGAACGGAGCATGGAATTACTTCTCGGAGACGTTTTTCTGGATCGTCATTCCTCGTCCGTGTGCATGTTAATTCTTTTGGGAGAATTACCACATTCCTTTTTTTTTTTCTTTGTCAGACGGTTTTGTTTATTTGGATTTTTAACACCGCCCACGATTTACCACAGTTCATGTGTTTTTGTTTGTGCATGTGTTTTTTTTGTCAGATACTTTGGTGGTACCCTTTGCTTTTGCCTTCCCAGTCGTTTGCCATTGGCAGATATTGAGATTTGCCACTTGTGGGGCAAGTCTGGGTGTCTGCCCTTTGCAAACCACATTCCACGGTTCACCTGGCAATTAATGAAAACTGAGGGTTTCACAGTGTGGTTTTAAATTGTTTTACCGATTTACTGTACCAGAGACACTGCTGTCTTCATGTACAGGCACTTTATCTTCACAAGGAATATTAATTAAAAAAAAAAAACTTGCAAGAAAAACTGTGGCTCCTTTATTTAGGCCTTCACGCGGTCTGGACAATTGCTGCAAACAAAGGTGATCGCCATACCAGGTTCGTCAATGGTGTGGCAACACAATCATCCCAATATGCAACGGAGTTCATTGAGGAACAAGGGTGCCGAAAAAGACCATGCAATCAAGGGAGCTGCGATTGCGGGGCCTAGAGGGCCCGCCGACAAAAGGCCCAAAGGAATTCAGAGTGCCTCATCGTCCTAGACTTTTATCCTGGTTCCACATAGGTTCCAGTTGACATTCCACATATTGTAGCATGAGCTACACTGGCAGAGGTTCAGCAGTTCCACGTGGCTCCCAAAGAGCCGTGCTGTGCAAGTGCGAGGAGCAGTGATGTCACACGGCGCACAGCTGGCGCGCCAGAGACGCCGCCGCCGTTGCACGCGCCTCGCCGTTCTGCGCATTTCAGAGGAGTGACGTCATAGCTGCGGCAAACGCACTGGTGCCGCCGCGTGCCCAGCTGTGCGCCTCCGTTGCGCAGTAGCCAAGTCTGACGCTGCACCGGAGCCGCTTGATAGCACCTCTCATTTTGTGCGCATAAGCTCGCGCTACGTATATCCTGGCACAGCCGAGCTAAGCCACCACAATTTTCTTTCTTGAACAATCAAATTCTTCAGTGGATTGGAGATTAGATGTGAAACGCCATTTCTCTTCATTTTTAAACTTTTTTTAATCTCGAACCCATAGGCGCTACATGGATTGTCGTTCCAATTGCCCTGTTCCACTTAAGTGCCCATTTGCTCCAGATGAAACTTCCAGAAGGGGCAAATGTTTTGTACATTTGTTGTTTATGATTATCAATTCGAAACGTTGTTCTGTATAAACTATGAGGTATTTACAAGTATACAAAACACTTTTGTGTAAACTATGAAGTATCTGCGACAGGGTACTTACTAATTAAGAGAAACTTTTTGCAAGTTATGGTTATAACCGGAACCTCGGTGAAATGAGAGAAAAAGTGTAGGCTCTCCGAAAGGAGAAACTGACAATATAAGGTGAGGAAGTTAAAAGAAGGAAAATTACGATTCTCGATCGATACCGCTTGTATAGGGCCGCCCGATTTAAAGACAATTTAAAATAAATTAATTGGATCTTTTGATCAAGTGGAAATTTCATTATAAATCCAATTGGGAACTCAACTGAGAGAAAACTGGGCACCACCAAGAAAACGACCCAGGAGAGACCAACAGGGAGAAAGGAACCTGCAGAGCAGGATACCGGTCCAACCACGCAAAGGGGCACAGAAGGGCGACAAAAGTGGGGCCGCTGTAGCTAATAAAGAGCTTCTGTTGGGTGTAGTCTTGAGAGCTGGGCGCGGAAGGGTCGGCTGCAAGGCAACCCCGAAGTTCCTGCCAAAGAACCGGGCATCTTAATTGCGAGCTTTTAAAATTTTCTTCCCTTTAAAGTTTTCAACAAAGTGGTAACGTTTGGGCCGATTAGTTCGGTCGAATTGCCAGGCATTTTAACCTACAAAATTTTCCTCCTTTGTGGTTAGATTTGTTTGCATGTATATACTGTATTTTTAAAGCTCTTGCAGGGTTCACATTCTTGGGTGTGTGGAACTGCAAAAGAAAATTATTTATAGGCAAACTTTGTGCAATTTTTTTTTAAATTCTTGAAAATATTTTTGTTAAGATTTAAAACCATTACAGGTAAAGCATGTCATTAAGTTGTGAGATATTCACTTTCTGAAGGCAGCTTTCTCAAGAAATGACAAGAAAAACGCACAAAACTAAACAATAGTCATTACAGATCTCCCCTAAATACGTGTCACTTCAGTCACCGAAGACAACTCTGTAGAGGAATGATTCATTATCTTGAGAGTCTGCTTCTGCTGCATGTACGTCAGCCTGCTCCATGCTTGATTGTTGGATCTTCGCCGAACCAAAAGTTTGCGAAGTGTTGCGAAGCGAAACTAAACTCTAGGCACGAAGCGACACGCAGCAACGAAGTCGGGGCGGTCGCCGGTCGGGGCTCGCCAACAAAAGGCAAGATGGGCAAAAACTCGTGTGGTGGCTCCATCTTGGAACAATGTATAAAAGCTTCGGCGCAATATTTTGAACCATGATGAGATTAGCAATTCCTCGAATTATTCAAGATTACAGATTTAGAAGTTCAAAAAGCGTCAATATTTTAGATTTGGTAAGTTCGCAATTCGTGATTTTCTTAATGCAATAAGTTTGAAATAACTGAATATAAGAAGTTTGGAATTTTGAAATGATACAATTTATAAATGCAGACGTTTGACAAAGCAAAACTTCTCGAGCTTTTCGAACCTTGGGTTTGGAAAAATTTCGCGACATCTCTAGTACTTGGAAAGTGTGCACCAGCAGAATCTGTCTATTTATGGTGCAGTCAAAGCCTTCAGGGCACCCAAGAATGCAATACAAAAGCACGCAAGAAAACACGAGGGATCCAGAATAAGCGCTTTGAAAAAGTAAACTCAATCTAAACAACACTCTTTCAGACCAGCGAAAATAACTTTGTTTAGCATATTGCGTGTATCGAGAAGTTCCCTGGTCGGGCTCGCTCGCAAGGATGTGCAAAGGAAAGTTTCCAGCCACTGTGAAACAAATGGAACCGAGCAGGAAAATCTACGATGGAGGGGCTTTCTGCAGACTCCTCGCTAACTGAGTAAGCTGGTAAATCTGAAGCGTTCTGCAAACTGCACGACGAGTGACAACGCGACTGGCAGTGCCTGGTGTGCAAAGTATGGAGCAAAGCAGTGCCCCGTCCTGTGTTGATACCAGTGCACCGCGTGCGAATAGTGGGCTCGCAAAGATCACGTGGGAACCCCGGAGTGTTCCTCAAGCGTTCCAAGTGCGAGAACCGAGCCGTGTTTATTTTAATTCGAAAGCATTAACTGTCCCATGGATCGAGAAAATGTCATCAGCTCGAAGCCGCCGTCAAACTGCACCTAACCACCTTTCTCCAAGTGAAGCCACAATCTGATGGCTCCCAGCTTTGAAGCCGCGCGAAAAGCCGAGCCAGACGACACCTAGTTTTCTACTCCCGATGGAGCGCAGTGAAGCCGAAACCGGATGGATCTAGAGCTTAGTTTTTTTTACTGACCTAGATGCCAAAGAAGATTTTTGTACAGTTTTTTCTTCATTGGCAATAAAAATAAAAATACAGCGTTCATTTGCAAATTTTGGTCCCATTTTGCCTCGCATTACCCTACCATACAAGTTTGGAAGGGGTCATCTTTTGCATTTTTACAAACTGCATAGGGATTAGTAAATATAAAAGGTTTCATGTTATGGTTTTAAATTGCTTTTTCTAGACATGTCAACTGCACTGGAGATGGTCTTTCTGTACAAACATTTTATTGTAAGTTTCATTTACGTTGTTACATGCTGCAAGATGCCCTGATGAATAAGCTTTTCACACTGAGATCGTTCCAGAAAGTGCTAGAAAAGAAAGAAGTGGAACACGTTAAATCTCAACACTCGAGCAATTCGAAAGGTTAACCACAACCAAAAATTTGTTTTGCCCAAATGGCATACCTCCAAAGTGCTCTGCCACATTGCAAGTAAACACTTCTCAATTACCTTTCTCTCTAATGCACTAACCAAAAAAATTCTGACAAAAAGAAAAAGCGCTCTTCAAATAAACTTGGAGTTACGTCCATTTTAGAAAAGATTTCGTAATTCAACTTCACTAGAGCAAAACTTTTTTTTTTTTTTTTTTGCAGTGTTTATTTGAGAATTGTTTTTCCACAGACTTACGGTGCTGTTTTTTGTCAGGACGATGCAGGTGCCATCCTCTGTTTCAAAGTCCCCATAGTCCTCCAGGCACCGTACCTTCGCAAAACAAGAATTGAATGGTGTCATGCACGCTGGTTGCAGGTTAATGTTTCGGTGGTGAGGGGGGGGGGGGGGGGGGGTGCATTTTGCAGGAGCGTTTGTAGGGAAGCTGAGCCTTACACAGCAAGAAGCCAGTAGAAGTAGTCTGAGGAAACCATTGACTATGATACTTTAAGGCAGCACTGTGGCCCCTTGTTTTGCACAAAGTGCAGTCTACTGCTGACTTCAGGGATCAGCAGGTTGTCCACATTGCTACCAGACTTTTACCACTCTCAAAACCAGCATCATTAGATCACTTCAGTTATGTCATTTCCCATAGACACTACTAAACAGAGATTCAAAACTTTCTTTTTTTTTTTTTTGTTCAGGTGGTGATGCCGGTGCATTGGGCCCACGTCGCCCGCCACGTTTAAGATTTGGAGAAAAACCACGTATCGTCAACTATGTGCTATAAAAACGGGCAGAGATTTCTTCGTTGGCGACTCGGTGAATCTACTGTAAAATACCAAGCAAGCGCCCACTCAAAATTTAAAGATAATAGACCCTTTCCGGAATTCAGTGTGGCCGCTTTGATCACTATCATCTGAAAATTGCATATGTGCTATACTAATGGCAGCCTTCTATGTACTGATGAAGGAAGAAGTTGAAGATGCTCCTAAGCAGATGATTCGAGGCCTATACATTTTAGATGTTAGCGCGACGTGAAGCAGGAATTGGGTGCTTGAGCTGCGTAAGCGTTCATTTCTAACTCAGTACCAGTCAATCTGTGAGAAGCACTCGCACGGCTTCGAAGCCCCTTGATGAATAGAACTCTATCAAGGCGTCTATGTGGGTTGGCGCTTCAATCCGACCAGCTGCATTTGTTTCGCCATCGACACTAAAAGAGATTGAAAAAGAATTGCACTGAAGTGCACATTATCGTTTATCGTTGACCATAAAATACTGCAGGCCACAGGTTCATTGCCGCCATTAGTACAGTAAAAGATAAACTGCCATTTGAGTCACCAGATGGCACTGAATTCCAGAAAGGGTCTATTGAGAAAAAATGGGGGATGGACACTTGTTCGGTCATCAATTTTACATATGAATGTACTGTGTGTATTTTCTCCGATCTTGCAAATTTGAGAATGGGCGCTTAATGTGGAATGGACAGATGCGCCATATTCTACAGTAGGCAAACCTACAATAAATGTGTCGCACGTGTGGAGAAAACGTGCTATGAACAGAATGAGCAATTTTCTTTAAACATTACAACGCAAATAAGAGTTTCATACATTTTTAAAATAATTTGTCACTCAAAAGCACAAAGGGTAGCCAATGACAATGAAAGCGTCTCCCAATGCGGAGCTCTTAGAAGCACATGGAATACCCCGAGCTGGGATATTTCGAGTGTCCCTCGTCGCGGTGCAGTGGCACCCTTATAGAATCCGCCCCGAAGCAGCCAAGAATGTAAACGTCCGCTTCACACACTGCTCCACTGCATCAGCGCTGAAGTGACAGGCTGCAATCAGTGCGGGGAAGGAGGGCCAAGCGGCTGCAGAACTGCTATATGGTGTCTGGACATGTCTTTGATTGGTGTGTTTAGCGTCTTACAATGCCCAAGCATCAACAGTAGTCCTGAGATGGCAACAAATGATGACGCATGATCTAGCGAGTCGTGCCGCTGGACGTCGCAATCCTGACAGGATTGCGACGTCCAGCGGCACCGAGCTTTGTCGGATGGGATCAGGATACAGCGGGACCCAGAGCCTAACGCAACCGCGGACTCTTAGTCCCTCAGCACCCCAACCGACACACGCCTTAACACCTACCACCTGGTAACAGAATACTACCGTACAACCCGTTTACGTTCCCTAACCTCCATCAGCGACATCGCTGGTTCCCCAACCGCTACCCAGGCACCTGTCCGGGATGTGGCAGCGATCACCCCAACGTGTACCACTCCATCTGAGAATGCCCCCACCCCCTCGGTGAGGGTATCACCCTCATTTCTTGCCCCTACTTTTCCACCTGGGAGGCGGCCCTATCCGGCACGGAGCTCCATGACCAAAAGCGACCGGTTGAGCGAGTTCGCCGAATCTGGGTGGCCAACGGAGCTTTGTGGTCTCTGGCACCGACCAGAGACCACAAGGTCCTTTCACTTCATCGATTAATAAAGTTTACGATGATGATGGTGATGTCAGGATAGCTATCTGCAGCAGAAAAAGCATCTGCCACATCCGTTTCTGTTGCTGCGCCACCGTCGTGACTGCGACGGGCGACTGCGTAGCACTTATAGCATGATGCGGCCGAAATCGAGGGACCACAAATGAGGAAGCAGTAAGCACAACGGTCGAAGCTGCGTTCCAGGCACCCTAGTAGCGCTTGGCGGATCCTTCCTACCTGAATGTACAAGGATTTCGGGGGGTTCCTGTACTTCATCAGGTCGAGGCCCACGCCGCCGCCGATGGACGACATGTAGTCGGCGAGATTGCTGCTGTACCTCTGGAACCATTGTTGCTGCAAGGGGGGTCAAACTTTCAGACATAGTACAGAGCTTCCACTTTCAGACTGGCGCAATTCCTGTTTGAGCTGAACTTTTGATAGAAGCGGTAATGCCGAAGTGGCAGTGGGTCTACATCTTAGGGACATGCTAAAGAGCTTTTTTAACAGCATTTTATAGCCTCCAAGGATTTTAAGACATAGCCAATCATTGAGGCAGATTCTCCGCTTCAATATAAAAAAAATATATGCTCAAAGTGAGTTTTTCAACGAGAAGAAATGTAGAGAAAAATACGAGGAGGAAAGCGTTAGCAGAGTGTCGTGAACTTGTTTGGTCTGCATCGAAAGCTCCTCTGCCAACTATGTGGTACATCTCTTCAAGGCTACATGGAGGCCGCTTGTCCTCGGCACCTAGGAAATCGAGTTGTGCCTTATGTAGTACCAATAATTTGTGAAGTTATAGAACCCTTAAGCAGATAGACCACATTAACATATCATAAAAGACTAAGTAAAAAAGCATCTTGTGCATGTTTAAGATCCCCCCCAAGACATTTGAAAACAAATATAGGGTGGTCCAAGTCGCCAGGCTCTATCTAAAATGGACCATAAAAATCAACGCCTGCACGTAGCAATCTAAACTTTTCGTCAGAGGTGTATTTGACAGGTCGGTTTTTTCTTGTAAAATTGCAAAGCGTAGCTCTCTGCAAGAAATAAGGCCAAGAATCTTGCGAGGGTCTACGACGGGCAGTGACGCAGACTACACGGGTCCAGTAGCGGGGTGTGTTTGGAGTTCCTGTTGATAGATGGCACTACCTCCTCATTGCGACGGCTCACGACGACCATGGTTTATTAAAATAAGCATAATCTTTTTGAAATGTACCTTCGGTTAAAAAATAAATGCGGACAATAAAAGCATCTGCATAACGGCGGCGCTTTTGCTGCCAACTGATTTTGTCTGCGTGTCGTCCGCTTTCTTTTGCTGGTCGGCTGCACCTTCAGACGCTGCTCCCGACGCCATCTATCAATATGAATGCCAAACACACCTCACTACTGGACTTGGTCGTCTGGGTCGCTGCCCGCCGTAGACCCTGGCAAGTTTCTTGGCCCTATTTTCTACTAAAAGAGAACTACGCTTTGTAATTTTACAAGGAAAAACCAACCTGTGAAATATACCATTGGTTGAAAAGTTTAGAAGGCTACGTGCAGGCATAGATTTTTACGGTCTATTTTAGATTGAGCCTGGTGACTTGGACCACCCTATACTTCCGGAGTTCCTTTCGCAGCATAGAGCTGATATAATAATCTAGAGGGAAAGGTCCCATGCATTTCGGCCACTTTGGATCGGTGGGGCGTAAATGCGGACATTGGTAGTCCCAATGGGACCATATTGGTGGTGACGCTGAAAAACACGAAGCAGCAAAACATCACTTCTAAGGTTTGTATCTAGTGTTCTAGCTTTATTTCGCACAAAAATACCGGCATTGTGCATAGTACAAAAATAAAGTCGACGAGCACTTGAAGGACTTCAACTTGTTGTGGTGAAACCAACAAGCCTAGCTTTCTTTCCCCGCTTTCCTGTCGCTCCCTTTCTCAGTCTTTCCCTCGAGACCAGCAATGACGGCGCTTACGATTTTCCGCATTTTACTCCTGTCTTTATCCTCCTGCTATGCAGTTTCGTGCTTTGATTGCGAGATGCTTCCTTCTGGACCCGCCTAACAAGTTTCAGAGTAATAAAATTAAAACAAACCCAATTGCCATATTGTTGTGACTGGGTGAACAAACCCTTCCGTGCTAACCTTGAATATCTAAACAACTGGGTCGCTAACAAGTTGTGGCTTTTGAAGGAAGGAATTAGGATCTTGTCTTTGTAACTGCTGAAACTATCCACAAGAACAGCTGGCGGCAAAATTGGGAGGCACCAAAATGAATCTGAAGATGTCGCGAGCGTGTTGATAGCTTACTGTTGAACAGAGTCTTTGCATACCAAATCATAATCGTCAGTCTCATGATAAAAAGAGCATATATAAAAATTAAAAAAAAAAAAAAGATATATACCAGAGTGTCGACCGAAAAAAATACGGGTTTGGTTACGGTTCAGGTTCAGGTAAATTTATTTTGTTCCGGTTCAGTTCCGGTTCGATTAATTCGATCCGCGAACCGGTTTGGTGCGCTGAACCGGTTCGCGAACCGGTTCGGAAATTATAAATGACAAATTGCAACATGAAAATAAATTACAAATAAAACATCTGAAATCAGCACATACGAAACGGGATACATCGTAGTGTAAGGCTCAGGGATTTCCACCAGGAATGGTTTCTTTATGTGCACTCAAAGGTTACCTCACCGACGTTTACGCATTCGGACTTCATCTAATTGGGTCCGACGCAGTAGCTGTAAAATCCGCGACCTCCTTACAAACCCACTTACAAGTAGAACGCGCTAACTATCCCGCCACCTCGGCGTGTAAGCAATTGAAGGAACAGTGGGGAGAAAATACAGCTTTCTTTATTTGAACTAGCCTTCGGTAACTCAAATTAGGCTCTTAAAGAAGTTTTCATTAAACAAGATACGGAATATGAAAAGCACTTCACCGAACGCAACGCCAGAAGGACGTAATAGGATAAATATTAACATAGAAGAGCTCGCTGTCTCACAAATATGTTAGCTTCTAAGTGCCTATACGAAACCGGATGCATCATCATCAAACTCCACAGCCTTTTCTTTTCTCATTCCGATGGAAGCAAGCTTCAAGAACTCGCGCGTTCTAGAAACGTGTTATGAAATGAGCACACAGCAGCATTTAGGATTTACGAGATTGTAGAAAAATAAAATCCCGTGACGCGATTTTTTTTTTTTTGCACAGTTTTTTTCCATTTTTTTCTTCCGTGCAAGCCGCGACCAGCGCAATACTGGTTCCTATGTCAAGATTCATGGATGCAGCGTTTATATTCCTAAGACTGAGTGGAGAAGAAAAATATGTAAGCGAGGTGTGTGTCAGTTGACGGCACTTAAAAAACAAATGGCATTGATAGCACATTCATTGTCAACAGCGCGTGGCCGAACCGTTTTGACATGAGCCGGTAACCATTATTTTTTTTCCGGTTCAGTTCCGGTTCGGGTTCATCGCGATAACAATATAACGGTTCGGGTTCGGGTTCAGTTCCGGAAAAAATACCGGTTCGGTTCCGGTTTGGTTCTGGTTCGACACCCTGATATATACTAGTATAAATGTTAATAAATACCTCTTGCTCAGACATCGAGGCTTTGAGATCGGGTGACAGGACACTGCCAAAGGACCAGCGCATTTCCTTGATGCACTGGAGGCGATGAAATCTGCACACGCCGAAGCAAAAAAATTGAATTTACGAGCTCATAGCCTGTTGCAGGTTAACAAAAGAAGGCCAAGCTCCCCCCAGAAAGCCCTCCAATACTCTGTAGAGAGGGCAAGTGGTGAGAAGGAAAACATTAATCATGGCAAGCAAAGGGCTTTGGGGCGGGGGCGAGATTCATTCAAAAGAAACTAGTTTGTTTTGAATGAAACTCGTTAGAAAACGGGAAAAGGTGGGGGGTGACACTCACAGGTATGCAAGCAAGCATCTCTTCATTTGCGTCAGAGCAACGTGCCTGACGTGAACCGTAGTGTGAAGTTCAACGTCCGTATTCGCTGAGGATTCTCTGGAAAGAGGTCAACATCCGTTTATCCCTATCAGGGATGGGCAAAATACATGCAAATATGTATTTAAATACAAATACAAAATACTTCCTCAATAATGTATTTAATTACAAATCTAATTACACTTCCAAAAAAGCATTTAAATACAAAATACAAATACAACCCAATGTATTTGGTCTCCTCCAAATACTTTTCCAAACACATTTCTCAAAATTTGCGTCAGCAACTTCAGGGCACCTGCAACGGGTTTCTGGGTATCTCATTTTAATTTTGCATCGCATACTCGGGAGTTAGTGTGCGAGGCTCTAGTAACGTAATATAAATGTAATCACCAAAAAATGTATTCAGCTTGGACGTAATAGGTGAAAAAAGTACACAGCTTCAAGCAGCTTTTTTTTTTTTGTCGATTACATTTTGGTATAGACCAACAAAGAACCGAAACGACCAAGACGCGCAGCACTAGCTAAAGAATTTTTTATTGTTGCAACTCGCACCAATTACGAAAAACTGGACAACCCGCGCATTTAGAATGTTCCAGGTAAAAATATGGATGAAAGTCAGGCTGGAAAGCATCACAAGTTGTCACAGGCACTTATTTAGCCAGGCTGCCTGTGAACGCCGATTTTGCCACTATTCTTGCCCTGGACTAGCACCGTAATCACAAAGTCACTAAACACTTGTGCTTGATTGAGAGACATTGCATTCGGGGCTGAACATAGTTTTCTTCCTGTTCTGGACAGTGACAATAAATCTGAGGGATGTATTTTTGCCCACAAAATTGTATTTAATTACAATTGTATTTGAAATACCCACCTTTTAGTATCTAAATACACACGTCAAATACATTATCCAATTTGTAATTAAATACAAATGCAAAATACACAAAGTATTTGAAATACGTATTTCAAATACTTGTATTTAAAATACGTATTTCAAATACTTGTATTTGAAATACTGCCATCCCTGGTCCCTATCCAATGTCATGCTTATTTGGTCCGAGCAGCAACTCCGTAAGAATGTGCTCGGAGCCAAGTCCAAAGACCGAAAGCGCGAGACTTCGCAACTCACACGTCTCGCTGATTTTCGGCAAACAAGAAGTGCATGTTCTTGAGAATCTCTCGCATTGTTTCTTCCTGAAAGGAAGTTTGGAAGTGGGGAAGTTTGTCAAGGGCAACGTCGCCAATGCATCGTTCGCGGAGCTATGCTTACTTTCAGCGGTTGCAGGTGATTTGGCGACCTTTTGATCTCCTTGACGAGTTCGAGCGCCTTGTCGACCCACAGAGACATCGTTGACGATGATTTGATGCAGAAACCAACCTTTAAAAGAAGTCTAGTATTGCAGTATTCTAACTTGTGCGCATTCGAAAAAATGGCGGGAAGTAAGTAAACAAAAAGCGAGATGCGCGAAAGGTGAAACTATTGAACACACCAAAAATAGTATTTGCTTCGTAATAATTGTTTATATTTTATTACTGACATATATTTATGTTAGAAAGTAGGTTTGTTTAAATAATATACTTTGTATATGTAACACTTACTGCCTCTCATCAAACTAAAATAACGTCTGTGACGTCACAAAGTAATGGAAGAGATGAGGCGATGAAGCTCGCCTCAGGGTTCATGGGGTCGATGGGGTTTGGAGGGTTTCGCAAGCGTCGCAACGTGGACGGCGCTACGACGGTTTCGTCTGCATTGTGGTGATTGTGGCATTGACATGGAATGTGGCGTTGTTTTTAAACGACAAACTAGAGAATCGAAACATGGTAAGCCCTATTTTGAAGATGATCGGATACACAGTGGTCACCTCACGGGTGGCAAGTCTTTTTGAGGCCAAAGACCGTAGCGGTTATCGACTTGGAACGCAAAATGTTTCTCTGATGGCCCTGGACATTGCTATCTCGTCGAAGCTGATAATTTGACACCCGCCCCCTTCCTGACATCGAAAACGCTTTGGTAAGTTATATCCTTGAGAATCAAAACAGCACAAGGGACGAGAGACCGACGGAAAAAAAGGCAGCGCTGAAATTTAGGTGACGGGACGCCGTTCCTGTGCTGTGTTCCTACATCGCGCACATAGAAAAAAGTGTTGCGGTGGTTGCGGAGTGCTTCTCTGCACGATCACTCGCGCAAGAAAAGCACTTTTCTGTATCCACGCGCTCCGACGAGACCTTCTAGGCCCATGGTTACGCACTGTAGGAGCTCGCATGATATATAGCGAAAGTTTTTTTGTTTTTTTTTTTGGCATGCGTAGCAGTTATTAATGCGCTCTGCTATGAGCATTTGGCGTATTTAGCATTAACGTAAAGGTGGTACACCATGCAGCAGTATTTTCTGTTTGTGTGCATTTTCTGATCCATATGAATAGGAGCGAAATATTGCTCACGTCATGCAAACATTCATTCTGATCCATTAACATTTTTGTATAAATAAGAATAACACAAAAACCTTTTTTTTTTAAAGGGGGGGGGGGGGAGGGAGGGTGGAGAGGAGATTACGTGTTCTCTGCAGTCGACAGCTGTACATGCAAACCAATCGGCAGAACGGCATTTTTGTTTCTTTTTTATTTCCTGTCCTTCCCTTAAATGCTGCTATCTCAGGCAAGCGCTCTCCATATTTTCATTCTAACATTCTCTTATTTGCACTCTAATTAATCACTTAACCACACTGCCAGGCCATGTGTGCCATGTGTCGGAAAAGTACATGTGCACAGTAGCAGGATGAACGGGTTGTGGCGAGTAAGCGAGCCATATATGAAATGGGTTGAGGAGTATATGGTCCCGGCCACAGTCGTGGAGCACAGCAGATGCTAGCTTCCAGATTTTAAAGTCCTGTTTTCAGCCTGAAGGCTATCGATTGATCTCACCAATAAGCTGCTCGTACATAGTAACTGCTCAGGGCCACTAGTATGCCACGGATGCAAGCCTTGGCAGCCTTGGTGCCACTGGCTGCAAGTGTTTCAGGCACGACTGGAAGTAGTACCATATTTTCTGAACTGTAGTGTGCACCCAGAGTAAAATTCGCAAAAACAAATCACTGAAAAAAGGAAAAAATTTTTTGGATAATCTGCACCCAGTGTATAGTCTTCACTCTGTGTATAGTTCACATTTAAAACCATTCTCATTTGCAGCATACCTTTAAAAATGCCCGCTTTATTAGTGCACAAAGAAGCTTTGTATCATACAGGAATCATATCATTTAGCATAGTCTGTCATTCATAAAATCTGCTTGTCATAATGAGTCATCTTGAAAAACAAATTCTTAGTTTGTGTTGAATAAAATTCCAACTTTTAGACACATATAATCTGCAGACTATATTAGTCCAGAAAATATGGTATAGTATAGACTTCGAACTGGCTCTTGGAAATATGGGACAAAAGTCCCACGTCAATCCCAACTAGGGAGAATCGGCAGTACAAAGGTTTCAAAAGCGGGACTAGTCTGTAAAAATGGAGTCATCTGGTAGCATTAGTGTTGTTGCCTGTTGAGTGAGCGCATGCTGAAATGCCTTTCGTGACCACTAAAGCTGCTTGTCATCGGGCGATAACAATTGACTAATTCCAGAGAAGCCCGAGAATGTCCTCTCGGGCAGCTTAAAGATTTGGCCGCCAAGCACCTTGAATTGCTTGCAAGGTCCAAAGTAAATGACTGAACCTGTTTTCGCAGCTTTGTGCCTTGGTAAGTGGCACTTGTCGTAGCTTTGTTCCTTACCGCAACAAAAATTCACAACACCTGGGGACCAAAACACGACGCTGTGAAAGCAGAAAAGGTTTCACTAGATTCGTCAATTGGAGATGGGTCTAAAAGTATTAAGTTCTATTTCTTTCTTTGTGCTGGTCGAAAAGAGATGTGAGAAAGTCTCTTCGTACGATCTTGGGGCCTCGAGGTAATTTGCAATTAGTGCAAAAGCGATTTCAGGGTTTTTTATCTGGGTTGCTGAAACACATTGGAGCCGGCATGATCCTGTTTCGTTGCACGTAGTCTAGTAGTGCACGTTTCCTCCCAGACGTGCTCTCAGACCAGTAATTCCAAAAATGGTGGATTGTATCACATAGTGCTCGCTCAAGTTGTAACACGTGGAGGCTGGATCAGACGTTTTTTTACGTTTGAGTGTCACTGAGTGCATTGTGACCGCTTGGAACAAGAGAATGCACTGGTGCCCCCCTATCAAGTAGTCGCTTCCAATACCGTGCCTATGTTTTCTAATTTTTTCGGAATTATTTTTTCACCTTGAAATAATTTTCGTAACGTTGTAAGCGGCCGTACATCTCGTAGATAGTGTGTAGATTCGATCTCACAAATACTGCAGAACCTTCATTCTAGTTATAGACAGGTCAAAAGGGTTCTGGGACTATCCTGTAGATGGTGTCCGCGTGTTCTTTCGTCGCAATTGGTCAAAAGCGCCCACTTGGTCGGGCTGGAGCACAAACGCGTGAACCAGCCTCGAGAGATAGAGGCTCTAGTTAAAGAACATCTTTGTTGGTCTGCAATCGAATAGTGTTGAATAATGCTAGCAGACGCATAACGTGCAACATTTTTTTTTTAGGTGATAAGCAACAATGTCGCCGATCGAATGGCTGTCAGCAACCGCGGGCAAGGTCGTGTTCGGAACAACCACGGCCCTTTGCGGCCTGGCGGCGCTGCTCTTTGGAATATTTGCCTACAACCGCCTGACCTTGGGACGATGCAAGAGCAAAAACAGGATGGATGGCAAGACTGTGGTGATCACGGGTGCAAACACCGGTGAGTCTCGACGTCTGAAATTATGAAATTTTCCATAGCAAACTTGTCCTAGAAAACTTTAATTGGATGCGGTGATATCTTGGACTGAGGAGGAGAGAAAAAGAAGTGATGCAAATGCAAGTCCTCCGTCCATGTCATCTTTGCCTCTTCATGCTCAGTTTCGGAGAAAAAAAAAAAATAGAGTGACTGTTTGCAATTGAACACATGGGTAAGTGAAACTGCCCATGTACACATCGCGACACTGTTAGCGCGAACACAACGTCGGCGCACTTTCGCATTTTACTTCTAAATAGTATTAGCGAGAACGAAATTTCATCGCTCAAATTATAGAACTAAATGAGCTCTTTCCGTAGCAATAATAACTTGAATGACATCTCTTGGTTTCAAAGAGAAAAACTGGAAAAACCGGCGATCGCTTGTTCGCGCTAACAGTGTCGCGCTCTGTACAGCAGAACCTCATTGATACATTTCTCAGGGGACCGCGGGAAAAAAACAACAACATATAATTCGGGAAAACCTAAGAAATTTCGAGGACACCTAAGCACTTCTTATGAGTTGTGAATGCGAAAGCATGAATGTCGTTCTTCTGCTTCCTTAGTTCGTCTGCGGTGTACTGGCGTGGACGGCCACGTTTCACTATTGCCGAGGTTGCGGCCGACGGCCGAGCGTGCACCCTTGTGAAGTGCCTGCATTTCTCCGAGCTTGGCCATGCAGCCACTCCGGAGTCTGCCCGTGCGGGCTCTGCTGGCTCGGTGGCCAGTCGCTCCCTCTTACCGGTGGCCGGGCCACTGCGGCGCCATGAAGAGGGCTTCTCTGGTGACATTCTTTGGAACTACACTACGCAAGAGCCAATGGGAGCCTCGTTCTTTGAAACCATGACGTGCACCAGCCAATCGGAGCCTATGCATCAGATCGCTGTTACAGACGACAGGCTTCGCTCCATTGAGACAGGGGACTTTAGGTGCCATTTGGGGCGGCGTCAAAAGCTGATAACGCCAGTCTGCTCTATGGGACAGTCAATGCATTCGCATTAAAGACCCAGAAAGCCTTTTGGGGACTAGGAGCTCGGCGGGACCGGCGATTTTGAACGTAAAAGCTGGGAAAACTTAAAAACTGGGAACGTATCAATGAGGTTCTACTGTAGTTGCAGGCAACTATGCTGCAAGGTTGTACAAACGGTTTGGTAGTACAGGACATTTTATTACTTGTGGCTTCACGAACAGGCCCTTGCAGTGCGACAGGTTATAAAGGTAAGTTGGCATATACTTTTCGATACGAGCAGTGAGAAAACACTGTGCAAAAAAGCACTTTGTTGTGTCCCGTTCTTCCCTTCCTCTTGGCACTTACTGTTCCAACAACCACTGCTTTATCGCACTCTTAATACAGGAGCAGTTGCTGCCAACAAGTTTGGCACGTCGGGCATAAGTGTAGTTGATGTTAAACTAAACTACAGTCCGTTGCAAATAAGAAAAGCAGGACGAAGTCCCCTTCTTGCCATGATTGGTGATTCCCTCCTCTCCGCTGACCTCCTTTCTAGCCTTCACTTTTTTAAAGTGAAAAGAGTGGGGGGCTCTGTGACAGGAGTTTGTCCTGATTTTCTTAACCTGCAACAGGCCATCAAAAAAATGAAAGAAAAATGGCTCGTGTTTCTTGTCTCCGTTCTACATTCGTCCACTCAACGCTCTCACGCTCTCCAGGCATCGGCTATGAGACGGCCAAAGAGCTGGCGTCTAGGGGTGCCAGGGTCATCTTGGGGTGCCGCAACGCCCAGAAAGCAGAAGCTGCCGTCAACCAGCTAGTTGCCGACACCAGGAACTCTAACATTTCGTGGAAACTGCTGGACACGTCGTCGATGGAGTCCGTGCGGGCATTTGCTATGGAGGTCCTCAAGGCCACGGATAGCATCCACGTCCTCATCAACAATGCTGGGATCGCAGGTGGGGGTGTAATTTTTTCTTGCCAGCTTCCATGTGTGAAGGCGTGGGACGTAAGTGGTTGAAGGGATGCCAAATATTATTTTGATCTACTGTAAACGACTTATTTTTTGCGGGCTCAATAATTTGCAATTTAGGTTAAAGTTAAAGTTTTTGAATAATTTGCGGGTTCTAGTTTTCGCGATGTAGTGGGATCTCAATATAGATTATAATGTGCTTACATTTTACCGGAATTGTTTGCGGGACCTATTTTTCACAAATTGTAAGCGATTTGCGAAATTCGCAAAATTAAGGTCCTCGCGAAAGTTAAGTCGTTTACAGTATTTATTAATGAGAACGTTCTTTGATTGTGAGGAGGTTGAGAAACATATAGATTATTTTTTATGAATTTTCAGACGAATGTTGTTGTTTTTTTGTCGAAAACTCTGATTTAGCTAACCGGATTGACAATATGTAGTTTACGCAAGTATATATTGACTTCCACATGAAGTCAATAATGGGAAGCTACTGAAAAAAAAAAGCCTGGTTCAAGAATCAATTCGAGGACCTCTCCAAGATTAGCAGAGCACCGTACCAACTGAGTTTGCCAGATCAGTTAATGACCCTTGCATTGTTATGTCCGCATTTCAAACAACCCTCTCCTCTTAAATAATACAAAAAAAAGCAAATCTGACTTAAAACATTTCTGAACTTGGTGCCTGCAAGATAACCAAAACAAGTTAAAGGGATACTTCAACGAAATTTGAAATATTCCCGTCGTGTTCAAAAATAGGTTGCATATGATCCACAATATCCGTAAATGACAATCGCACGTTTGTACTTTGAGCCTGGTGGCTGTATTTTTCGTTATAAACGGCCCACTCTGGCAAGCGCTCGGAGAAGGCCCAGCGGAGACCACGTGACATCCAACGCAATCGTGACGTAGGTCGTCTCAAGACGAGCAAAGCTATGGCGAGGCTGACGTCGAGAGGATGGCCTAGTCGTTCCAGCCACAGAAGCGGCTGCTTTTGTATGAATTTTGAGTGACGGGTTAACCTTCTGTAATCTTGTAGGGGGACAATAGCGACTCTTGCGACACACAAAAGGCATTCTCGGGAAGAGGGGAGTTCCTCCTGCCCCTCTTTTCTCGTCGTGGCCGGAGACTAACAACCTCCGTCACTAGCTGCCAAGGTTGCTAGACGGGCATTACAAGCGAGGCGTTAGCGACATCCACCAGGTGCTCTTTGCTAATCGTTTAATTCGTTTTAAAATTCCTTTTCGTGACTTTTTTAACAAGATATTGGTATGTTCGATGTGATGCTGCTTTTTTGAACACATATAGACTAAAAAATGAGCGCCGAAATTTCATTGTAGTATCCCTTTAATGTCAAAGCTAAGGGGACAAAAAAAGTCAAAAGTGAGCTTTTTTGTCATGCAAGATAAGCGGTTGGCATTCCTCAAGTATTGTAAAAATGAATGATCTCTATCCGGTGATTCAAATCCACAGATGGACAGTACAAGCGGTTCGTTTTCATACCGATAAAAAGGAGTAAATAGGCTTTGTGTTCTCAATGTTGCAAGCTTCATTTACGCTTAGTTTTTTTATAATGCAAGTGATAACTACATGAACCTTCTAAAGTACCTAATCGGAAAAGTATACAGTTACTTTTTCACGTAACAGTCAATTACTTTTCAAGTGCTATCGTTGAGTACTTATTAACTAGGAGTAGTTATAATTAATTACTTTTTTTGTTTGTTACATATACAAGACTGATCATAACCAACACTTCCATTTAATGTTTATGCAGGACCGAAGGAAAGATGTGTCACGGAGGAGGGACTTGAAGTCACCTTTGCCACCAACTATTTGGGACACTTTTTGCTCACAAACCTGTTGCTCCGTAAGTGGGCTTTGAACACCCTACATATATCGCAAAAGAATGCAACTTGTTACTTCATAAAATGCAGACACGTGTGTTTTTTTGAACATTTTTCTTCTTGTTTAGTTTTATATTTTAAAAAAGAAGTGCTTGAAGCCTTAACAAGCCACAAGTGGGTTGCTCTAGGGTTGCCCAATTTTTGTTCCTTTGGACAGTGTCTTGAGACAACTGTCATTCCGGTCACAGCAGAAGGGCTAGAACGGCATGTTTGACATGCAGTTTCTAAAAATTAGCAAGGCCCTGGGGAGGGGGGGAAGGGCCCTTGGCCCCATGTACCATGTTGCCAGATGCAGAATAAGGCACATTGCTGAAGGCCCTATCCGTGGGACAAAAGAGAGCCGCACTCTCTTATTGCAAAATACTGAGCATGCTCCCGTGACGCAACAAGCACCTGCCTCTCACCGTTGAAACATCAAATTTTAACCAGAGGGTCTATGAAGTGCCCAGCCTGGCAGAGTTCCGACCCCCTAAGATAATCGAGGTGCTTCTCTGTGTCAGCAGCTTCTTTAAGAGAAACCAAAGCAAAGCGATGAAGCTGTGTGCGTGCGTCGGTGCAAAGCAGCAGAGCTTGACGCAGGACCGTCGGCATAAACCAGGCTTGATGACGGCAGCACGGCTGCTTTAGAAACGAGGAACTCTGCCGAACCCCCATACTGCTATAGCATTCCGTCGGGTCAAACAAGCGCCTACCCTTTCGTGTGGCCCTTTTGCTTTTCTGCTTTCAAACCTAAAAGTTTTAATGCAGCAGCCGTTATTAGGGAGGTTTCACAGTGGATCCCGTGTATGTTTCCTGTATAAACGTCGTGGCCTGTTAAGTTTAGAGGGGAATTTCTCTGTTGACTTCATGGTGTTACATTACAGTGTCACGTGATGTCATGGAGTCACTTGACGTCACAGTGTCGCATGAAGACCATCTGCTAAATTTAGCGGGCCATAAATCTGCTAAATTTACAAGGGGGGGGGGGGGGGGGTAACTGTGTGCAGCAATTTGCAGCATTTAGGCTTTCGCCACAGTTACTTTGCATGACGTCGCAAGGAGGCAAAAAAGGTTTTTCATAATTTTCTTGAACTTTTGCACGAGTGGTTCGTCAGCACTTCACAGTGTGTTAGCTAGGAACATCCTTTTGGTTGTTCCCATTTGTGTTTTATGTGTTTCACGCAGCCGTGCTCAAGAGCAGCTCTCCGTCACGCATTATAAGCCTGTCCTCTGTGGCCTACATGTTTGGAAACATAGACTTCGCCGATCTTCAGTCAATGTCGGGGAAGTTTGTTACTGGGAAGGTGTACAGCAACTCCAAACTGGCCACCGTGCTTTTCACGACGGAACTGGCACGGCGACTCGATGGCACTGGTAAGATTGCAGTTGAGAGAAGCAAAGTTTCATCATTAGAATAGACCCTTTTTGAAATTCAGTATGGCAACTTTTATCCCTATCATCTCAGTGTATGTCGTTTGTACCAAGCAAATGGCTCCCTTGTCGAGGCTGATGAAGAAGGGTGTTCAAGATTCGGCCAAATGGAGGAAATGTGGTGCCTCTACGACGTTCAATACGTCACTACAACATGACGCACAAATTAGAAACAATGTCAGTGTGAGTGTTTACTTCGGAATGTGTTCCAATCAGTCTCTTGACACGGGTGTGGCTCTGCCTTTTGATGGCAGAAATTTAATTGAAGGGCTTATGGGTCGCCACTTAATACCGGTCAGCTCTTATGTTCACATTATTGAAACTAAAACAAATCAAGAAAGAATTATGAGGTGATTAAGGAACCAATTCTCGTCTGCCACTGACGTGCAAAAGTGACAGTACCCAATGAAATTCAATATCATGACCGTCATTAGTTTGTTGAAAGTGAATCTGCTTTAAACGGGAATGGGCGCTGCCACTATTTCAGCTTGTTCATAGACCAGTTAACAACGTAGATTTGTGAGGTGAGAATTGATCTCATAGTTTCTATTTCGTCGGTACTGTTTGGAGCATCCCTCAGGCATGTTTCAACCATAAAACTAGATTGTCAGTTTCCTTCTATTTTGTGTGTAACCATCCTTATGCAGTTTATCTTTCCTTGCTTTTTTGTTCATTTTCTTCACATTGATGCATTGCCCAACTCTCCATACTGCCATATTTGTTTAGGTCTATTCCCTTGCATACACTGTTTTTTTTGTTTTTTAGAACCACAATCTAGAACTTAGTAGTGAGGATGGACATAGATGTAGACATAGACGTAGGATGGACATAGTAGTGAGGATGGACATAGACATAGATCGACACTTCTCCCAAGTGAGTCATGCAGCTTTCAGGTGGCAATATGTGATACTCACTTTTTCTCACTTGATTTCTTGAAGGTGTGACGGCCAACGTGCTTCACCCTGGTGTTGTGAACACGCCGCTCTCCCGTTCACTCATGAAGGTCGGGGAGCCAGTGTTCAGCATCCTGTCCACTATATTTGGAGTTAAGGTGAGCAATACTGTTATGAGAATATTTGAATTTTCGAAATGGTAGTTTCAAATAATATTCTATTCGATATTCACTTTTAGATGAACTGCAGCATTTATATTTTTATAAGTGTTGATCACGGCAGGCGAACCTTGTTGAGCACGCTTCTTGCCTAGCACCGGTGCACTGTGGGGAAGCAACACCAGCGGAGCTCGCCTTTGTGGGTATGGCTTCCCTGTAGTGCACCAGTGCATGGTAAGAAGCGCACTTAACGTGGCTAACCCGCTGCAGAGTTGTTTATACAGAGAGTTTGGTCAATGGGAGGAGTGGGCAGAGCCAGGGCGTGCACCAGACGTAGAAAGTGTGCTTCACATGCTCTCTTGGCCAACCAGAAGCCTAAAAGGATCTTCTAGCGGTGGTAGCGAGAAACTCTTTTAATCAAAGGTATATGTTGGTATATGGTTTTAATAAGTACGTAAGAGTGAAGTGTAGTGACCCTTCATGGTTGAAAGTATGGTGCATGTGATGTTTTGATCATGATCATGCAGAAAGATGTAAGAAACGAATGCGCCGCTCAACTCTGTTTTGCTCGGACAGAATGTGACCACTCGGACGGCAGATTTCTGGCGCTTGGCGTACGAATGATGTCGATCGTTTCGCTAGTTGCACTCTTCCACCATGATTTTGGATGACCATGATTGAAACATCACATGCACCATATTTTCAGTCACCAAGAGTTGCTTGGATGCACTTATCAAGTTTGTGTCTCGCGACCATTGCCAGGGTATTATTTCCGGCTTCTGGTTGGCCACGTTTGAATTTGTGAACACCCCCTGGAACATGCCCAGCCTGTGTTTGGCCAATGGCGCCTCCTCATTTGACTCCTATACTTCCCAACCTATGGCCAAACTCTCTACATATACGGCTCTGACCCACTGCTATCAACACTATGAAAATGTAAATATTGTAGCCGCGTGCTTAGCAGGAAAGCTCATATCCATAGCAGGTTGGTGCACGTGCGTGCCTGATGTCTTTAGAAAAAAAATGGAAACTTCATGGATGTTGATATCTACATTGCAGTAATATTTTTTAAGTTAAAGTGGCATGCATGAGCACATGTTAAGCAAAGATGTCCTGACAACCTGTGTTGATCGTAAGTGATTGAAGAAAATATATTTGCATATAGCAAGAAGATTTATAAATCCCATTGATTAAGTATATCTGGACATTTTTATGGGTTTAAGTTTATGTAAATTGTTTCGTTTACTTGCCATCCCAATGTGGGCATTGCTTCTCGAGGCCACAGTCAAGGTATATATAGTTAGATTAAAATTGAATTATTTTAGAAATGGACAAGTTGAAGCTTGGCAAGTTCAGTTGGGTTTTCGTTTAAGCATATTGCAGTAGTGAAAAGCTTAGAGAAACTATTCAATATTTGATTTGAAAATATTCGGCCAAAACCACTATTCGCATCAAATTCGCTTCAAACTGATAATCTGCTATTTGCACATGCCGAGACTGAACTGATGAAACTTAATATTTCCAAGGTCTTTGCAACTAGTGAGTGACCGAGATTTTTTCCACTGTACTGTATCTCGCAAACATCAGCAGTACTGCCAAAGGCATGGCTGTGAGCGTGCAGTTTTGTAGGTTGCGTGAAACTACCGCAAAGTCATTCTGTAAGAACCTTCTGCTACACAAAACATGAACTGGTTTGTTCTCTGAACGTCATCCAAAATGTTTCGGCGAAAACTGCGACATTTCACGGAAAATGGCAATTTTGTAATATACCTAGTTTTACACACAACTGTTTGGTGGGAACAGTGAAAAAAAAAAAAGTAGGACCAGGACGAAGAAACACACAGACAGGGCGCTGACTTGCAACTGAAAGTTTATTGCTCTGCAAAAAGAGAAATAAACACAGAGAGCAGGAAGGGGAGAGGACAAACAAAGCAACCCGATGACATTCGACATCAGCCATGCCCCCACGCTGTCACACGAGCCTGCCACACTTATTTACGAAATCTACCTCGTCATCTGCAAGGGCAACAGAATAAACCTTCAGTTGTAAGTCAGCGCCCTGTCTGTGTGTTTCTTCGTCCTGGTCCTACGTCTTTTTTGCACTGCTCCCACTAAACAGTATGTACCACCAACTAGCTCAACTACATGCCTTGTTGCACTCAACTAACCATTTATTTTATTTTTGAATAATTAGGTTTATTATTAAAACTAGATGTATAGTTTAGTTAGAAGCATGCTGGGCATGATCAAAAATCACTAAATCAGACGACTTTATAAAGATTTAAGGTGCAGGCAGCATCTTGCAGCTTCCTGAAAGAATACTGGATTGGGGTGCAAATAGTACGATTTTCGCTTTCTCATTGGCCACATCTTTGTGGCGTGGCAGCCCAGCATCCATGGCAGCAAACTAAGAGACACTAGAGTGGCATTTTTAAATAGTTCAAATAGATCTGCAACTCCAAAATATTTGTTTGTTTTCCTAAATGTTTTGGAAAAGTGCAGGCTTCTAAATATTTAGTGGAGTTAGTGCATTGCTTAACTCAACAGTAGCTCAGCAGCTGTGTGTACGGAACATTTGTTGAAACACTGCCTTGTTGAAGCCAATAGTTTTGGCTGCCCTCCCATATCGGTTTTCAGCAACACCCCGGTATTCATTAGCTATGGACGTACGGCTGTTTAGCCATCTTGCACCTACTGGGTATTGTTGTTGACTTTTGATTAGCAAAATTAATGACTACTGGCTGTATTGGACAACCCTTTATCTCTGACTTTTCATCCTTAGGTATGTGTCACTAGAAAACAAGCAAGAAGTTCTAAAGATTTCTTGTTTTTTGTCTTTGCACAAACAACACTGGATTCGTCGGCAGAGCCTCGTCGAAGGCGCGCAGACGTCCATTCATCTTGCTGTAGCAGACGAGGTGTCCGACGTCAGCGGGGCTTACTTTGTGGACTGCAAACCCAAGGCGCTCTCCGGCCGAGGCAGGGATCCCATGGCGGCCACCAAACTTTGGGAGGCTAGTTGTCGACTTGTAGGGATGGAGGCTCGAGACCCCGTCTCCTAAGCCGACCCAAGCCAGAATTGCACGACGTATCGATACGGAGCAACGCTGCCTGGCCTAGGCGGCCAGTTTGAAAAATTTCGGAGAACTTTTGAAGCGGAAGAGCTAAAAATTGGAGTGCTTAATTCGTCTTGTTTTTCTTACTGCACTGTCTGCTAAAGGTAACGAATAATGGTTAAGGGAGAAGAAGTTGAAGAAATTATACAGACAAACTTGTAGATGTCCACAATGAAACATACCATATTTTCCGGACTATAGTTTGTGCCTGGTGCATTGTCTGTACATAAAAATTTTCATATACAGAACTCCATAAAACATGCGTGCTTTACCGATGCATTGTGAAGCCGTATCACACAGAAAATTTTTCTAAACATAATTTGTCATTCACAAAATCACCTACTGCTCATAATCAATGTTTGTGTATAGTCTCAACTGTAGATAATTTGCACCGCATAAAATTTGAACTTTTTTAAGTCCGAAAAATATTGTACCCGCCAAGTAGTGTTTGAAACTTGATTTGGACTGAACAAATGACTAGTGAACACAAACCATTGTGCCTCATAGGTCCTAATTTGTATGTGCTATTTTTTATGTACACTGCATTACTGCCTTTATTTGTGATGTACCTAAGTGTGCCATTTTCCCACTTATGACAGTGTGGAAGCAAGAGTTTGTGGTACCAAAAATGCCGGAGTTACTCCTTCTGTGCCTTGTAACCTAATGTTAATGTTATGGTTAGAGAAGCCAAAGAAATTCAACAGGTAAGTTTGTAAATGTGCTCAAGACCTGGTTTTGTCGGCTCAGGTACTTAACAAATTACTTCCACATGCAAGCCATTGTACCTGGTTGACCCTAACTACTTGTATGTGCCAATATTTACATGCGCTACATTACTGTCTTTATTTGTAATGTAGAAGCATACCACTCTTCCACTTGGGGCAACAAAGGAGTATGTGTGGTGTCAGAAATGTCAGTCATTCCTCCTGTGCCTTTTTCTGTAGCTCAGTTTTATGGATACAGAACCCCAAGAAATTATACAGGTGAGCTTGTAGATGTTCTTGGTGAAGAGAAGAAAGAGGAAGGACCTGCAGAGGTGTGTCTAAAACTGTGTTTTGTCTACCTTGGGGTCTAAACGTGTGACTTACACACACAGTTCACCATACATGGTTGGCCCTAACTACTTAGACATACTATAATGTATGTGTCCTACATTACTGCCTTTATCTGTAATGTAGAAGTGTGCCACTGCATCTACTACTGACAGCAGTGTGGCAAGAAGGGAGTTTTTGTTTTATCAAAAATGCCAGTTTTCCTTACTCTGCCTTCCTACTGCATCTACATTATAGAACAAACTGCATTGATCTTAGACTTCTAGTGTGCTATATTTTTGTATTTAGTGATTGTCATACTTTGTTGTCAAACAGAAAAAAGTATTTCTGATGTAGAACAGATAAATGGGCTAGAATGGAAAGCGCCGAATAAACAAGGACGAAGAAGGGGACAGAGACAAGGCACACTCTCAGCTGAAGGTTTATTGAAAGAAACTGACTATTAATACCGTCTATCTGGACGTTGGCCTAGTGCGCCGTCACTGCACTTGATGGATAAGGAGTTTTTCTTTCTAAGCCAACAGCCAGATAGACGGTATTAATATAGTCGGTGGTTGTTTCAATAAACCTTCGGTTGAGAGTGCGCTTCGTTTCTGTCCCCTTCCTCGTCCTTGTTTATTTGGTGCCTTCCATTCAGTATTTCTGATGTCAAAGGTGCCAGACTTAACCCAACTGTGCCTTTTTGCAGTGCCTACATCATCGAAAAAGAAGAGAAAAACAGCTATTGCTGTGCATTGTACACATCTAGTGTGCAATATTTTTATTCTTGTATTTACAATGATTTGCTTACTTTGCAAACAAAGGAGCCTCGGGGTATCAAAGTGCCAGAGTTATCCCAACTGTGCCTTTTTGCAGTGACTACCATATACTTCCACATATAAGTCGACCTCTCCAGAAATGAATATCTCAAAAATGAGTATCTAAAACAAATGTATAAACGATAAAACCAATATCTTTTTTTTTTTTTTTATGGGTGAGAATTTGGGGATGTTTAGGCCTATATTTGACTCGACCTTTACGCAACAATATATGGTACATCATTGAAAAATCTGTTCATGCTATGGTCTTGGCTCACATTTAGTGTGCAATATTTTTCTTTATAACAATTGTCTTATTGTGTTGTCAACACCTTAAAAGTGGACTAATAAACATTTTATTGCCATGCGAGTTTGAAGGACATTTGTCAAGGGGCTTAGGTGCCTTACACGAGTGTTGGCAAAAAAAGCTGGTTTTGCAAGATGGTTGTCACTAGAGATGGGCGAATATTAAAAACCTGGAATTATGTGAAAATATTGTTCGCCACTCAATACGACTCGGAACCCGCTTTTACTGTTCTAACTTCTAAATATTCAAGTTTTTCAAATATCTGAAAATTATAAAATTTAGGCATGTGTGAGTTGTGGATTTTGACTTCATAGCGAATACTGGTTTAAATTGAAGACATCTCTGCCTAACATAACTTGCATAGTTGCGCCGAATTAGCTCCGTTGAGTGCGCTTCTCACCGAGCAATTGTGCACTGTGGGGAAACAATACCCGCAGAGCCCGCGAGCTCCGCAGGTATTGCTTGCCCACATAGCGCAGGTGCATGGTGAGAAGCGCACTCAACGGAGCTAGCACGCTGCAATCCACAGTTCTAAAAATATCAATATCACAGTTGACCTCGAAGCGAATGTCAAATAGCCTATTATTCGAAACTACTATTCGGAAAGTTGAATATTCGCACAACGCTGTTTTCAGAATTATGCGATATCCAACGGCAAGCTTCAGTGTAATGTACCAGCGTTCCGGCGTCAAGCTTTTACTGCTTTGCACCAGTATGCTGGGAGAAACGACTGACATGTCGGTGCATCTCGATTGGCTCGATAGTCTCGAAAATTGTGCTCACACTTGTAGATCAGACCCCTGATTCTAAGGACGCTACTGGAAAGAAAACGTCAAGTTATATTCGAACATATCAAGTTGTCATTGCTTTGCTTGCCATGTTACATTGTTTTACCCACCTCATTCTATCAGGGCTTTTTTTTCTTACATATAGGTATGTCAAATGTTCTTTCATATACAATAAAACCTCGTTATAACAAAATGGGATATAACAAACTAAGGGATATAACAAAGCAATCATAAACCCCTTGCTTGCTAATAGGGAAGAAATGGACATTGGCTATAACAAACTAATGGTTATAACGAAATAATTACGATCGCTCCTTCAACTTTGTTATAACGAGGTTTTACTGTATAATGAAACTTCATTTTCATAGATATGCTCTTTAGAAAAGATTTCTAACTAATTTCTTTGAGTATCTATGCTCAATATACAATAAATGAAAAAAAAGATTCGTAATTAAAAATATTTGAATTTGATCTGAAGTCAAGTTTGAATTTGATTTGCAGTCAAACATTTGAGAGTTGCGCGCTTCCAAAGTCGGTGAGTTCAGGGGCAGCTCCTCTCACCTCTTTCCAATTCAGCAGGGCGAGCGGTGGAGAGAAGGTCAACTCCTCTCTAGTGTTCACTCTGCTAAATTGGAAAGAGCTGGGTGAAGCTTCCCACGAAGACTTAACCTTTCACCGACTATAGTTGTAGCCATTGCAGTGCTTCCAAGAACCTCAGTTCAAACAGGTCGACTTCAAAGTCGCACACTCCACGCACAAGCTGCCCGCTGCTAAGACAGTGGTAACAAACTGGAATCCCTTGGCTGTCTTCCCAATGGCCAAATCCGCTGGTATGCACTAGGTGAAAGTGCAGCCCCATCAAAGACACGGACACAAAAATCTAGCTTCGTACAGTTCTCCGCTTACATGAGGATTCACGCTCATTTCTCTCGCAACTCTGCTTGAAGGATGGAGTAGAGATCTGCGGGCTTTCCAATGCAGCGGAGAAATACAACAAAGGGGATCGGTGTACGAACATGTAAATGCACTGCAGCTTGGAGTGCCATATGGAGTGAAAGCTCGCGCTGCGGAACCGGGGGACAGTCCCCACCCCTGCCCGTTTCGATCTGAACGAGCATCGTGTAATCACTACTGCGCGATACACCTTAAAGGGCTCCTGAAAAGAAAGATTTTTTTTTTTTTTTTTTTTTAAGAACCTGGTTGGGACACGCGTGTCAAAAAATTAATTTTACGCGAAAAAAAAATGATTTTAGAGCAATATTGAGAGCGTGATTTAGTGGGTAGTCACCTCCTTCGCCTTCACTAAAATGTCCCGCCATCTAATCGTGCGACAGAATTGGTTCCTTTGCGAATACAACGAAAGAAAAGACACGCATCTCGCTGCATCCGTTCGTTTTATTAGTCGGGGCCCCCGCAGCCTCGGAGACTGTGGCCTCAGGAAAGCCCGAGTGCCCTCTCGGTGAGTTCCCAGGCCCTCCTCTGGAGCACGGGGTCCAGTGCGTGGGCGGCCGGCTTGGCTTCCTGGCACTCCGCGAAGTACTTGCCGCTCGTGTGTTCCAGCTCGGGCGCCAGCGCCAGGTGGATCGTCGTCTGTGCACCCTCCAGCGGCGACTATACCGGGAAGAGAGGAAGGGTGTACGTAAAGAGGCCGTCACGCCGCCGATACGTCGTCCAGTAAAGCGGTCCGCAGACACCGTCTGACACGTGTTTCTTGTATGACGAGGCGTTTTGGTCGTGGAAAAAGCGTCTGCGGTCACGTTCAAAGCGCACAGATGTTCGAAGAAAACGTGCTTAGAATATATATTGCTTGAGGGGTGTCTGCAGGTGCGAGTGTGACCTTAGGGTTTCGTCTTGTGCTCTGTGCTTGGTTAGAACTAGGCAGGCTTGTAGCGTGCAGCGTTTACGAATGAGGCACAAACCGTTCCACTTTTTCAGAAGGCGGGCAAAGAGCCAGTCGTCGTAGCGACGTACGGAAGGAGAAACCCGGTGGAAAAGGGAGCCCGGGAGATGTTGCTTTTACAAAAATTATCTTGGTATTGCAATACTTCTTTTTTTTTTTTTTTTTCAAATTTGTTGATTGTTGACGTGGATTGAGGGCGAAAACTGATGTTTCTCCCTCCTGGTCGGGGATTCCATGTTTGACCGCTCGCTATTTTCTTATTTCTCAAAATAAAGCATTAGGTCTGTTTTGGTTTGAAGACCGAAGCAATCGTATGGTTTGAAGACCGAAGCTACCGGTCTTCAAACCATACGGCGCCGTATGATTTGAAGACCGGTGGCGTCGCTGCGTTTCCATACGAGTTAAGCCTTTTTCTTTTTTTTTACATTTTCCTCAGGTAAGCTCGCTCTCTGCGAATTTTATAGAAAAAAATGCACCACCCGTGGCCAACGCTGTAGAAAATCGGAACGCGACAGGTTAATAAGACGAATTTTGCGGTCGATTTAAAGAGCCTGGCCGCTCCTTGATACACCCAGTACATATACAACATGGGTGATGGCGGAGGACACGTCATTTTCAGAGAAAGAGATGACATACCTTTCCAAACAAGGGTATCACGACGTATCTTAGGAACTTGGAGATGAAGGTCACAGGAGGGTCTCTGAAGAACATGGACCTCACAAGTCCAGGGTGCAGGGCATTGACAGTGACACCTGATGAGTTGGATGACCATACCCGAAATCAGGTTGATTTGATTATATTCTCGGATGGCATACGTATTTCCTCCAACAGTGTTTTAAGAATGCAATGAATTCTTTCTCCGTCAATTAGATTGCTGCTGCGCGTTGTGGTGGCCTCGCTGCTGAGATGCATATCTTCTGCAGCGTATTTTTCGTATCACTGAATTTATTTTTCTTTGCAAGAACAAGTAGAAGTGACCACCGTCATGGTGCAATGACGTTGCTTGCAAACCATGTATACAGAGCTCTATAGACTCGGGACTTTTACCTGTTGCTGCTTTTCGAGAGATTTCACTCCAGAATAGGATTTTCTGCAAAACCAATAATACTTCTCCAGGAGAGTGGGTATGTGGCAAAGTGAGCACATGGTCGGTTCACAGGTATTTGCCGTGGTAACTGTTACATACGTATGTAAAACTGCCGCGTCAAGTTTTCCAAGACGTAACTGGTTATTAAAATATGTTCAGTGCTACTTAGTTTAAGCACAGCAACAATTAGTACCTACACCTACCCACTGTTTGTGTTTCTGTTAAGTCGGTCCAAAATGTAGAAAAAGGAAACTTCCATGGGGGTCTTTTTGGAGTGCTATCGCAGCAGCCTTCGCTGGCGGAGATTTTGACTGTTTTGGTTAGAAGACGTGTACATGACCGATATTACTCGCACCGTAACGCCCACTATGATATTTTAAGATAAAATTTTCACTGCACGGCTGGTCTATAGCCGTGCGTTGAGGCTGAACGTCGATGTAACCGAATTGCCTCCTTACGGGAAAATATAAAAATGTAGTGAAAATGTTTCTTAATTGGCTAGTTAAACAATTCTTCCCCATCTTTATTGACCGCCAACTTAACTCAAAGTCTAAAAAGACCCTAACGCAAGTTCCATTTTTTTTTTTTTTAATCCTGTATCAACTAAAAAATCAAAAAGCACCTTCTACATACGCCTGGTTTGTGCATGGTCATTTGTTTTCCTCGAACACACCTCTGTCGCCGCAACTTGAATTAAACCAACGACAGTTTTTTGTTTGAAGCGCGAGACAATCTTTCGCAAGGTGTCATCTTCCCCATGTCGAGCTTTTGCATCCGGTCGCTCGCTTACCCCCCAGAAACAATCGTGAATGAAAATTACTGGAGCATCCAGCGTATTTGCGTACCCTCTCCACGGAGCCTGTCTGAAAGCTCGCGCGCAAAGTAGATGTTGAGCAGCTTGGAGACTCCGTAGACCCTGGCGGGGCTGTAGCGCTTCTCGACAAAGAAGTCGTCAACGTCCAACTGGGCCCAGGCGTGGACCATGGACGACACCACGATGATCCGGCTCGGTGCGCTCTTTTTAATTAGGTCTGCGTAGAAAAAAAAAAATCGCCTGTTCCCACCACCATGCAGCCTCCCCCCTCCCCCTCCCCCCTTTCACCCCCTCTAGACAGTGGAAAAGGGTGGCGAGGTAGGGGGTGTTAGTGTACCACTTACTCTCCCCCTCTCCACTGCGCGGTACAATGCTATTGGTCGCACGCGCTATGACGTCAGACCAACAGATTCAGTCCATTCTGATCTCTGCTGTGAGCTTGCTGCAGTGCGACCAACACTAGCAAGCAAGATCCTTGCAGGGTTCTCATATAAAGCTATCTCTGTGAAAAGAACAGACGTTCGCTCGGTTCAACGGGCACTTGGAAGGAGTGTTGTGGCTATCCAAAAACGGGACCGTTTCAGGCTGATTGGAACAATTAATGAGCTAATCCTGATAAAGATGGACATAAGGCACATTCTGGCGTTCAACATGTATTTCACTCCTAATAATGTCGGTGAGAAATATTTTTTAATCGTGCAACTTGATTCGGTATTGGTAACTCCTAACATTGAGTAGAAACCTGTCTCCCTTAAAGGGGTAGGCAACGATTTTAATGTTGAAAGAATTGATAGTTTGTATTTTTTCTATTGTTTATCTAAACACAAGTGACCAAACACGCTTTGCCTTGCCCCGAAAAACTGATATTTCGCTGCTTAATCGCTAAGAAAAAAGGGAAATATTTGCCGATCTGCAGTGTGCAGCCGCGTGTGGCGGTTATAGGAACTACGGTGACAGCGTCTCTGGGAGATACGCGGAAGCCGACAAACCCTGTCCCCCTCCGCTGGTACACTTGCCGTCAGCCCCGTGGCAAACTGTCTTTTGTATCGATCGTTCGCCGCGACCTTTGACGATGCTAATCCTTTAAAAGTCGACAATCACGAAGAAAGTGGCTGGGGTCTCTGAAGAGAAAACCCAAGGGGCATCCGCGTGATCCCGGAGAGCACGTCACTCGAAAGGCGACGTGGAGAGTTGAGGCACTTTCCCTTCAATTTGTTGCATTTTTTAAAATAAAAACTGGCGCTAGCAAAAATGAAAAAACACGGTTCTTTGTTTTTTGTTTTATACGTGTCGCAGATTCATTTCCGCGGGTAATTAATTGTCCAAAGTCCGAAAATCGTTGCACCGCCCCTTTAATTTGCACCTTCTGAGCTTCTGAGCCTGCCGCTTCTCCGCAATAGGAGACGGTATGTGGAGAAGCGCGCTTCTCAGGCGGCAGGGCCCACGTGGCTCAGGCGCGCCTTGGCTTTGCACATTTTATCTTATAAATTGTAAATCTAATGGTTATAATATGGATCTTGTGCTTTCACATTGTCGGACAAATGTTTAAAAAAAAACAATCACGTGCACACACCGTCACCTAACGCGAATACCAGAATTCTGGGTGTTCACAAAAAATATAATGGGATTTTCTTTTTTTTTTTTTACTTTGCATTTGCAAAATTCTAGGTGCACATGAGCCCATATTCAAGAGTATGTGTGCGTACCTAAAAGCAGATGAGTCATCAAGAAGTGCCCGAGGTGGTTGCTCTGGATGGTGGTCTCGAAGCCGTCTCGGGTCACGCTTCGCTCGGGGGGACCTTAAGAACATGCGGTGTGCAAATAAGCAACATATACGTTAACCCTTTCTCCTAACTAAATGGTGCAGTCATACTGACCGCCATCTGGTGTATTTCTTCGGCCTACAGACATTGGAAGGGTCGTGCACCTGATTGCAACATGACTCGTTGCTAAGAATTCAGTCTGAGTTCAAACATAATATGTCGAATATCGTTTAGCCCACATGCAGATGAAAAACATCCCATGGTCTGCCGCAGGGTAAACAAAGCCGGACAATCCCGTCCCACGGAGCTTTCTGCCCGCCATGATTGGTGGCTTCCTTCTCTCCACATGTCTTAGCATTCGCCGCCTTGCTCGGGTGGAAAGAGCGCAGGACTTTGTGAGAGGAGCAAGTGTTCTGCTTTCCCCTACCCTGCAACACAGACTACCGTCCCTATCCCTATCTGGTATGTGTGCATTGCATAGAGGCGTGATATGTGCCCACTGAAGAGAAAGCGTTTGACCTTATGGAAATCATCTCTTCTTACTTAGTTGTTTTAATTGCGTTGCTTTACAGTGCCTAAACAACCTTTGGCACCGTGTGTCTAGAACATTCTCTCATCAATATCGAAAGGAAAACTTTTCTTAGCGAAGCAGGGAGACGAAAAAACTGGCATCATACGCATTTAGTGGCGGTCATAGCGCTACCTGTAGGCATTTTTTACGAGATTTTTTGATGGATGATTTACACCAGTAATATAGGGGGAAACTCGGCGGCTTACCTGCGCGACCAGCATTGTTGATCAGGATGTTGAGTTGATTTTCGTTCTCCAAGAAATCATCCGCGAACTGCCTCACAGAGTTCAGGGAGCAGAAGTCGAGGCGCTTCATCACGACATTTGGGTTCGAGGTTTCCTTGATGATCTGCTTGAGTGCGACTTCGCCCACGTGTGTGTTTCGGCAGGTGAAGATGACCCGTGCCCCCCTCGCAGCTAGAACCTTGACGGTCTCGTAGCCAATACCTATACAACCACCACACCGATCGTCAGTCGCATGCACGCTAAAGCTTTGACATATCTGCTGGAGTTGGTAGATGTCGGTCATGACCGCCTCGTGAAATTATGCGTCACTGTGCCCCCTGAGCGATTTCGCATCAATGTAGTCTTACATTTTTTTTTTGTCGTCAAAATAATTTTTTGTGTTCAAAGATGAATATTTTGTGCGTGTAGATGATCAAATAATGGTTGGGAGGAAAAAAGAGACGCAGTTAAAACGTGGCAGATGGAAACATCTGTATCAGTCAAGAAGCTCAACATAACAATAAACGTGCATAAAAAAAAAATATTCTATTGCAGAAGTGGGAACCTGCATTCACAATATAATATTTTTATTTGAGGATTTTTTCCCCTTTGGAATAGGGTTATGATAAATAGAGACTTCTGGAACGTGCAGCGCCTCCAGTGGCGCTGAAAGGAATTCTGTGAACTGTCTGTGCAGAACAGGCTGTAGCAGCCGACAGAAGCAACGCAGGCGAGGGAAGCACGCATCTGCGCTACATTCTCTCACATTATCTCGCTCTCTTCAATTACAGGTGGTATGTTTCGCAGGATTAACCAAGGAGCACTACGCAGGACATTCCCATGATTCGTTCCGCGCTTGGCACGCAGCCTTTCGGGATTTTTGCGAATGCTCCGTTACAAAGAATGCGCTGCTTTAGGGGCATTTATGACACGATCAGACTGGTTCCCAAAGGCGTCGGGAATCGTTGTTTGTTATATCTGTCGCTCTGGTGAAACAAGGCGCTAGACGGACAAAATACGTAAGCCTCACCAGTGCTCCCTCCCGTGAGGAGGACGGTCTTGCCATCTAGCCGGTTCGTGCACTTGCATTTTCTCAGAGTCACACGGCTGTAGATCCAGCCTGCGAACGTGAGCACCCCAACGACGATGGCAGTTCGTGCCAGAAGGACTATGGTGCCCCAGACGTAAGCGAAGAGTCCACTGCCGTCGTCATCCATGGTTCAAATGGTTGCTTGTATGAACGAGCGAAAATTCGACGAAGCCTGTCGGATCGTTCCTATCTTGCGGGTGCCAACTTTTCCATTGTGTCTCCCGATAGCGAAGTCGAGAGAGAAATTTTGTTTACTCTCCGTGTTAGTTGGAGGGGGTCGCTTTGCGCGAAACGCGCTCAGCTAGGTCGGACTCGTAAAACCTAAACCGAAACATTCGAAAAATGTAAAATTGATTTTGTTTTTTGGTTGACGTTGTTGACGTTTGTCGCTAACGCTAGAGCTGACTCACGTCACGGCTTGTTTTTAATGTTAACATCGTAATTGCCTGCATAAACTAGCAATATTAGTTTAACTTTCTTATAATACGTATTTTTTATATTAGCGTAATGTATGAGAAAAAACGAAACTACGCCGTATTGGATGACACATTTAGTTTAGTCATTTGTAGATACTTTTTAAACATTTGTAAGCAACAGTGAGGAATTTGGTGTGTTCGAATTTGGCAGAAAGTGATAAAGCTTCACGGCACTTTACAACGCTCGAATATATAAGCAACGTTATTCTTACAGCTAAAACGTCATTAGTCACTCACAGTAACAAAACTATACATTTGAGTAACTGAATGGTCTTCAAGCGTCTGGAGTCGTGTCGTCTGCCCGTGCCGTCCGCATCCACAAGCTTTAAACACGCTTTAAATATTGACTGTTTTCCTAGTTTCTCCTATCGATTTATCTAGGTTATTATTTGATAATGTCATGAGCTAACAAAGCTTCAAGGCGCAGAATGCTGTCTAGATCCTCGAGAACGCTTTTGCTGCTCTGGAAAGGGTTCAGCAACCAGCGTCATGACTTGTTTGTAAAGCACGTGCATCAGTTGGTAAGTCATTTCATTGGCGCAAGCGATATTCTACCATTGTTTTACTTAGGCCCATGTCGCAATAAGCTTTCCAAACACTCCCGATGTTTAGACGTCTTGGAAATCCGGAGAAATAGGGTGGCGGGTCCATTCACACGCTCTCTGTCCCTAGACCCGTGTGTTCTGCGTTTCTAATTTGTCGCTCAAAGCTGATGCTTTGACGACCCGTATGCAGTTGTATAACGTTGCCTGTGTAAGACATATGCGATTTGATGTTGGCACCCAACGATGCAAGTGTCTGAAACCACAATGTGAAACCACAATTTAATCTCGGATAAACAGCTCACTACTTTATCTGCATCCCTTTGTCATTCCTGTCACGCAGCAGTTTTACATGATCTTTACCCTTTTTGTTTGCGCTAGCGATGAGATGATGCGGTGTGTTGTAATCCTCTGGAAGACATGTTTTACTGGTTTCATTATAATCCGTACTCAAATCTGGATCCTCTACTTGGAATGCGCTGCAGACGAATGAAATTTCAGTATTGTAGGACACACCACTGGATAACTGAAAATAAACGACAGCCATGTTTTCTAACACAGGATGTGCTTATTGGCTGCATTTTATGTGAAAAGTGTCATGTTCAACGGTTGCTAATAAGCTTTGCATGCAAGCCAAAGCTTGCATGCAAAGCTTATTGGGCTAAATATAAACCATATTTAGCCCAAAGCAGACACTAGCATCCAAACAGAGGGCAGACTTAGTCACATTTAATTATATGTAATTGTAATAATGCATAATTAATTGTAACCAGCGAGATTTACCGTGCGGCTTGGCAGGGATCGAACCTTGTACCGCACGATTTGTAGGTTGATGCCTTTGCTCGGCACCACGGCAAGGAGCCGAAAGGGACTGCAGAGAGCGGGACCAAGCAGCAGGGTACCGTCGGCACACACAAGTGACCTCCGAAGGATAAAACGTAGCTCCCCACGTGGTCTCACGACATCACGGGGTGGATCATCAGATTCATAACGTACCTACGGATAGCTCAGCCAGCGTGTAATATCTTGGCCTCACACAACAGCCAATAGATAGCATTGCGGGTGCTATAAACCGAAAGGGCCCCCTTGATGTTTTTGTGTTAGTTTCTGAAGTAGCGACATATGCGCCCATGCACGAGGCGTGTGCCGATTGTGCAGCCCTTGGAAGCAAGTAGCGGCACAGCACTCACTTGTGGCTCGTTTCCATGCATTCTCAGAATGGTTCTGGGTTCTTGTAAGACGCAAAGCGTGAATTTTATCGAGGGGCTTTAGATGAACCTAAAGTCCCACGATGCGTCTGTGTCTGTATTGCAAGTAACGTCAAACCATGCCTCGTGCCATGCCTCGTGCAGCACAGAAATCAGTGGTACTTGGAAGGTAATGGTAGTGCAGCACTCGCCCAAGACGCAAGTTTCACACTTTCGAACAACAATGGTCTATGGTACTTGAAAGAAATGCGAAGTGTGAATTCGAATAAACTTCAGAGAAAACTCCTCTCCTAGGCACTACACACATCCTTGGAAGAGGCATACTCCTCGTACAAATGCAATCCTGAATAAATTTGAACTTGCCTCGATTATTCTGATAAACCCAAGGAGCACATTCGAAAGCAGCTGAAGCCAAGTCTAACAATGCATTCGCCCTTCCATGGCCTCTGGGATTCTCGGTGCTCAAAGCTTTGCAAAAGCTTTTCGGAGGCCATGACTCTTCACAAAACAATAGGTCGTCGTGATTCCCATTTTGAACACCCCATGAAAATGGAGCGTTCAAAAAGTAAAAGAATAGAGGGAACATTGTTTGTCCCTTTTTTTTAAATTTCTTTTATCTCCAAAGGTTTATTCACACATCAGCAATTGACTGCATGTGACCAAGCCTTTTTCCATTTACAGGCACAATACAACGCAAGCACTGCGCTGAGTAAGTGGCGACGGTAGCGCCGATGCAGTGCTGATTCTGCACTATCTCAGCGCTTCGAGGCACATGTGAACTGGTGTTTCTGCTTTCCGAATCGCTCGTTTTCCTTACCCAGCACCATATTAATTAATATCACGGAAGGGCTTCGAGAGTGCTCTTGCAACCGATACGAATAGCCGTGACCTCTACTGCCGTTCTCCCTTTGCGCAATGCCGTACGCGACTGACACTACCAGTCACTGTTACCAGTACTGATTCTTCTTCTCCCACCAGTCCAGGGAGGACGTACCAACCATCACCACTCCGGTCTACCTTCAGCACAAGCTGAAGAAGCTGAGGAAGAAGCTCGAGGCCAAGGACCTGGAGGAGATTCGCCGGAAGACCAAACAGGGGAACAAGCAGCACCCCCTCATCACCTGCAAGCGGCCAGAGTTCAACTGCTATCTCGGCCACGTCCTCAACAAGCACGATGAGGTGAAGCTGGCCTCGGCCGGCTGGCATCACCGCAAGTCCGCGGGGGACCACTTCACCATTCACAAGATCACTGCGGTGCGAGTCTGAGCTTGCTGATTGTCGTCGTTGTTGTTGAAGGAATGCCAAAGCAATCTTCGGAGCTAAGTACAGTTGTAGCATGTTGGAAAAATATTAAATGCATGGCAGCAATAGGATAAGTTTTTGGGTTTTCCGTGTCTGCACCTGGTGTGTAGACTCGACGATAACGTCATCCTGATGACATCACGGCGTTCACAACGGGTGGCGTCTGACTGTGGTGCTGCAATGCTGAAGAGTCCTAAGAGAACAGCTCTCGGGTCATTGCTTTTTTGTGACAATGATGTCATGTCAAGTAACACTGACATCATGTGACAGCATGAGGTCATGTGACGCTGTGATGTCAGGCGACACCATATCACGGAGGACCCATAAATGCTATGCTTTTAGAGTGCCTTCGGTATATACCGAAGACGTGCAGTTTTCTGCGTGATGCTGACTGGATTGTAGATTAAACATACAATTTCTTGCCCCTCAACTCAATTAAATGGTCGGTTAGCCGATTGTACAGGTGTCTTCGTGTGAGAGTACACAATATGTTTGTCTCTAATTCAGGTCTGCAAGTACAGCCTCCGCATGCCGTCATCTTTCTTCCAATGGTCGTGCTTTGCTAAGGCGTGCCCATGTTGCCATACTGATGCCCCAACGAGGCGTTTTCCCACCCACAGTGGCCAGACTAGCGTTAGAAATATGACTGTTTGCAAACATGCAAAGCTTCTAGCACTGTGGTTGACAGTGGCATCCCAGATTGCTAGCAGAAATTTTGTTTTCAGTGGTGTCTGCTAGTTTTTGTTCAGTATATCTAAAAGAAAAAATGTGTGTCAAAGTGTTTTAGTAAGACATGGACAAACTTTTGGGCTCCTTTGGAAGCAAAAACACAATTTTTAAAAGAAATTTGAAACTGTCTTTTGCGTCGCTTTGTTAACGAATCAGTTCTGAAGCGCTCTGTCGCCCGACACCTATTCTTCTTTCCTCAGAACCCGTCCATCCTCATCCCCAAGGAAGAAGTATACGAAGACGAAGAGAACAGCTTCGAAGCTCACGGGGTTCATCCCGCTGTTCTTCGAGGGCTACAGGAAATGGGCATCCGGCAACCCACCTTAATACAGGTCGGTCCGCCTTTTTGAAGCCGCAGTGGACGGGTCTTGCATGACTTGCAGTTTTCTGCACTCTTAAAAGGGTTCTCCGGCAATTTCTTAGCTACGCCGACCGAGTGTATTTTATGACTCCTCAGCCTTTGCCCTCTTTCATGCCATTTAGTATAGTGAAATTCAAAATAGTACTTGAAAAATTGGTAAACGAAGGTAATACCAAAACCAACTTCCAGACCTTCCCGCTCTTTTCAGTGCCACAACGTCACTGGCAGACAGGCTCACAGGTCGAGCAAACAGTCTAGAAAACAGAGCATGCCGTGTATTTGTTTCCCCGCTGGTACGCGGGTGCTGGAGCGAAATTTCCCAAGCATTCTTTCGGCGCCAACATACTATTTGTAATCCATTTGGAACATTGTTGCCAGTGGACCTTTTCAGTTTGAAAAAGATGCGAAAACCATATTTGCAAATTCAGAGACTTTTTAAAAAAAATTTTTTTTTTTATTTCGGCTTATCTGAGTTTTTAGTTCAGCTATGTTGTTTGGTGTGTTTTGTCGATTTTGGGGCAAATTGGGGACCATGACGAAAACGCCGGAGTACCACTTTAAGGCTGGACATTTCTGAAAGCATCTCAATTTTCGCGTGATGAATGCATCCTAAAGTACAGTTCCGGGCACCTTAGGCTTCAACTCAATGTTTATTACTTACTGCGTTGAGAGCGTGAGAGTTCTTGAAGGGTGTCTGTCACTTATACGACGAGCGAGTTTGTCTGCTTCTTGTGCAAAGAGTTACAGTAACACCACAGTGCCGAGCTCCAGTTGGAGAGTCGCTGCGCTGCTGTGGGTGAAGGCACAGCGTCGTCTGCTACATAGTCGTACACTGGCTGCCTTGCCTTTTAACGCGACAGCGTTAAGGAGCTCGTGTCGCAAAAAAGCCGGCATCGGTGGCATGACGAGAAAATTGTGGATGCGAAAATCTTGATTGGTCGATAGGGTCATGACATCACATGATCTCGCGTGGGAATTTCAAACAACCCACAATGCTCGTGTGAAACGTGATGTCATGCGTGGAATGACAGTGATTGAAAAACATGACCTGTAATGTGAATTCAAGCTGGCCGCTTGTCTCAAATGATTTCACTTTATTAAGCAATTCATTTGCCTCAAAGGTGCACTAAAGACATTCCTGAGATTGTCTGTTCTTGGTGATAATTCATTCTACGGATTTTGAGCATCCCAGAAATAAAAAAAACGTTATGCCCCTGCGATGTCTATATCCCTACTGAAAATGTAATAGAAGTTTGTGCCACTTCTCTTTCTGGGCGGAAAAATCTGCAACTCAGAATTCAGCAGAAGTGCCGACGGCGCGACAATGGGCGCGCGTCAGCCAATCGCAAGCCGAGGCGTCGGCAGTGGAAGTGCATTGGCGCCGCCGGCGCCTCCGCTGGATTTTGTGCTCCAGATTTTTCTGCTGAAAAAGGGGCGCAGCACAAACTTCTATCACATTTTTAGTAGGGAAATAGATGTCGCACAAGCATAATATTTGGATTTCTGGGATGCTTCGAGCCCGTAAGATAAATTATCACCAAGAACAGGTGATCTCAGAAACGTCTTTAGTGCACCTTTAAAGAAAAACTTGAAGAATTTTAGGCACAATTCAAACCCACGACCCTTTGGTTGCGAGCCAGACATGCTACTGACTAAGCCACCGTGTCCGCCGCACTTCCTGCTCACTGGCAGGAAGAGCGTGAGAAGTTTCCAACAACGCCATCGCGTTTCACTCTTTAAGGTGAAGCTTAAGTGTCCTTCAAGTTTTCTATGGCTTCTGTGAAATCAACCCGTGCCTTATGAGCAAGGATTCCACCTTTGAGAAAAGAGAGCGTAAATACCACCAAGGGCACCTTTCTTTTGTCACCTAACAACCGCCGGCGGCACTTCAATGAACAAAAAACTCTAGGCTGAGGTGTCGTTCACCTGCTGAAGAGAATGCCGCCTGCGGGGGGCAGAGCTTGGTTGCAGATGCGATTGACCCTCCTCAGCTTTAGCACGTCTTCTCTCGCGTGCGGAGAGGCGTGTCGCGGTCAACTCGCCCATCGCACGATGCCCCGAGCGCGTCTCCGACCGGCGCGTTAGCTGCGTCCTCTACCGCGGCCCATGGATTCCCGCCCAACGACGTCGCAGAAGTGTTACGTCGTTACCCGTCACGATCCTGGCAGTGGCGCAGCGACGGAAATGGATGCTGCAGACGCCTGTTTAGCTGCGGGTCGCTTTGCAGCTCGGCTCGCGGAAGTGTCTGCAGCCTGGAGTCGGGGCGCACGGCGACGGCAACGCTCGCATTCGCTCTTACTTTTGGCGTGACTTCTACGATCAACCGTTCGGATCCTGGCATCCGAACACGACGTACCAGCTTCTGCGACGTCATCTTTCGCCGATTCGGGACCATTTTGGATGCATGGGCTATCCCGCCCATGCATCCAAAAACGCGTCGGTCGGAGACGCTTTCCAGGCGCCACTGTGTAGATCTTTGCAATCGAGGAGAGGTCTAGAGGCTCGTCGAGGTTTCTGCGTGGCTTCTGACATTCCGTTCGTTTTGAATCAAACAGAGGGAGGCGATCCCAGCCATCTTGCGTAAGAACAACATCCTCTGTTCGGCGGAGACCGGCAGCGGCAAGACTTTGGCCTACCTGGTCCCCATCCTGACAGCACTCCTGGGCAGGAGGGACGGTGCCACGGGCGGCGTCTCGGAGAAGACGGGCGCCCCCGAAGTTGTGATACTGGCGCCGGGACGCGAGCTCGTCAACCAGATCGGGGTGTGTGCATACCTAGTAGTCGCGTTTAGTTGAGGAACAGTTTGACAAAGAGCAGGGGTCTTATTATCTAACTAGGCTGCTGCTGAAGGGTGATTCACACATTTGCATTTGAGTGTAACCGAAGGAGCTTTGTTCGCATGTGACTGTTCGCAAGACAACACGTCGGCACCGTTTCTAGGGTAGCCTCAAGCACTTTTAAGCTGCGTGTAACTAGGCCGGACGCTTTTCGGTATTTGTGCGACCAAACTTTGCACTACCTCTGAGAAACGGTCGCTTACCACGTTGTTGGAATCAAGATAATCTTTTATGTAATTGTTCATGTACTGCTATGTGTATACTTGCCGACCCACTGCTGTCAATTGTAGCTCAGAGTTTCTTTCGCGGCATTCTGGTGGCGGGGGCCTACACTTACATTGCAAGCATCTTGTATACATAGTGCTTCATTCTTGTGCCACTCCTATTATATTCCATGTATTGGAATAATAGTATTGATAAATAAATAAAAATAAATAAAATAAAATTTCGAGCCTCAAAGCACAAGTTGCGCACAACTTGAAAGGTAGGGGCTCGTAGAGGTGGTTTTAAATATGGGCTGGGACTCTTTTATTATAGTTTTTGGGTGGGAGTGGGTAGATCTAAATTGTTGTATGTTTGACTGGGGAGTGTTTCGGGGGGCTTAGCTGCAAACCTCAACCTTTGCGACCTCGCTTAAGAGTCGTTTGACTCTGACGTTTTTTTGCCAGTTTGTTGTACGATATATGCAAGTGCATTCTTTTAGTCTGCCCTCTGAAGGGATTTGGCGGTGTTTCACCGGTGAATACTAGCGCCCACGCAGCATGCTTCTCGGTTGTGGCAAGTTGATTGGCTTGCTGACTTGTCACAACCCTGACTGCACGTGAAGGAGGAGGCAAGAGGAAGAGACCAAAACCTGTCCAAACTTTCCCTGTGCAGCTCTGAATAGAATTAAAAGTTTCTTAAAAATAAACCGCTCGCAATAAACGAGGGCAGAGAAGAGGAGTATTCGAAACAAGGCACTGACTTGCAACTGAATATTTATTAAAAAAGCAGCCATGCCACAGGAAAACAATTATTTGAAAACAAACACTCAAGAGGTGACCTGCGGAACCACCATGTAATATTCTCAACTCCTAACTTGCGAAGAAAAGATGCCTTCCTGATGCTGTTGTCCATGACCTCCTTTTATGGCATATGCCTCGAGTAGTTACTTCCTTTGTGATTTTTTTTTGCAATTGCCAAACTCTTTACAATTTCAATTTGTTTTTTCTTTCTTTCGCCCTTTAGCAATTTTATCGTGCCCACTTTAAATACAGGTTCATTGAACTTTTACGTCACACTTTCATTGTGCCATACCTTGTTTTTTAAGGTTACATTTGTTCGCAATAGTCACTTTCACACAATATAGCCCTAGTTCCTGTGGAGAAATAAACCTCCAATCAATTTTGCTTTTCAGGACGTGGCACAAAGGCTGTGCAGCCACGGCAACATTCGTGTGGACATACTTTCCGGCAGGAGAGCTGTAAAGGTTTGTCGTCGCCTCAAGCACAAAATTTAGAGTCTTACGGTACATTTGTGCGGCATTTGGCATTGGCACTTCCATAGAACTGGTATCAATCTGCATGTTTTGCACAAACAGTTCCTTGTTATCCCTTCCCATATCCATCGACATGTTCTGTATTGCTGGATGTCCAATTATTCGAGAAAAAGAGAAATACAGTGTAGACCGCATATAACGTATGTCGCGGGAGTCGCGAAAATCTGCACTATAAGCGGTACCGCGCTATAACCAAAACATTAATTTTTCAGGCCAAAATACATGCCGTCGGACAACTTACCTTTGTAAAAGAATTTATTTTATGTTAGATGAAAAATAAAGCTTAGCTTGAGGAAAGTCTTTATTTCACCAGCCTAGTACACTTCTCTCTCAAGTGTGTCACACATTTTGAAAGAAATGGGCGACTTTTGCCTGGCGCAGCCTTTAACGGCGTCGCAGGTTGCGGACGGACGTTGCGAGCGTTCAGGATTGCTAACCCTAATCACTTTTTCCGGCGATGAAAACGCGTGAAAATTCGCATTCTTTATACGGTACGCGCCAGTAATACCTTCAACTTGAGCACAGGCATGAAATGCTCCAAATAAGAAATCCGGGCGATGTTCGAAAACACAAATGCTTAGAAAGCACCACTGTAGTCGACGTAAACAAACACGACGACACGGGCGTTTCTGCCGTCTTGAGAGTGCCGCCACAACATCACCGCACGAGTAGGTGGATCGTCCCTTCTAGTACGTGCTGGGTTATCATAGCGACACACAACGAAAATTCAAAGTCAAGGATAGCGCTTTTACACGGAACGACGAGCTTCCACCAGGCCGTCTATGTCGACTATCACAACCGACGCCATGTTTGCGGATAGAAGCAGCCGGCCCGCGACCGGCATGCAACGCGCGCAAACACTTCTCCTCGACCTGCGATTGGTCTGTCATTGCGGTTGTTTGTTTCCAACGCAGCGGAGGGACGCACGCACGTGAACGACACGTGCGTGCGTCCCTCCGTCGCTATGGCAAGTGAAGCCTCTCTCTTCGCTTCTCCCCGCTTCTTCGAGCAACCTCCTTGCCCCGCGAGTGCCACTTGCGGCTCGCGCCGTTATCTAGTGTCGCACAGGGAAGCGTGCTCACAGCACCGGTCAGTCGGTGCGCTGTTTCAGAAATTGCACTATAACCGGTATTTCCCTTCGCACGCCTGCATTTTAAGTGGTATGTAAATACATGAAGTTCTATGGGAGGCGAACCGGTGGTTTAAAAAAGCCGCGTTATACACCGGTCCTGCACTATAAGCAGTTACGTTGTAAGTGGTCTATACTGTACAACCGTGGAGTCAACAAAGCCGAAGGACTAATCCGTTTGCATGGAAATGCAGTGTTCCACAGTCGAACCACGTGACACAATAACAGCCGGTTTACGCATACATTGCAGTGTTAAATCAGCGCTAGGAATGGCGCTGATGCAGTGCCAACCTTCAAACGTAACATAACACTACTGCTGCAGCACTGTATCATTTCTGCATCACTAATATAGTGCGAAGTAAAAGCTGCATCAGCGAGGCCAGTATGCTGTTTCCAGCACCGACTAGCAGTGCCGAAGTAGCACCGTGGCGTGTGTGATCCGCAACAGTCCAAAGTACCGGAGGAAGGACACAAGCTTTGTTTCCGCGCAGCTGGGCTCGGAGCGGCTGGAGGTGGTGGTGTCCACCCCGGGGCTGCTGGCAAGCCTCGTTCGTCGGGGGAAAATGGACCTGTCGCTGGTCCGGCAGGTGGTGGTGGACGAGGCGGACACGCTGCTGGATGACTCCTTTTCCGACACAGTCACCGAGATTCTTCAGGATGCGCAGGTCGGTGGCCGACGTCTCGCGGGTGAGGGCCCCGATGGCAGTACAGTAGAATCTCGTTAATCCAAACTCTTTATTCGAACTTGCGGATAATTCAAACTAACATGCAGGTCCCATCCTATGCGTCTCTGTGGGAGAAAACTCTCAGTAATTCAAACTCTGCTTTATTCAAACAATTGTTCGGTCCCCCTCGAGTTTCAATTAACGAGAGTCAACTGTATCGTCTAGAAGACAAAGCCTGTGCTTTTTTACCCCCAAACGCCGTCTCTATTCTCCGTTTCTATAGTCCAAAAGTGCATTGTCAGGTGCTCGTCGTCTTTGTGCATTTTCTGTTTGCGGCTAAACCAGTCACGCACAGCGAGTGCCCCATGATCCGGGTGCAAGATAAGCAGACGGGGAAACGGCCACTAAAACCTGCCGCTCGGCAGGTATGTCAGCCTTACGGCATGTTGCAAGGCGGCATGCGGAAGGCAATGCACTCGGGTTTCTATGGAACTCTGCGAGAGAACGCATTGTGTCAGTGATATTCTTTAATTTAAAGTAGAATTTACTAAATCCTGGCAAAATAAAATTACCGCACAATTATTTATCGTCATTTTTCATAACTTCGGTGCATTTTCCAAACCAAGCAAGCGGCTGGCAATGTAAAGTTGTCTACAAAATGTCTGACGTGCTTTTTGCTTTTCATTTTGTTTGTTTTGCTCCCAAACATGCTTGGAGCAGTCGAATATGGCGGTAGCGGACGAAATTTGCATTTCTAGTCGTGCTTTGATGCCTGGGGACGGCCAAGATTCTCGAGGCAAGGGCCGCCACTGTTGTCTTCCAAACTGTCGATTGGGTTACGACCCGAAGAAAGAAAAATCGGCGGTATTTAACGCGGGCGATGTTGACGTCGGGTTACTGCTGTGCTGGACACAGTACAAATGCAGTCTAGTGCGACAGCGTGCTGCTGGCTTCAAATTGCGTTGAACTGAGACCTACCTTCCTTGCATGTAAACAATGGAAACTTGTAAGCTAGATTGCTGAACACATGTGCAGCCAGAGTGGAATTGACGCCGTCGACGCATTCACGACACGCCTGAGCCAACTTCTCAGCTCGCCTTTATTTTGTCGCGCAGCGTGCCCCCTCAATTATTTTAACTTGTAATGTAAAACTGCGGGAAAAACTGAACCCATATGTTAAAGATATTATTAGTTTACTCGGTTAAAGTTCCGTGGTTCATGCAGATTTTAGGAAACAAATTGCCAGTGGGTCGTATTGCCTGCAAAATTAATGAGGATATTTTGTTTTTCGTTTCTTCTTTGCATGGCAGCATCTATGTGAAGTGCCACGAACCTCTGTTAAAGGGGCCCTGCAAGGACTTTTTACTGGTTTTTAATTTGCACCGGACCTGAGCACACTAAACGTAGTAACTTAATGAATCTTTTGTGTTGTCGAATTTTGCTTTATATTAAAAGTTGTAGGCAAATTAAAATTACAAAGACAAGCAAAAAAAACAACCTCCTTCATGACGTCCTTGGTCGCTGAGTGGCACTGAACTAGAGGAAAGCTAGTGAGCTCAGCGAGCGCTCACGGCTGCCGCACTCCGTGTCGGCGGCTTGAGAGCACGCCGCTAAAGCATGTGCTGGATAGGCTGTATGAAGCGGGCAGCCGGGGTGGCTCGCATTGCATTTGCTGCGCGATTAAACACTAATTCGGCATAACACTTTATTGGCCACAAACGACAGCAAACATGGGGTGAAGATCAGTTCAGAGCGGGAGCCGCTTGGTGCTGCCATACCGTCAGACGGCCAAACTGCAAGCCAAACGCTCACCAAAGGCCTTCGAAACGCTCGGATCCTCGAGCCCGTATATGACCGCAGCACCGCCGCATACATCCGGGACCTTTCTACGCTCGCCGCTCTTCAGTGCCTGACCTCACTACCCCTTTCTAGTATACGCCGCCTTTTCGACCGCTTGATGACGGGTATGTCAATGGGTCATTTGTTGTTTCCGCACCTTATAAACTGCATTTGTTTCTTTTCTGATCTAAAGTACTGAACAAATACTACTTTCATAAATAATTGAAACGGTTCGTGCTACTTATATTTTGTATTTCGACTAAAAAGAAGCTTTTAGCGGCTCTGACCAGTAATAAGCCCAGGACCAAAAACTTCACATATTGTGCGCTTTCCGTACCACGGGTCGCCCCCGTAGGTGGAGGAGGCTTCCGCGTTGTCCGGTTAAAATATGACGCACTGATATTTAGTTACTCTCCGTGCTTGCTAGCTTGCCCGAACCTCAAGAGATGTGGAAACAGCTAAAAAGGTAGACGCTTAAATATGATTGCAGGGCCCCTTTAAGTGGGGACACAATCGAGTCGTGCAATTTCCTCTCGTTTCCTCACCTGCCTATCTTACACCCCGCCTGTAATCCTGCGCTTCTTTCCATGCGTGATTGGATTAGCCGGCGATAAGAACCGCACAGAGACGACGAGGGACATGGTGATGCACTTTTGCTGCCGCTCAATTCACTCCGTCGGATCGTAGTTGGATCCGTCTGATCAAACTTGGAGCGAAACAGAATATAGCGGATTCACGCAGCGCTGCCTAGCTTACGTCCGTATGGCCGCCAGCACGTCTTGCAGCATCTCTCAACGTGCGCCACGCCGAGAGGAATTCGTCTGTCACTTTGTGACTATTGAGACGCCAGTTTTAGTGTTGGAGACGTCTACGTTGCCTGAATGGATTCTCAATCCTCTGGTGGGTCATCTTCTAGACGGTCCCCAGTTGTATCAGACGTATTCTCCTCGGGGTTCATTTAATTTTGTAGTGTTACGGCATCACGGTAGGGCCGCATTTAGACTCTTGGTGTTCGGGTTTGTCACCAGAAAGGAAACAAACACTATGGAGGGATTAACAGAACCGTCTGTCCTTGGTTCTTTTCACCTCTTACCTCGACATCTTACACTCTTGGCTGCGCTTCAAGTCTGGCGCTTTACTCCGAGGTTGTCCGTCTCGGCTTCGGCCGGAGATCTATCTTCAACCAAAGGTCCAACTTTGGCCAAATGTCCAACTTTGGCCAAATGTCCAACTTTGGCCAAATGTCCAACTTTTGCTGAATGTCCAGATTTGGCCAAAAATCCAACTTTGGCCAGAAGTCCGGCTTTACCTAGAGGTCCACCTTTGGCCTATGTCCAACTTTGGCCATAGATCTCATTTTGGCTAGAGGTACTACATTAACTGGAGATCCGACTTTGTCCGGATGTCCAATTTCGGCCGGAGACCCCACTGCTCATATTTTTATGTCTCCTTGCCGGCGAATAGGTCCAAGACCTCAGGCAAGACAACTTCCAGGTCGGAGCGCAGCTCATCCTGGTGGGCGCCACACTGCCCACGGAAATCACGGACTCCCTGTCCGGCCTGGTGGACGAAGAGACGCTGGTGAACGTGACTACCCCACAGCTGCACAGGCTACTGCCCCACGTGCAGCACAAGTTCCTGCGTCTCAGGTCAAGCAGCAAGGCAGGTCCGTACCTGAAATCACTTTGTAACGCAGTGACCGTTAGTTACCATAGACCCTTTCCAAAATTCAGTGCCGTCTGTTGGCTCAGAGCAGTTTGACTTTTTCTGTACTAATGGCAGTCATAAAACTGTTTCATTGGGCGCCATCACTTTCGCACGTCAACAACAGCCAAGAATAATATTTTTGCCTTATATCTTTTTATATGCAATGGCATCTCTTTTGGCAGCCCTCCCCCCCCCCCCCCCTCCCCCGGAAAATTCTGTTCTGCAATATGAAACAAATGCACGTGCATGTTCGTTTTGAGTGTATCAGATTTTGTCGGATTTATCCGAGAATACAGAGCCCTGGCACTTCTGTCTTTTCTAGGTGCGCTGATTGAGACAGTCAAGACGGACGCCAATGCTGGGCGCCCGGTGATGGTGTTCTCCAACGCAGCCCCTTCGTGCAAGTGGGTGGCGCACTTTCTGGCAGAGAACAACATCTCCGTGACAAGCTTGCATGGCGATCTCCTTCTAAAGGTGGTGACATAGTTTGCTGTAATGGTATATTTCCAGCAGTTTTTTTTTTCTTTTGCTATCCTCTGCATTGCCTGTAAATGTTAAAACAATACCGCATAAGCCATTTGAAGTCCTACACTAGGAGTCCCGATTTGTTTTAATGCAGAATGTGTTTAATGATTGGCTTCTAAGACTAGAGTATCGCTAAAGTTTTTAACGAAAAACATGAAGACACAGTCAGGTTTGTTTGCAAAAATCACTTTCTCCTTTGGTGGGAATCTGACCGACAAACTCTCGCTCAATAGCCTGATGCTCTACTCCTTTACTATTAGAGAGCGGCTTAGAAAAGCAGTGTTTCAGCTACTAAATATGCAACTCCCAATTTTTCAGGACCGTCGTGAGAGCTACAATCGCTTTTCGTCGGGAGAGGCCACCGTGCTTGCGTGCACCGATCTCGGTTCTCGGGGTCTCGACACAACTCACGTGAGTCCCGCTTTTAGAGCAGGAGCTTTACAGGGCCAACTAGCCTCTGGGGCTTCCTAAGCCCGAAATGTGCCGGTCGGTCAGTACGTAACCGCTAAACGATATTGAGAAAAATGGCAACCGGTGCCAGTGATCGAACCCTGGTCGTTGGCATGGAAGCTGAGTGTGCTGGCTACTGAGCTAAGGACCCACATGCAGGAACAGGAGGATCAGGAGCAGGTGGTGTAAGAACCTGCGGGGAGGGGTAGAAAGGGCGAGTAAGAGAGGAGCAGAAAGGGGTGGTGTAGAAAGGGCGCACGGAACGAGGAGGAGTGGTAATCGCGGGAAAGCACGCTTCCCCTAGCTTGGTGACCCAAATAATTCAGCATGAATGCTTTGTATCTTGGTGGTGCTGAAGGGAAGTGTGGGCAGCGTCACAAATAGACAATGGTGTGACATAATCTGTTTTCATACAAAACCCCACCCTAGGCACCACCCTAACTAAGAGCACCGCCCTCCCCTTTAATGTTACTGCATTTAAATGTGTTTGGCAGAATACTCAAAGATGCAGTCAATGTTCTTTTGGTTTTTTTTTGTCTTTAAGAGAAAGATTAAGCTAGGAATCTGTAGTGGAAGGTTTGATTAATAATATTTTTGTTTCCAACGTTTTTCGTGTTTTTTTTTTTGTTTTTTGTTTTTTTCATTTTGGATTTGCATTAGTTGAATGATTGTGAGACGTAAAAAATAGTAGCGTAGTAGTTTTGAGACATCAGGACTACTTCTCTTTGTAGAGGTGCGAGCAGAGAGGTTTGGGTTCTTGGACTCTTGGTTAGTGTTTTTGTGCTGGGTAGTTTCCTTCCAGACACTAGCAGTTTCGCTAAAAAGATCTGGTGAACTTTGACAATGTGATAACCACAGCACTGCTGCTTTTATTTTTTCAGCCGTGTTTCTTTTTAGTTTCCCTTGTTTTGTTTTTTTCACCAGTAATGGTTATAAGATTTTAAGGGTCTGCTAACGCATTCTATGGCACTTTAAAAAAAAAACATAATTAGCTTCAGCTTTTGTGCTAAAATTGATAGAATCCTGGAGGAATAATTTCGCGTGCTAAATGGCTACTGATTTTGTAGCTGTACAGCGCTATGGTGACTGCCAGCTTAATAAATGCAGGATAACTACTTTCTTAAATATGAGGGAGTCTAATTTGGTTTCTGCTTTCCTTTTCTGAAAACCGAACATATCTTGCTTGCCAGGTGGAGCATGTGGTGAACTTTGACTTCCCCCACCACATGTCGGACTACATCCACCGGTGTGGGCGTGTCGGTCGCGTCGGGAGCACCGTTGACACATGCCGGGTCACCAACTTTGTCGTCACTCCTCCTCAGGTGGATCTGGTGCAGAAGATAGAGGCAAGTCGCCCTCCTGTCTGACCAGGCCTATTCTGATCTGACCTAACCTAAGCTGACCTGACTGTGCCTGACCTAACTTAGTGTTAACCGATTTGGCCTGACATAGCCTAACCTGACCTGGCTTGGCCTGGCCTGGCCTGGCCTGGCCTGACCTAACCTAGCTTAACTTAACCTGACCTAGTACAAACTTACCTGGCTTGACCTAACCTGACCTTCCTAATCTTGGCTGCCCTTGAACTATTTTTTAACCCTAACCTAAGGGTGGCAATCTAACCCAGATTAATCATTATGCAACCTAATTTAACCCAACTCTACCTCCTCACCTAGGTAACATTTTTTTACCTAAGCTACCTTTTCCTGCCTCTGCCTATTCTAACCCGCTCCCCAATGTGACCTAATCGAGCTTGATCTAAAGTATCTAACCTAGCTTTTGCCTTGCCTTACCTGACTAAACCTACCAACCAAGCCTAAGTGAATTTCATTTCGTCTAACCTAACTTTAGCTTAGCATATCCTAGCCTCAACTAGCTTTACCTCAGTTTTCGCCCTCCCTAGCCTAACATAATCTAGCCTGGCCTGACATAACATTGACCATACTTGACATAAACTCTTTGATGCAACATTGGCGAGGCTGGCATAGTTTCTACATTGTTGCAGTAACGCAGTGCTACACGAGCGTATGGTTTCCTCTTGTGTCTCATTCACGTGCGCTGTTGCACAGAGGAGATATTAAGCGAATTAAGCCACATGTTCGGACAAGTACTAGGTTCGATAGCGCTATGGAAACTGTGCTGGCCTTGACAGCTTTGGAAAAGGCTCACTTTTACTTATACCTAGGGTTCTGTGTTTTCAATAAATACCAATCAACGAAGTAAAAAAAAGCATTGCTTTTTTTTTTTAAACAAATTGGAGTTTTAGTTTATATTAGATCTGTGATATAAATCACTTTAGCTAGAAAAGAGTGACTTTTTGTCACTAGATATGCTGTTAAAAATGACTGCCTGATAGAAATATTTTTGTTTGATCATTATTTTTGTTAAATACAAAATAAATTACCGTGGGAAGCATAAAATGATAGACGCATGGTACATGGAAAATACTTTAGGGATTGTTTCGGGGGAAAAGCGTTTAATTTATATCGTCGTAGCCAAATCAGTGCAATGTAAATCACAATTTAGATTGTTATTTAATTCACGATTCACCCGCAGCTCCTTAGGACTGTCTGCCTTAAAATCTCTTAGAACGCACTGGCACCACCTATCGGGTAGCCTGCGACACTTGGCAGTCCCATTTCTTTTTCTTTTTTTTTTTCTGACTCATAGTTTGCTTTTTGCCTGGAAAGAATTTTGTCAATGTTATAGACGACCGTTTCTTGTAGGTAGTACTTGCATTTTATCTCGCAAATACCGCAAAACCTTCGATCTAGCGAATTGCTCTTCCGGGGTCATCACACAGATGGCATCAACGTGCCAGCATGTTCTCTTGTCGTAAGAGATTTCAAGGGGTTTTAATTTTAAGGCACACGGTTCAAGGGGCTGATAGTGTGGGAATGGGCCTGAAGCCCCCTATACACGCCGATATTTTGTGCAACACTGAAAGTTGACACTAATAAACCCCGAATCAATGCGAAAAAACTAACCTCAAGATAAACACCCTCGAATTTGAAATAAGAAACACTAGCCTGGCAAAGGCAGTGGTAACGCAGAATGTGATGTGTTAGTGTCGAGACTGGATGACGCGAAAGGGTCCCGTGTTGTGCACGGTAAGCGCGTGACCGCTCCGTGGATGTCTTACTCGTGGGTGCCCTCTTCCGCAGTGGCAATGTAAATGCGACTTTCTCGAAACCGGACAGAGCGTGCGAAAAACGGAACTGTCGGAATGCGGCAGCACCAAGGAGAGCTCTGCTGCCACCTCGCGGCGAAAGAGAACAAGATGCTCGGAAGTGCATCGACCCGTTGTGGCAGAGAAGTCTCCTCTTGTTCTTTCTCTACTTTTCCGTTGCTCTCTCGCGCTCTTTCTGTCCCCGGTCGGAAAACGGAAATGGTTAGGTGCCTGCTATATAACACATTCTCTGTTGAAACGAAAAAAAATGAAACCCTATTTAAGAGTTTAACTCGGCTGCCTTGCCGTGGCTTTGCGTTGCAGCGTGCCGCGCGCCAGACGAAAGCTCTGCCCCGCGTGGATGCCAACATTGCCCGCTTCCTGGACGAACGGAACCAAGCCAAGGAGCTCGAAGAGCTGGGTCGCAGGGAGCCCGGCACCCTGCGTGAGGACGGGCCAGAGGAGGAAGAACCGGCCAAGGACGCCTAGCGGTGCTCGGACCTCGTGACTCGCTGTTTAGGATTGCCTTTGTAGAGATAAATTTTTACCTTTAACATGGAATGGGTTATATAGACCGACACGCCGTTTACAAACAAGTTGGCGTTTGTCCGCGCCAGGTGTGGACACTGCGTGCGTGCCGAAACCGAATTCCCGCGAGATGAAGCAGCTGTGCAAGCGCCGAGCTGACGGCAGCAACACGACGCCGGAGTCGCGTGTCGGGGTATGGGGTAGTACTATAGGTGCTTTCTAGCCGTACAGAAGTGCGTGAGGTAAATGCAATATGGAAATATAAAATTTGGGGGGCCGGGCACCGCCAGCCAAGTTTTGCAGACGGTGGTCAGCTTACATGGTCAGCATGATGGTGGTCCCATAAGGTCGTTAGTGTGAAGACGCCAACCACGTCGTGCGACATCGGTTCATATTGTCACGGGTGGTGACCAACGAAATAGGAAGAAATAAACGTTTAATGTGGCGAACTTGTGCCAAAAAAAATAAAGGGTACAACGATAATAACAGAGCGTCGCGGGCTTCGAAGTCGGCGGAGCAGCACAGTCGAACGCTGGGGCGAAACTGGCTCCGGCTTGCCCGCGGAGCCGCTTTTGTACACACGTTGGCTTCTGGAGCATTCGACGTAGAAGGTTCGACGCGTAGAACATTCTGACCTCGAATCAGCTAGACGGTTCTCGATTTCACCAGAACATCACATTACAGTGTTAACAAAAATGCGTAGCCGCGGCCAGGAATCGAACCCTGGCCCTTCGCGTGGGAGGTAAGCGCGATAACCGTTAGGCTACGGCCGCGCTGCCTACTTGGCGCGCGGCATTACTCCCCCCTTAAAAAGTGCATCGCCCCGATGCATCCCAAAACAAAATAAAGCACATAAAAAGAACGGCAAACTAAAGAGTCACTTGAAACACATAAGATCCACAGTCCTATCGAGCGTAGTACGGCTTCAAGCGCACGACGTGGACGACTTCAGGTCGTGGTGGGCGGCGTGATGATGTTCTTGTTCCGTCGGGCATCACCTCGTAGTTCAGCTCGCCGAGGCGACGAAGTACCTTGTATGGTCCAAAATACCGTTTCAGCAGTTTCTCACTGAGGCCGCGGCGACGGATGGGCGTCCACACCCACACCCTGTCTCCGGGCTGGAAGTGAACGTCCCTGCGACGAAGGTTGTAGCGGCCCGCGTCGACGCGTTGCTGGTCTTGAATCATGAGTCGCGCGAGCTGGCGGACTTCTTCGGCGCGTTGAGCAACCGCCTGGGCGTCGTCGCTCTCATTGTCAGATGGCTCATGGGGCAGCATTGCGTCCAGCATGGTCGTTACCTTCCGACCATGTACCAGCTGGAAAGGGGTGAATCCGGTGGTCTCCTGAACCGCCGTATTGTAGGCAAACGTGACGTAGGGCAACACCTCGTCCCACGTCTTGTGCTCTACGTCGACGTACATAGAGATCATATCGGCGATTGTCTTGTTGAGTCGCTCGGTCAGCCCGTTGGTCTGCGGGTGGTATGCAGTGGTTCGACGATGGCCGGTGCCACTGAGACGAAGGATCTCTTGCGTCAGCTGGGCCATGAACGAAGATCCGCGATCTGTAATCAGAACTTCGGGAGCGCCGTGCCGGAGGACGATGGACTCGATGAAAAACTTGGCGACTTCCACAGCAGTCCCTGAAGGAAGAGCTTTCGTTTCGGCGTACCGCGTGAGATAATCTGTGGCGACGATGATCCAGCGGTTCCCCGACTTCGAAGGCGGAAAAGGACCAAGTAGATCCATTCCGATCTGCTGGAAGGGTGTAGTTGGAGGAGAAATGGGCTGCAGAAGTCCGGCCGGCCTCGTCGGCGGTTTTTTGCGTCGCTGGCACTCGTGGCATGATCGTGTGTATAGGTGGACGGTCTTGGGGAGCCTCGGCCAGTAATACTTTTCACGAATACGGGCCAGTGTCCGGCTGTAACCAAGGTGTCCGGATGTCGGGTCGTCGTGGCAGGCTTGGAAGATCTCCTCTCGAAGGCAACTCGGGATTACCAGCAACCACGGTGTGTTGTTGTCGCCGAAGTTCTCTTTGTAGAGTACACCTTGTCGGATGGCGAAGGTCGGCAGCACTCGTGAGAAGACACGTGGCATGGTACTCCTACCCCCTTCCAGGTGCTCGATTAATGCGCGCAGCTCAGGATCGTCCCGTTGACGTCGTGCCATATCGTCGGTGTTCACTGCTCCTAGGAAGCACTCGTCGTCATTGTCGTCGCTGCAGCCGGAAGGGGTTTCGACGGGGGCTCTGGACAGGCAGTCGGCGTCGCTGTGCTTGCAGCCTGACTTATAGACCACTGTCATGTTGAATTCTTGTAGTCGAAGACTCCATCGAGCGAGGCGTCCTGACGGGTCCTTCAGGTTCGCAAGCCAGCAGAGCGAGTGGTGGTCCGTGACTACACGGAACGGGCTCCCGTACAAGTACGGACGAAACTTCGTTATTGCCCAGACGACCGCAAGGCATTCTTTCTCAGTCGTGGAGTAATTTTTCTCCGCCTTGGACAATGTCCGACTTGCGTAGGCGATGACTCGCTCGATGCCTTCTTGCACTTGGACTAGTACTGCGCCCAGTCCCGCGTTACTTGCGTCCGTGTGAATTTCTGTTTCCGCTTCCTGGTCGAAATGTCCAAGCACAGGAGGAGTCTGGAGTCGTCGTTTCAGTTCGTCGAATGCCTGCTGTTGCTCCTCGGCCCATTCGAACTTCTCGGCGTCCTTCGTGAGATTCGTAAGTGGTGCGGAAATCCTTGCGAAATCCCGAACGAAGCGTCGATAATAGGCACAAAGTCCAAGGAATCTTCGCACGGCCTTCTTATCTGTCGGCGCTGGAAATGCCGCGACGGCGCGAGTCTTCTCGGGGTCTGGGCGGACGCCTTCGTTACTAACCACGTGGCCAAGGAACTTCGGTTCGTCATAGGCGAACCGGCACTTTGACGGCTTGAGTGTGAGTCCGGCGGTCTGAATGGCTTGAAGAACAGCTCGGAGTCGTTTCAAGTGCTCGTCGAAGTCAGCTGAAAATACTACGACGTCGTCAAGGTAGACGAGACAACTCTGCCACTTCAGCCCTGCCAGTACGGTGTCCATGACACGCTGGAAAGTTGTTGACGCCGTGCATAGTCCGAAGGGCATCACCTTGAACTCGTACAGTCCATCCGGCGTGACGAAGGCTGTCTTCTCTCGGTCCCGTTCGTCGACCTCAATTTGCCAGTAGCCGCTCTTCAGGTCCATCGATGAAAAGTATCGAGAGTGGCGCAGCCGGTCTAGAGTGTCGTCGATGCGGGGGAGTGGGTAGACGTATTTCTTCGTAACCGCGTTGAGCTGCCGGTAGTCCACGCATAACCGAAGAGTTCCGTCCTTTTTCTTAACCAGCACGACTGGAGAGGCCCATGGACTGCTTGAAGGTTGAATTATGTCGTCATTCAGCATCTCTTGAACTTGCTGATGGATCACCTCCCTTTCCTTAGCGGAGACTCTGTGCGGCGATCGATGCACAGGGCGCGCGTCGTCCTCGGTAACGATACGGTGCTTGGCAACTGCGGTCTGGCGCACCTTCGACGACGTCGCAAAGCAGTCGCGGTATTCGGCGAGGAGGTTAACCAGCTGCCGTCGTTTCGGGTCCGGAAGCTTAGGGTCGATGTCGAGCTGCGCTGGCGACGTACTGTCTTGCTGGGGCGGCGAGGATTCGTCAGTAATCGCGGTGATTTCAGCGGGGTTTCGGAGTTTCTCGACGTGGCCCACGGCTGCACCTTTCGTGAGGTGTTGCGTTTCGTTTCTGAAGTTCGTCACGAGGGCCACAGTCCGCCCATCCTGAAGTTCAGCTACTCCCCTTGCGACGCCTATGCCTCTTCCCAGGAGCAATTGGAGGCTTCCCTCGAGAAGAACTTCGCCACAGGAAGCTTCATCGATCCCGACAAGTACGAAAACACTCGACCGCGGTGGTAGGTTTACGTGATTTGCGAGGACTCGGACCGTGGGTGACGTCGCTTGGGGTTCCTCCGCTGGTGGTGCAGGTTTTCGTAGCGTCAGCCGGTTTGTTCCGAGGTCGATGACGGCGCCATACTCGCAGAGGAAGTCCATTCCGAGGATAACATCCCTCGAACAGTCTTGCAGAACGACGAACTTGACAGGGCACGTTTCACCGTGGATCTCGACGCGAGCAGTGCATCTCCCGACTGGTGTGATGAGATGTCCTCCGGCGGTTCGTATTTGGGGTCCTTCCCACGGCGTCATGACTTTTCGAAGGCGGCGGGAGAGCCTCCCACTCAAGACTGAGTAGTCTGCTCCGGTGACCACGAGTGCCGATGCGTCGTGGCCGTCGATGACGACGTTTAGGTTGTTGGACACCGTTGCAGGGGCGTCGTAGCGATGCGTGGCGTCGGGAGAGTGGGAGCGCTCCGGCGTTCTTGGAGGCTCTTTACTCGGGTCGTCTTCGGCAACGGCACCTCCAGGCGTTGCCGCACTTAGTTTTTCCGACGAGATAGGGGGGACAGGCTGTCACGGCGCGACCGACGGAAAGGCGACGCGGAACGTCGGGGGAATGGAGAACGGGAACCTCCTGGTGCGGTGGGCGCTGGTGACGGAGGGCGACGGAGGTATTCCTCGATGTCCCTTGGTCGTTCTCCAAAACGAGGTCGACGGTCGTTTGGAGCGAATCCTCGCAGGCCGAGCTGGCGGTAGGGGCACCTCCGGTAAACGTGGTCAGCCTCCCCGCAGTGGAAGCACACCGGGCGTCCGTCATCCGTGCGCCACACGTCGGTCTTTCGAAGTCCACGCTGCTCTTTTGCGCGGCGCGTACTGCGGCGAAGACTTCTCGTTGGGGTGCAGATGGGTACTGCCGAGCAATAGGAAGCTGCGGACGATGAACAACGGCAGCATAGGTCACAGCTGGTGGTTCCGGTGCGGCGTCGGCGAGAACGTCTGGCTGGAGCGCCTGCTGGACCTCTTCTCGAACAATCTCGGCGATCGAGAGTGAAGCTGGACGTTCGGCGGCAGGTATCAGCTTCTTCAGTTCTTCACGGACGATGTCCCGGACTATTTCTCGGATCCCCGGAATATTGGGGCTGAGGGCGCAGCTTGACGGCGTGGGTGCAGCGACGGCAGGAGCTCGATGGAAGTGAGCGGCTCGTGCTTGCAGGGCCCGTTCAATGTTGGTCGCCTCTGTTACAAACGTCTCGACGGTGGTCGGCGGGTTGCGGACGAGGCCTGCGAAGATGTCATCTCGTACGCCTCGCATCAGGATCCGCAACTTCTTTTCGTCGGTGGCTTCAGGGTCGGCGCGAGTGACCAGGCGCAGGACATCCTCGACGAAACTGGTGATGGTCTCGTTTGCGCCCTGGGTTCTCATTCGAAGAAGGTCCTCGGCCCTCTCCCGTCGATACTGGTTAGTGAAAGTTCGCCTCAACTCATTCTTGCAGGCGGTCCACGAGATCAATGATGTCTCCCGATTCTCGAACCAGTGCCTGGCCGTTCCTTCGAGCGCGAAGTAAAGGTTCTGCAGGTGCTGGTCCTCCGTCCATCGGTTGTGCTGGGCCACCCGCTCGTACTGTTGAAGCCAGTCCTCGACGTCTTCGTGGGCGTCCCCGTAGAATGGCGTCGGAGTCCGGGGTGCGACTGGCAGGTAGATGAAGGCAGGAGCGGCCGAGGTCTGTGACTGCTGGCCGTCCATCGTCGGCTTTGTTGGCTGCTTGGTCCGGGCTCGGAATCGGGCTTGCACTGCGGGCCCTGGGAGGGGAACGCTGCACGGGCATGCGCTACCCAGCACCTCCACCAAAATGTCACGGGTGGTGACCAACAAAATGGGAAATAAACAGGAAGGAATAAACGTTTAATGTAGCGAACTTGTGCTAAAAAAATAAAAGGGGTACAACGATAATAACAGAGCGTCGTGGGCGTCGAAGTCGGCGGAGCAGCACAGTCGAACGCTGGGGCGAAACTGGCTCCGGCTTGCCCGCGGAGCCGCTTTTGTACACACGTTGGCTTCTGGAGCATTCGACGTAGAAGGTTCGACGCGTAGAACATTCTAACCTCGAATCAGCTAGACGGTTCTCGATTTCACCAGAACATCACATTACAGTGTTAACAAAAATGCATAGCCGCGGCCAGGAATCGAACCCTGGCCCTTCGCGTGGGAGGTAAGCGCGATAACCGTTAGGCTACGGCCGCGCTGCCTACTTGGCTCGCGGCAATATGACACTGTGATGTTACGTGCCAGTATCGTGAAGTGACATCACGGCTGTTCTCCATATCTTACACGAATGGATCCGAGTTACTCTGGCGGATCATGTCGCGTGACAAGACAGATAGAGCAATGCTGGACGCAGGTAAGTTTTCGAACACCAAGGTACAGAACCCTGGAGTTAGGTCGAGTCAATTTTGGAGCACGGCCCACATTACATACCGTGATGTCACTTGACGGTGCATCTTGTGACGGGATGCCACGTGGCACCGTGACATGACATTGCAAAGTTGCGTGACACCACATCACATGACCCATAGTGTCACCACTCATATGACCATCTTACGTAGTCTGCGAAGAACAATCCTGACAAGTGTCAGCTGACAAAATGACAATTTCTCTGCACAAACTAATTTTGCGGTTGGCACGGCGGGAGCAGTTAAAACGAGTCTAGGAAGTTGTTTCTGTATCTACGATATCAGAAGAGCTAGGTGCTCAAGTTTGATGAAATTCGCTCACTCGCATTCCTGTTTACAGCGCAAGCTCAGCTTGACCTGCAGTCTCTGACATTGCGAGTTCAGGTCCAATCTCTGTTGCATTATGTCCAAGCATTCTGCCTGACTGTGTTAATGAATTTAATTACTGTTACGGTGTGCGCTATGTTACAATACTGCATTTTTCCTAATCTTTTTATATATATATATATTTTAAAAGAAGTTCTGGTGAAGTGTGAAAATCCACAAGAAATCCCTTGTGGATTTCTTTTTTTTTTTTTTTTTTTTTTAATATGGGAATGCCTGTGGTTTTCTGTTTCCAGATAAATCCGAAAAACACTCGCCGGTACGTCAGTGCACATTTATCTGAAAAACTCCGAATTTCGAGGTCACAACGACAACATAAAAAGCAAAAAAGACAATGTTTTACGAATAAACTCTCTAAGAGCACAGGGACACTGGTCCTGAGGAGGTGCCACTAGTTACACTTGAAATCTCGAACCACTGACAGAAGGTGTTGGCCTTTTAGCCTGCAAATGTCCCTACTGGTCGCTTCCCAAACTTTTTTTTTTTTTTTTTTAACGGGAATACAGTAAAATAAAGTCAGAATTTTCGAGGATTTGGAATCTAACGAGAACAACCTCTAATAAACAAAGAATTTTCAGTGAAAAATAAGCTCGGAAAAAAACCCTCGGAATTTCATGAGAAATAAACTCGGAACACACGGAATCCATAGTAAGATGTATTCACGTGAGTTGGAAACAATTATTAGTACCGGATTTACTAACTTAATTTTTAACACTTTTTTCTTCGATTTTTCTTTTTTTAGTTTAAAATGGTATTTTTGGGCACGTGTGAGTGCTTGAAACTTTTGGAATTCAGAGTCGAATATTGGTGTAAGCACTGCATTTGGTGTTGACTCGAGCGTATATTATATATACACGTATATTTAGTGTTTTCTAGTCATTTTGAAGACGTCCAATTGCTTAAGGCTGGCGCGAGCAATTGGAGGCTCTAAAAAATGAATCGGAGATATCGGAGCCAGCGCGCAGTGTGCTGGAAGCAGCGTGCCGTTTTGCCACATCGTGGCTTATCTTTGTTGCAGCGAAAAACGGCAACGAAACACGTCCGATGCTGGAGCATATAAGGCCGAATATGGCGGACAGTCAGGTTGGGCGTTCCTACCGATAGGTTGAAGCCACGTGTCGCGACGGGAAAATAGTTACCTAGCTTTGAAAGTATCAACAACTGCTCGATCGGCATCACGTGGTTTATGGACGACATTTGCAATTAACGGGGTTGTGGAAGTGTCTTCAAACTCGACTCAACCTCTCCGCCCGCTGTCCTCGCCTCTGAACAATTGGTACGCAGGCTCACATTTAGTCAATCTACACCGGAGACTGCGTCTGCCATTAAATCGCAAATGTCCTAGGTGGTTTTGGTGCCAAGAGATTGCGAAAGCACGTGCTTTACTAGGGAGAGTACATTCCACTCCGCTTGTTTGCACCAGACAGCCATCTACGGCTCTGTAGACGGCGCCAAATCCTCCCCTAGCGGTGGGGTCGTCCCGCGCCCGAGAACGCACGCGCCTCACGCTGTTTCCACAGTCGCGTGGCACCGAGGGAAAGGGTTACCGCCGGCGCAGCGAGACAGCTGTCTGGACTGGCCCTGGGGAAGCCCGAACCCTTCGTCAATTTAAAGGGAGCTTTCTGCGCGTCCAGCCGTTCGAACTACGCAGGGCCATTCGAGTTTCACGCAGTGCGAAAGCATCGAGCGTTTCCAAGCTTCGCTCCGCCCGCTCTCCTCAACACTCTGAAACCAATCTGAACAGGACGGAAGTTGACGGAGAAGGTGTCCGCCATTCAATGTAAGCGCGGGTTTGGGTCGCCATTCCTCTCTACAATATTGTTTCTCTGCGAGAAGGTACCGCAAAATGCCATCGCGGTGGCGTTCATCCCAAATGAAATTCGCACACGTCTAACTTTTGTCTACTTGCGCAGTTTTCACGCTGCTTTCGATGTCGTGGGGTACCACCGTTAGCAGGCGGCACTACGCAGAAACGAAGCTACGTCTTGAAAATGTACGAGGTGATGTCGACCTCTCGGGGTGTCTACCGACCTGTAGAACCGGGGACTGTCGGGGAATCTGGTGAGTCTGGCGAAATCGGGAAAAAGTCGGAGGATTACCAATCCCCAATCACATCAGCACCGGTCAGGGAAATTGAGCTTTCCTTTCTTCGAGCGACTGCAAACGACGCTTGTGTGTTGTGACACAGACTGCGTGCGACTCAGTCAGCGTGCCGACGGAAATCTCCGCCCAGAAACTAGCCTCTCATAACGCGCGCACCAAGACGAACTTCTCTCCCTGTGCCCGCACTGATTGGTCAAAAACAGATTTACAAGTTATTGGAATGATGCTCGGCTACCGCCCTCTCGGTCGTCAGATATACTGTACTCGTCAGCCAAAGAAAACAAATTGCGCATTGTTCGTATATCGCGCGAAGTACTTCTTATATCTGGTTGTCGGAGGACGAATCCATGCCTTTGGCGTTTGAAACGTGTATGTCTTGATAAGGTAGCATATATCTTAAATGCACCTACATATATCTTAATTATCTACATACACGGGGGAATTAGTAAAACTCCGCGAAGAGCTTTTTAAGACACGTTTTTTGTTTTTTCGGTCAGGAAATATCGATAAAATAGTCGGGGAAAACTTGAATAAGTCAGACAATTTCAAAACGTCATTTTCGTACGCACCGGGCCTTTGGAATACATCTTTGATGAAAACGTTAGCTGGCCACGTGCTAGTTCCGATTTTTCCTACTCGTTTTACGTTCATGGAAAGCTTTGAGTTCCGTTAAGTGCGCTTCCCCTCTAGCATGGTCATACTGCGGCAAAGCTGTACTCGTGTATTTTGCGGGAGTTCAACTTCAAAAATTGTTTTCTCGCTTTAAACAAAAATTGGTTTGATTAAACTTTCAGAATCAAAAAAGAATCGATCGTTCTTCCAAACCCTGCATATTTTGCATTTCAACTTGGACCACCTTAGGGTGAAATAAACGGCTGTTTATGCATCTAAACGCAATTTTTTACAACTTCAGGATTCTTTTTACTGCGAGATATTTATTTGAGCGGTTTTAAACATTTTTATAGATTATGTACCTGCAGGGGAAGCTGGTAAAAAGTTCTATTAGGTCCCAGGAGCAATTAGATATATTTTTTAATAAAAATGCTAAAACATTTTAGAAATGCGCTTTTTTTTTAATATTTAAATTAATTTAAACTGCACAAGCCCAACCACATTGTAAGCCGAAAGTCGAGCAAATTTAAGAAAACGATATTGTGTGTTTCATAAAAAAAGCTGATTTTTCATCAATTATTGAGTGATGCCTAGTTTCACGCTGTTTCTAAAAGTTAAAACCGCGCTCACGTCATCAAAACATTTTGTTCTTCAAAAATATTTCGGGGCATGGCTACAGACATTGAAACAAAATACCTTGATTTGTTTTGTTTTTAATTGAAGGTGGCCGAGAGCAACGTCTGGGACGTTTGACATGGAATGACCCAGATCAGTGTGCGTCTCACAACTGCACATCGCCTTTCGAGTGACGTACTCTGGGGGATCACGTGGTTTCTCCTTCAGAGACTCCAGCCGTTTTCTCCGTGATTTTCGACTTTCAAGGGATTAGTCGAAGGTCGTGGCGAGCGATCGACACAAGAGACTGTTCGCCTCGCGGCTGACGGCGAGGCAACGCTTACATTTTGTTGATCTCCCACTGTCTCTTACAACAAACTCACAAACACCAGCTCGCCTAAAAAAAAAAAAAAAATTCCCCACTTTAAAAAAAGGGGAAAAAAGGAGGGGGGGGGGGGGGGGTAGACAACGCCTGAAAGCCAGGGCACAGAAGTTCCTCTGGGTTTTGTTCCTCCTTTAGTTTCAAGCTGTTTTAAACTGAAACCGACTAGCATTTTTTTTTTTTTTTTTTTTAATTTACGGGGGCGAACACGAGGCTTCCTGGCAGCCTGGGGCCCTGGGCTGCTGCCCCCTCAGCCCGTACTTTAATACGGCCCTGGTCGTGTTGCTCGTTCGGTCCCGGTGCGGTATGACCGTTGTAAGTGTAACCGACATGATTAAAGAATTGGGATAGTCTCCATTGGCATTAAGACGAAGAAATTTTCGCTCTTAGTTTTTATACAATATATATATATATCTCAATAAAACTGGCATTAATAGCTCATCTTATTACCTCCAGAAGAAAATACCACAATCATAAGATAAGGGAACACCGCACTAGGACTGAATCGGGCAAAAACTTTTTATTAAAACAAGAAGTGAAATGCCTTGCCCAGCAAAATTGTGTGGTGGTGGTGAATGGGGAATAACGAAAAATAAAGAAGCGGATATCCGCGGATCCGGATCTACGATTTTGCCGAGGCGGGCCATAAACGTGTGCGACCTACCGCAGAGTGTAGAGTGAATACGTGAGTGAAAGTGCATCATCGAATCGGGGTTTTGCGAGAGTAAAGAGTACTCTCTTAGAAAAATGGTGCCAATCGAGGAGAAATTTTTTTTTTTTTTTTTTACGCCAAAAAGGAACCTGATTCGAAAACGCTCTATCCCGGCAAAAATAATGCCCCCCCCCCCCCCCCCCAAAAAAAAAAAAAATGGATGCAGGTGCATAAGCGTGTTCCTATTTAACAGAAAAAGAGCGGAAAACGTTCTTCGAACGAAGAAAACACAAAACATGCAAGCCACAAGAAAACGTAGGAAAAGCCACGAAAGGGAGGTGCTAGTTTCCGCACCTGACTCCTGTAGTGCAGTTCGTGCATGCTAGCCCAGCATCAAGTGCACCAGCAGAGAGGGACGTCTCATTAGCGGGCCTTCTAATTCAAGAGAGACGAACCAGTCTGAATCCGTCCATCGTTCACGATATTCTGTTTCTGCACAGCGACCTCGACAAGTCAAACGTTCGAGTGTGCAAGTTATTTATTTTTTTTTTTCTTGACAAATGGCAAGCTGTTGCTAAGTATATGGTTGGAAGCACACAGTTGCGGGTTCGTGTTTGAAACTAAAATCAATAGGTTTTGTTGCTATTATGAAATATTGCGATATTTTCCTAGCAGCGCACTCGCATTTTACCACCGCTATTGTACGGAACGGCGTTCCTGGAACGCGCACGATGTGGATGTTTTCGCTTGTTCGCTCTTTATTTACTCTAGGTATTTATCGAGGGCAACATTTCACGAAAATGCGAAGAGCAACGTTAAAGTAACGACGCCTTTAGATCTTGAAAACGTAACGGGAACTTGTTCCATAATTGAGAAGGAACGAGAAACGATCCTTTCGTTCCGGTTTGGGAGGAACGGGTGAAACATCGCTTTTATATCTATACGACTACTTCGCTGCTGTGAGTGACCGCCTCAAACTTAGGAGTTTATCAGATAAATATGACTTGATCAAAATTTTACCGGCAAATATTTCCCGGAGTTCTTTTTTTTTTTTTTTTGTCCGAACAGATGGAACCTTAGTTATTGCATACCCACGCGTGAATTCGTACCAGATCGACGATTACCGTATGCATGTTTCGACACGCCGAGGGAATTAATTTATTTTACACGGATAAACAGACACGCACGACAAAATTAAACATCGTGCTACTGGGTTCTAATTTTTGGGTCTATCTCCGTCTCATCTTTCCTAAGTTTCAGTTTTTCTGGAGCCGTGTAAACTGCATCAGACTCCGAAACGTATAATGACCTAATGTAAAATCCCACACGATCGCCAATCCCCAAAAACCACCAACTTCATTTTGTTTTTTTTATTTTAGGTTGGCGTTCATTTGAGATGTTACGGTACTCTCACCAGATGAGCTTTCAACAAATACTACAAGCGGACATGCTGGCAACCTTTCCTGAACGTCATAAACTGGCAACAAACGAACAGGTCTGTGAACTTGGTACTTTGGTGGGGATCGCTGGGGTTGCTGCCAGAAAAGGTGTTCAACCCCACCTCTGCCCGTTTCGATCTGGATGAGCATCGTACCGGCGTGCGGTCGTATATCACTAATGCGTGGTGCACGTTAAAAACCACAAGGTAGCGGTTGTACTACACTGGCTAAATTGCTCATCTACAGCTGGGAGACTCGTCGCCCGTTAAGGCAGACCAAGTTCTAGGCTGTATAAACATACACACACCCCAATTTTCTTTTAGACAGAAATTTTTTTTTTATTTATGTTGGCTACCGGTGTCTCTTGGTTGTTTCTTGAGTGAGAATAGGCCATAGCGGGCGTCACCATGTAACCTGTACACATACTTGCGCAAAAGTCGCAGATATTTTTTTTAGTTCATAGTTTATACAGACAACATTCATCCTTGTGAATATGCGGGTTTCATTGGCCATTGAAAGTTTCCAAAAGCCGCCTATAACTTAAATTAGACAACGGCGAGTTACTTCGAAAAACTCCGGCAGGGCCGAGTGCTTGCCAAGTGACCAGGAGGTGCGCTTCTCCTACGTGCGCTTGTGTGCTGCGAGAAAGCGGCAAGGCGCCAGTTGTCCCAAACGCGAAATCTCTTGAACCATCCTGACTGCGCTAAGCTTGTCAACACTGTGCGCGGGCCCAACCAAGCGTAAAGTTCTATAACAGACATCACATAATTACTGTTTGTGATGCCATCTTGCAGCTAGAACGAAATACAACAGATGCTCTGAAACAAGCTGTCATAAAGTGCGTTTTTTTATTATTATTTTTATTTTTTTAGAAATGAGTATATAACATTTAGTGTTCGTGTGCTCTCAGACATCGCGCAGCTTTTCACCACGACGTTACAAAACGGTGCAGAACGTTGATGGGCGTTTGAAAAGAACGCCGTGTACGGGCATTTTACAAAATGCTCGTCTATTTCTCCTATAGTGCCAGCCTCCCGGAGGATATATGGTGGGAGAGGAACAAGCAACAAATCCGCACGTGCATGACACGTGAACGGTCTTGTCTCTTTTAATAAAACGGTTCGATTCCCTCGAGCAATGAAGTCCCCATACACACGGATTCTGTGAAGCCTTTGAGAGCTAGCCGCGTTCACCCATGATGCCCACCATCTGTTCTTTACCCTAAACGACGCAATGACCGCCCACTGTACTCCGCTCCAACATGCAGTACACCACAGTGGACGCTACGATTCGTCATTTAGCCGATCCAGCAATCGAAGCCCGTTATGTAAAAACCAAACGCTCAGTGCCAACACCGCCGGTTTCCTCCTCTGAACCCCGGAAGCCCGCTTCTCCGCATTGCAGCTACCTCCCCAACGGCTGGACGTGGCATCGCAGAAGCATCGCGGGTGGGCAACGCCTTCTGGCGGCGCGTTTGTGCTTCCGTCCGGCTTAGCGAGGTGCCTACCCCCCCTCACAAAGACCGCCGGGATCGGTCACCCTTTCGTGGGTTCGCTCAGTGTCCGCCAGGGGGATCCGGTGTCCACACCGTGGCGCAGCCCTTTTTTTCCAAAGGGGGTGGCTCCTGTTGAGTTGCCATTGAAACCGTGGATGGACATCCGCCGCCTTTTGTGCGACGCCTTGTATGCCAGGTACCCCTCCGGTTAATTTTCTGCTTGGTCAAGCGGTCCCTTTTGGGTTCGTGGGTGGCAACGCTGGGAGCGGGTATCGTGCCGCAAAGGGTCACGCATGGGAGAGGGGGGGTCTTTGCGAGTGGACCCAGAGGTGCGGTTTCCCGTGGTACGCGGTCGGAGTGGTTCGTTTCTGTCCTTTCTCGTATTCGCAGAGCGCCGCATAAAATTTAGTTCGTAAGTTAGCGGATTACTATATATAATTAGAACAACCAATAGTGATTCAATAATTTGCAACGTCAGCCCATGCGTAGTGCTCACCGAGCTTATACAAAACATAAAAGCTGTCACTTCTCGTCGGAACAGCTATAGATCCCTGGTGGTATAACCGGAAAACTGTACATGACGTATATGGAACTCAGTGGAACAAACTGAGCAGGAGAGGTCACTCGCGGACGTTAAAAATCTCGGGTGAACAGTGAACATTGCTGCGAGGGAAGGGCGCCAGATTTTACGGACGAATAAATGCGTATTTGAAGACGTTACAAAGTACCCTTTATTTATAAAGCCGGCAGACAAGAAGCAGGGGAGGAATACGGCGGTGGTATCACTTGATCATCTCGCGCGGCGAGCGAACAACTTTCACGTCTTACCACAAAAACCACCGCAAAGAAACGGTCATATACCGCTACGACTTCGCGACCTAACTTGAGTCAGGGGCGAACAGAGCACCTATACGAGAGAAGCCATCGGCGCAGACGAAGCATATATCGAGACCCGGTACCTCGACGGTTGCTGGGCCCATCCGCTTCCTCTCAACCGGGTGGGCACATTTGGACACTTCGACGGCGTCGCCGTCACATTCTTACCTCGTTACACCAAAAACTACCCAGACAAAAGCGGATACCTGCACGAGGTCACTGCAAGAAGCCGGCGTGGCACGGCGTTGCCAGCGGCGCGCCATATGGAAAGCAAGTTCGTCCGTGAAGCCGTGACGTCTGTGACGTCAAGGAGACGAGTGGAAACGATTGGCTGGCGGATTTGCCGCAGGGTTTTTAGTCTGCCATCCATTAGTGGCACCAGTGCTTCTCAAATGGGGGTCCGCGAAGGCATTCTAGGGGTCCGCGAAGCCCTGCCTCATCAGTCAAGCCCGGCAGTAAACGTTGTCTTTTTTGAGATTGAGAAGAAACGATACAATTTCCAGGCGTGTTCTCTCGTGTGTAAGTCAATGACAGAAGTCTACTTCATAAATCCCTTTGATATATTCATTTATTAAATCAGTATCATGATTAACCCATACCTTTCCCTTCCCCTCATCAATACGGGGTCCTCCATCCTCTCCGCCAAACCACAAAGGGTCCGCGAAACATCAGTGGTTGAGAACCACTAAACTAGTCTATAAGTTAGATAAGTCATAGTTTTTGACTTCCGGCGTTTGTGGTGCACGGTTCCACAAACGCCGGAAGTGAAAAACTATGACTTGTAGTTTTTGACTTCGTTGGTCCTTCGGTTCGTGAAAATTGAGTCAATGTGCGACATTTCCTCATGGCATGGAATCCGTTGAACAGACACTTCCGAGTCCATAAGGCAACACCCCATCCATGGACAGCACTTGGTTGAGCTTGGCGATCATGTCGTTGGCAATGCCGCAGAGAACTTCTGGAATGAGCCGAAATGCCAGTGGCTAACTCTGTTTCAACCTTTTAATATTATGTTAGTACAAAAAGTTGGTACAAAATCTTAAAGACGGGAACATGTTTTTTTTTTCTTTTGCTTTCCGGAGCGTATTGTGACATGCAGGGCAAGAAATTAAAACATTTTTTGTTCACCTCATCAAAGACGCAAATCATGATGGCCATGTTCTCTACTTACTGCACTCTACATAGAACATGTAGTACATACTGCATAGCATGCATATTACATGTGCATATGTAGTATGTAGTACGTATGTATAGTATAAAGTATCTACATACAAACTACATGTTCCGCCTGCCGTTAAAGTATGGCTTCAAGATATAAAAAAGGAGATTTCGTTCCGTGGATTGTGCTACTATTTGGTTTGTAAATAACAAGGGACAATAGACATTTCCGGAAAATCCCAGGAGACCTTGCAACGAGGGGCTTGTGTTGTTGTTGGGATGGTGCCGGCTTCAGCGTTTCATATATCCTGGTAGTGGCACGATTCATACTTTCTTATCTTTAACACACGCAAAAGTTAAGCGAACGGAAAAAAAAAAAAAAGGTTATCACATATATACTCTGCTTTCCTTTCCTTTCGCCTTCTCTTCGCTCTGAAATCACGAACTGTTAAAGCAACGTCAACTTCGTCTTCGCTTCTTGGATAATTTCACGCGCCGTACATCTCAACGTCACAATGCGTAAAGCAGACGCTGGGGCATGCACCAAATATTTCCGGAAAGGTCTATTGAGCGTAATTTCATCCACTGGGATGCCTTCTTTTAAACCACCTTGACACGAACCAAAAAAAGTAAAGATCTGACTATTACGCCACACTTAATTTGCACTTTCTACCTGTGGATAAGTAGGATGTTGTACCATACAACCTCTTCGTGTTTCTCTGTCTTTCTTTCGTGCACTTTGAAGACATTCAACCGCTGCAGCAACATCAAGGACGTTTGCGTGGTAGCCAGGAGTGTGCCATCATGCCAGGAAAATAGACGCACGTTATCCCCCTTAAAACAAAAGTATACTTGCACGTCAATTCAATTTATGCGACGATAAATGGAGGGAGAGTAGGAAACTGGAGTGCGTGGGGATGTCAAAAAGCCGATCCTTTGACTGCAAAAATAAGTGGGTCGCAAACCCACTTATGTTCGAACTCAGTGTTCGAACGCAAACGCCAGACACGAGCGTTCGGCAGTCGAACGTGCTCGAGGTTTGATGTTCCCGAAAGCAAGTAAACGCCAAACTCAATGGCCTCGCATCGCGACTTTGATGCGCCGTTTGCGACCGACAGCTTCAATTTGACTCGTTAGTCTTGAACCGTGATGTCCGCGAGAGCAGAACTATGACACTGCAATTGTATCAATTCGACATCGCGGGTGGAACGATATGCTACCCGGCCGCCTAATGTGACACTTTGTGTCCTAATAGTTCTATATCCCCGTACAGTTCACCACACCTTGCACATTTTGAGCTCGCTCCCCCCCCCCCCCCCCCCCCCCCCCTCAACGTGGTTTTAGGTGCCCCAGCCCCAACATCTGCAGTTACCTATTCGACTTCTTGGTTTGCCGCCACGTTGAAAACTTTCTACCCATTCCCTTTTCACTTCCTGTATTCCCCTCTCTCCTGCCCGTGCGAGTCTTCCCCCCGTGATGGGCGGATAACATTTACTCACAGGCATTTCCCCTTTTCCCGTCCAATCATTACAACAACAACAAGGTGTTCGAGGAGTGAGTGGAGACAAAGGCTACCCACTAATGATTCCAGTCAGAGCTCGGCATTCTGACGTCCTCCCTGAGTTACTCCTCGCGTTGATGGGCGAGATGTTCCTTCTACCCGATATACGAGAATAAAAAGAAGAAGGAAAAAAAAAGCGTATAGGGAGGCGACAAACAATCGGCCTGCGACGAAGCACCGTTGACTCCCTTCCGGGCCTTAGTACCATGCAGTTGTAATCGCTACCCCCGAATCCTTCACAGCGAACGCGGCGTTCAAAGACGGCTCTATCCGCTGACAGCACGCGGGATCCGTTGGTTGGAGAGAGAGAGAGGGAGAGCAGCGCGAGTGGCGTCTAGTCTATAGACTACCTTTAATAGCCTTAACCTCGTGGAAACGCGGGCGCACGAATTCTATGCCCCCCCTCCTTGGAGTCCATAATCCGCCGCGGAAAAGGGCCCCCGTGGATTGTCGAAGCTAACCGCGCGCACGCGGATTTGAGTTCGGTGCGCTTCTCGTCGGCGGTGGCCCCGCGCGAGTCTTCTGGAGCACCCAAAAAGAGGCGATCAGCACCCCTTTGTGTGCTGCTGATGGGATTAGGGCCGGGGGGAGGTGTCGCTTGCAGGGGACGTCGGGGCCAGCGGGTGCACGCTCTCGGGGTGGTCCCCCCTCTGCGCTGTTGTGGGGACGGGGCTCGTTCGAGAAAGGGGACATCCGCGGACCGATGCACACGACCTGTCCCCGTCCTTCCGCTTGCTGTTCTCTTGTAGGGAAGATGAAGGGATGACCTCTTCATAATTCTGAATCGACCGGTCGACTTTGGTGAGTCGGAATGTGGACCAATGATGAACCATTTTCGGAACTCGCCGGTTTAGGATGCTCTGGTATGACAATACGCGAGCACGTGCTCAAGCGAGCGCAGGCACTCCCTCAACCAAGGAAGCTATAGACTCTTTGCAGCAGCTGTGCATGGACGCCGCCATAACTGACCTTAAGTTTTTGTTTCCTCTTATTTCGCTAATTCCACTTCATTATTACCATAGCAGGCCAGGTTATCGCCATTCACGATTCAACTGTGTCCTTTCCCAAAGCATCGGCCTTTGTAGAGGATCGTCAACTACGGTTTCAGTTGCTCGGCATCTCGGTAATACAAGAAAAAGTCAGCAATGGCGGCTGTAATTTGGCGCGTGTGTAAAGCGTCTAAAGGGAGCCCTCGACCAAGGAAGCTACAGTAATCTATAGTTTTGTACTTGCCAAAAACCCTTTGTGACTTACATTTGTGCCCCCAAGTTCGTTCTGAGACGCTTGTTCCCTCTCCTTTCTAATTCACGCATTTGTTTCATCGTGGAGATCCTCGGAAATCCCGTTTTCCACCAGGTGGTGCCAGTTATTTCTAAAATGGTAGATTGTGGTTTGTCTGTGAAGTTGGATACGCTTCCGACTTCGGGAGCCGCCGCCAAAGTCGGAAACGTCCGATGTTTGAACGGTCGGCCACAAAGGAGTCTGATCACGGGATGTTCTTTCCCAAGGCAGCTGGTCGTGTTCCAGTTGTCGGGCGAACTGAGTGGCTATAAAATAAATGGTACAAAAGAAGGACCCGTCGATGCTAAAACACATCGGCGCGCGCCAAGACTGGACAGTGACTGTAGGCTGGACGTCAGCGTGGGCTGCGTTTTCCTCGTAAAACACAGTACCGCATGTGATGGTTTGGTCAAATAGTTTACTATAAGAACACCATCTTAGTCCACTCATTAACATTAAACACGACGCCTACAGCACCTTATCTTCCCCGAGCGGTTTGAAAACCCCGTGCTCGAGAGAACGCAAATGTTCATCGCGCTGTCCACGCCGTCGCACTTTAGCGCTGCGCCGAAGGAGAGGACTGCCGCCGATGTGACCGACATACCGGATTCGTAAAGAGAGCAGAGACGGCTGTCTCCGCTGTCTCGAAGGCTTTTCACGACAATACATGACGACGACCCCCCAATTTGAAGAGGAAAACCCCGAGGCTGCGCGTCAACAAAATGCTCAGTTGGACCAGTTGGTTCGTGACTGAATAGAAGCGTCGAAGGACATGGGTCAAAGTGCTTCGTGTTGCTTCGCGCTCCGTGTTGTCGTTATACCTTCTTCACTTTGTCCCTGTCATTCGGCGCTTCCATCCAGCTGCGCGTCAACTACGCAAAAGCTGTCGGCGCCAAGGCCATTAGATTGTTTCCTAGTATATTGCTTGGCCTAATCGATAGATCGGGATACATGTCTGCAAGCCTTTTTTTTACTCTTTACAGGACAGAACGAACAGGGCTCCGACTCGCGGTGATGGTGTATCGAACTTTTGGGGAGACCTTTTGCAACTGTTGCATGGTGTGTATACACGTGTTCACACAACGCAGTGGCGTCGCGTTGACTCGGTCCGTACACTTGGCGCGTCGCTTATTCGGCCGGTTTACGATTCTGGCTGTCAGCCCCAGGCCTGCATATATCCTTCGCCGCACGTCCGGTAATCCGCGGATTAAAATCTCGGAGAGCGGCGCGGGCGCAAGCGATCGCTTTGCGACCTCGCGGGGTTCGCGTACTTGGCAACCGTTGCGCGGCTAAACTTTTTTTTTTTTTTTGGAGAGGGGGGGGGGGGGGGGGGGGAGATTAGGCGCTAATCCGTCTCGCACCTGAGTGAGACGTTGTCGCGGTTTGCCGGATCGAGGATTATGGATTAAGGCGTTCGTCCAGATCGGATCATTAAAAGGACGGCTGCGGTCGTCATAACGGATTAGGGGGTTAGCCTCTAACTCTCAAAGATTTAAAGAGTTTCAACCTCCATCTTTTTTTCCCCTGTTATTGACGAGGTTTTGGAAGGGAGCATGACGCCTAGTGTGACGTGATGCAATGTAAAAATTCTTTGCTGATTTAGCGAAGAAATTTTGCGTCGTGTCACGCAAACGTCATGTGAAACCATGGCGTCACATCGCGATATTGTGACACCCGACTCTATCACGTCACGTGAAACCGTGACGTCACGCGACAGTGTGACACCACGTGACACCAAATACGTCAAGTGATTGCGTGCATCCTGCGTTCGGCGGGGCGTGCTCTATGAATTTACAGGACACGCGGTAAGAAACTGGTAATTTTTTTTTCTTTCCTCTACCATTGTCGGAAGCTTCGTCATCAAAATACTTTGTGGGGATTCGGTTTTTGCTTTCCCGATGGCAACCACGTATCTGTCAGTTTTGTAGATTGTGACTGTGATTTCTTTTTCTTCTTTTTCTTTCTTTAACTTCTGACCGCTGCCATTTTCAGCGTCCTTGCGTGTGGCGCGCGCTTTGCTCGGTTTCCGAAGCAGCGAACATGCGCGTGCTTGGCTGTGATTTTGTAGACACTGCAACGGTGTATAGTACAACTTCGATGAACTAGGGTTACGTGCGCTTTGTTTTGCGTGATGACATCTGACCATTCTGCACTGGACGCTTTTGTTTCCTTTTGTTTCTGAGCGCCAGCAATTGAGCGCGTCTCCCGGCACCAGAGCCATGTATACGAGAGAGTTTGGTCAATGGGAGGAGCGGGCAGAGCCGGGGCGTGCACCAGACGCAGAAAGAGGGCTTGGCATGCTCTCCTGGCACACCAGAAGCCGAAAAGAATCCCGTAGCGGTGGTAGCGATAAATTGTTTTAATCAAAGGTATATGTTGGTATACGGTTTTAATAACAGCGTAAGAGTTAAATGTAGCAACTCTTCATGGTTGAAATTAGGGTGCTCGTGATGTTTCGATATTGGTCATGCATAAAGATGTAAGAAACGAATGTGCCGCTTAACTCTGTTTTGCTCGGACGGCAGATTCTCGGCCCTCGGCGCTTGGCGTACGGATTATGTCGATCGTTCCGCTAGTCGCACTCTTCTTCCACCATGATTTTGGATGACCGTGATTGAAACATCACGTGCAGCATATTTTCAATCACCGAGAGTTACTCCGAGGCACTTATTAAGTTTGTTTCTCGTGACCACCGCCGGGGTATTATTTCCGGCTTCTGGTTGTCCACATTCGAATTTATAAAGACGCCCTGGAACACGCCCAGCCCGCTTTTTTGCCCATGGCGCCTCCTCAGTTGTCTCCTATACTTCCCAACGAATGGCCAAACTCTCTACATATACGGCTCTGCCCGGCACCAGCTCTTGGCATTGACGGTAGTACGGCGGAATTTCGTGACCGGCTATTTCTTCGTATTTTTCTCGAGAACGCTCGATGTCGGCATTGGGTATATTACAAAGAATGTCATCACCCTAAGCGAAGCGCACATGAAGGCACCCATACAACAAACGTAAGGTCGGAAAGCGTGCAGCAATCCTTCCGTTCCTTCCGTCAAGGAAAAGTGCTATCCGTTATTTACCTATCTCGATGTGGCTATATTCTGAAGACGTTACTAAACGAGAAACAAATAGCCCAGAAAGCCGCATGAGCAAAACCCTCACATTTCGAATTTCTTATAGGGATAAGCAACATTAGTAACGATCATCACCCAGAAGTAGAGGCATTTGCGTGTTCACCTGAAGTTTCCGACGGGAGGTGCGGAAATTGCATTCCATTTCCTGCCTCGTACTTAACTGCGCATTTCGCAGTTCCTTCTCAACAGTTTGAGCTCGTATCCACAGACTTCTCAGTTCACCCCCAAAAAAGTGACAGTGGAGTGTCAGGTTCGAGCTTGCCGGGCCAATCAACCGCTTTTCTTTCGTCACCTGACCCCTCTCTCTGTCTGCGCCTGCAGGTATAGAGGAAAGCACGATCACGTGACAAAAGACAGGCGTATGAGTGGTCCAACGGGCACCTATAGCTCCCGTAGGACTGTCAGCTTAGGAGTGAAACTATGGAACCCGACAATGTATACACGTTCCCCCGTCCTCTTCGATTATGCATGCATGAGACGGTGAGACCTTTAGAAAGTGCCACGTCACGGCAGTCTTGGAGCAACGATCGTATGAAAGACGCTGCTAAGCCGTAATCCTTCGGTGGTTTAAAACACGTCGATCTCAATATTCGCGTTGTGTGCAGTATATCATATACGTTATGGCCTTCCTCAAAGAAATCGGGGCCCTTTGCGGGGTCTCTCTTGGTCTGTACAACTCGCAATAAAAGACGAGTTTGTTCGATTGTAAGAGCACGTCCGACAAAAGGTTTAGGGTTGGGCCGTGGGTAGGGCGGCCGCCGGATTAAGGATTAGGGACCGGGCGTTTAGCACGGCATATGGTAAAGACGTGCTTGCGTAATTTTATACGCCCGAAGGAGCCTGCGGAATCAAATATATTATCTACTATACCGGCGTGGTTTGCAGCGGTGCCACCGGTTCCGTTGCGCGTGGTATTATAATCGTTGCAGCCTTTTGATGCTCCACTGTCGACGAGTGCATACGTGGGAATGGCCTCCGGATGCGTTCGATTGCGCATGCATTCATGTGCTTCTTTGCACATCACCTCTATTCGCTTCATTCTATTCACAAATCAGACAGCGTCAAAAGGGCACCACCAAGGGGCTTGCCATGTTTCTATACGTTTTCTATATCATCGCTGGACCAATCGTAAACAGAAAACGCCCAGTAACTTGCGCTTTTGACGCTGCTTGAAGGGTCCCCTTGGCTCGTACACAAAGCTGCGGTTGCGTCTGGACTTTGTCTGAAACAAAGATTGGACGCGAGGACTCCTCGAGCGTTCGGCGCGAACTCGGCTTCAGCTCGGGTCAAGAACGAGTGTTGCGTCGGCGTTCGGTGATGGACTCGGATCCAATCAGACGCTTTGTGCCCTAGGAATGGCGACTGCCAATGTTGCTTGACGGGGTATCATAAAGGAGAGCGCCCCCTATACGGCTATACTTCGTTTCAGCTTCCGTCCGAGCGCAGCCAAAGGCTGAGGGACGGTTCGCAACTTCAAGAAGAGCATTCCTACGCACCACAAAGTAGTTCACAAAAGTAATTTCTTTTAAAATAACTGTTTTGTGCGTAAAAACTGCACAATGTTCCAGATGTGTACTGCTGAGAATGATTTGTAAATAAAGGAATCGAATCTCTGAAGTTTATGTAATATTTGTAAATGCATGTGGTTTAGTGAAAACATGTATATCCGCTGGCAACACGGCTGCAGCGCTCGGTTTTGTTTGTGTGATTTCGTTCCCATAATCGCCGAATCATGTGCTCCGCTGCTTTCCTCACCGAGTCGCTTCAAAACGTCCTTCGCAAGGGGACGTTTGGGCGTCAGGCGCGAGAGGTCGTAATGAATGTCTACTTTCAAATTCGGCAGGAGACTCCGGCCGCGTCGTACCGCGAATGCGTTGTAAACAAGCAGAGCGTCCGGGCCACTACAATTCAGATACGCGGCGAAATCAGGGCACCCCTTTACCTGCCGATCACATTGAACGCCGAAAAGCTGGTGGAAAGGACTGCGCCGCGAGCCCTGGTATATCCAAACAATACAAGGAAACATCAACGGCCAAGTCATCGGGGACCTTGCAACGTGTACTTACAACTCGAAACTATGGCAAACAGGTGGAAAGCTCAGACACAGATGCCAGCGGCCAGCCTACGTACTGACATCCCCTGTGACCAAGTTTCAGAACGTGAAAGGGCACTTTTTAAACCTGTAGCAGAGGATATCGTTGATACGCCCGTAGCAGACGAAATACTCGGCGAGCGCGGGCGGCGCGGCCGACCGGCGGCACAGCGGAGTGATACAAAAGTGCAGGCGAGATCGCGTGACCTATTGCCGGCGTGTGACTGGCTCCGGCCACACGTAGCTTTGGCTGCGCTCGGACGGAAGCTGAAACGAAGTATATTGCCTTCGCGCGGGGGCACTCTGTATACAGACGGCGCACGATAACTTCACAAGTGAAGCCTGGAGCTCACCGTACTGGGGCTATACAGGCGAGAACCTTCCAGCGCGCGCCCTTGTAAGTGCATGAAGCTTGTACGGCTACGTACCGGGTCATCGACAAGGCATATTGCCCAAACCAACACAGGACGCGTCTCGATCGAAAAACACAAGAGAAAAAGAAAAAGGGAGGAGGGGGGGGGGGGGGTTTGCCACCCTCTGTCCTCTCCCTACATGTACCTCCTGCTGTCAATTCTTGTTCGTTTTCATTCATCTCTTTACGCGAAAAAAAGGAATAAAAGGGCAATGCTAGAAAAAAGGAAAAGAAAAAAAGAGTATGCTCTGGATTCACCTAGCCGTAAAATCGAGCAGAAGGAGCGGGGGGCCACTTTAATGCGCTCACAACCTCGATTGAGACGCGATGCCCCTTTGGCAGTCTATAACCCTCCCCCCCCCCCCTTTCCCTCCTCCCCTGTTCGGGCCCCTCCCCACTTCCTCCCTCTCCGTTTCAGATGCTGATGGCTGGGGAAGCATAGGGGGCCCGTGCTGAACATCACTGTTCGATAACGCGGAACCCGCGCACCGACGCACGAGACACCGCAAGGCGTGCACCGTGCCGGTGGGACCGCGGACTTGTTTGAGAGAAGCCTGACGACGTACTTTACAGTCGGGGAAAGTTCTACATTAAGCAGCTGCAATGTTTCGTTCGTGCGCGATATTTCTTCTCGGTGGCACGCGTGGGTGATGGCGCCGCAAAAAAGGGCTCTTGTAAGTGCATCTTGTGCGCTATCCGCCGGTTCATCGACGAGGCGTGTCACAGACTCTTTTTGGCTTAGGACACGCCAAAATAAAAAGTAAAAAAAAAAAAAGGAAAGGGTGTGCCATTTTTTGTCCACTCCCTGTGCCTCCTGCTGCCAATTCTTGTTATGTTGCGTTCTCATAAATCGTTGAACGAAACGCGCGCTGTCTTTTTGAATATGTGTGACTCCATGGTGTGCAATACCGAAGCCAGAGCACACGCAAGAGGCATACGGCACGCATAAAAAGCGATCCCGATACTATTCAATGTCAGGATGGAAGACATATATCAGAACACGCGAACTGTACGTTTTCTCGTGGCAGCGCTATCGTCGAGCAACGATTTTGTGGCATAACACTCAACAAGTCTTCTCGGAGTGCTACGTCAAAGAGCTGTCAAGGAGCTATACATATATATATATATATATATATATATATATATATATATATATATATATATATATATGAGAAGCTCTTTTGGTCAGCGGCCGTGGCGTGCGAGTATAGTTGGGCCCCTCTAGTGGCAGTAAGCTTGAGTAAAGTGAGAAACATTCCTACCCAGTTCCATTGCATGGACCTTTTAAAGGAGTTCGTCCCGAAGACCTTTTAACTGCTCGCAAAATAGAAGTATATCCTTTCAATAGCAATGAGCTACTTTTTTTTAAAAATAAAGTAGTTGCAACTATTAAATCGCATCTTCAAAGTGTGATTTAATAGTTGCAAATGTGTGATTTAATAGCTGCAAAAGTGTAGTTTAATAGTTGAACAAAAAGTTGTAAACTTTTTGTTGAAATAAACTTACGGGAAGTAACTTATCCAAGTAATTCAATAATGGCTGTAGACTTATTTTATAAATCCCGCATATTTCCCCCTGTTTACAATTCCAGCAAAATAAAAAATAAAAACATTTTAAATTTTTTTTTAGCACAACTCGATTCCTTCGCAACTCCAGTTTTAGTGACACTCGTCGTATCCAGACTTTACAAGGTGACTTTGACCCCGAACGTGTATATCACAGTTCTCTCCTCGGTAGTTTATTGTACGCAAGCGGTTCGTGCCAGTGGCACGAGGGTTCGCTAAGCCGCTGGGGGAGAGAGCGAAGGGTCCAAACCCGGGCGCGCCGACCACCGAGCGAGCGAGCCCAACGTAGCACGAAATGCGATCAGACACGGGAAGGGGGAGGGATTCGACGAGGATTGTGGGGCGGCTGAAAACGGCACCGCTGATTTCAAACAGACGTTTAAGGGAGAAAGGGAGCTCTTTCGAACAGCCGGGTTGTTGAGGCGTTTGTCTGCGCTGTGGACGGGACACCTACATATAAGCAGCTCCTTTTTCTTTTTTTTTTCTTTTCTTTTTTCCTATGTGATGATGGAGCCTTTCGGACGCTACGGGGCATCCCAACCAATCCAGCGCTGTCAACGTATCACGTGATTTTAGACGCCCCGGCACGTCGCTGCCTCCCTCTCGAAAGTGACGTGACACTTATAAGGGATTGGGTTGGTTCCGATAGCGCGTAGTGTCCATTGCGGTCCATTGCAGCGTTAAACAGGATTATAACTGAGTCCTTTACGTTTTTTTTTTCTGTACATATCTATATACATTTTTATTCGGAGCTTTGAAGTATAAGGGGGGGGGGGGGGGGGAGTTTTTTTTTTAGGTAAAAGAAAAGCCGAAATAATCTGATTGCTCGAAACGTGTACGTGACAAGGTGTTTCGAACTCTGGGGAGTTAGCCAGGGTGCTGGCCGGCAGGGAATGGAGAGCTTCCCCGTGTAGGCGCGGCCTTTTTGTTTAATTTAATTTCGCAGCATTTTTTTAGCACTTGCACAGGGGTGTGAGTGTGTGGATGAAAGGGAGAGAGAGGGGAGAACGTTTTACGCTGGCTTGTCTCTGATTGTTTTTTTTCCCCCGCTGTTATACCTTTTAACCGCGCCGATGTATAAGCCCCGATTCAACGGGAGGGTGCGCGCCCTCAACTTCGTACGTCGACAGGGCCTATCATGTGCTTTCTCTAAAGAAATTAATTCCGCGTTATTGTGCCCATAGACTTTCGGATACGTTGGAAAACGGTACCAGCTGTTCTATGTGCCACCATTCAACTCCACACAAGGTGGCTAGACTTAGTTTACGAAAAGGGACATTTCCGGATAAACTCGTATGGTTGTATGCACTGAACTTGATCTATAGATGCCACTCCACCAGAAGCGACAATCCCGCTTAGATGTTCACACGAGGGCCAGTAAACGTAAGGTACGTTTTAAAGAAACGGCAACTTCGGCGGCCTTGGTGATGAAAATCACCGCTGCCACGTTTTATCTGAGATGTCGGAAAACGATTTTCCTTCCTCCGGAAACGTGAAAATCAGTTTGCGGCATAGCAAAGTGATATCGACCGAGCTCTCCGACACCGTGGGCCGCACTTCTCAGGCATCATCATCATCAAGAGCAGACGGTGTTCGCCGTAGACAGAACGACAGAATTATCTCTCTCAGAATTTTAATTTGTATATATACTAGAGCACTGCACGACCTGGCCCGGTAGAGACACGGCCCGGGCCAGGCCCGTGCCCGAGCGAAGTTTTAATTTCTAGGCCCGGCCCGACCCGGTTTGATAGAGACACGGCCCGGGCCCGGCCCGAGCCGGATAAAATTTTAAAATATGAGCCCGAGCCCGCTCCGAAACGGAAAAACTAGGACCGAGATTTTTTTTTTTTTTTTGGCACCATAAATGACTTAGAAGATGTATTTTCTAGAATATGGGCGAAATATGCACATCATTTGCTACAGGCTTTTTTGAACTCATGGCACACCGAGAATTCTCGAGACAATATAAGGACATTTCTTATGTATAGATGTTGTGAACAGATTATGCACTTTTCGTTGTTTCATTCAATTCGTTTCACAGATAACTTTCCTTCCTACATGTTTTTGTGGAGAAACAATAAATTGTCCCTTGACTCTTTCTTCAGGCGGGTCCGTCTTGGTTGCATGACGTAGTCCTCCGCGCTAAGGTTCCGTTCGCTGCTAACACTCAGGGATGCACAGGATGCGTTCGGGTAGAAGGGACAGTTTAGGGAATTCCTTCTCGACTCCTGAGCACGAGTAGTCCTTCTTGACGTGCAGATATTCCTCCAATTTGTCGGTGGCTACCTTTCCATCTTCCGCCTCACGAAACGAACCCAGGCACCTTGTTTTCGAAGCGGGATCTCGAACGTCATCGTCAGTCTCATCTTCATCTTGGGTCATTGCTTCAGTGACCTACGCGTAGACTTCAAGGCGCTCGTCCTCGGGCAACATGCGGAGTTGGTGGAACTGAGGCCAGAGAGATATGGCGGTTTTGTGGAGGAATGAAATTTTCAGCTTCTTGTCCAGGATATGACGAGCACGGGCCTTGATCTTCTGCCTCTACTGCAGGTGCACCGGAGCATGTTCAAGATACTTCTTCAAGGCGGAAGCGTAAAACACAACCAGAGGAAGTGTTGGACGTTTTTTCTCCTTGAGCTCGTCGCTAGCATTTTTAAAGGCTTGTAGGAACTCGATTAGCTCGTTGAGTGTTGTCTTTTTGACGCTTTCCATCACTGGATTGGTCCTCCATGCAGTAGAGATTCTATCTCCTCGAACTCAGAGCAGACAGACTTTAGCATGGATACCTTTCACGCACGTGGTTGTCACTTTCTCCTTTACATCCGCGGGCACGGGAGGTTTAGGGCCATTGAGGTGATAAGATACAAGAAATACTTGCGCTGTTCGATGAAAGCTTGCACTTGTATACCGACTGAAATGAGACGTCCCGGTCTTTGAACAAACGACACTGCACATGTCCTCTTTTGCACCGGCGTTCTGCATGGAGTCCACGGCTGTGGGAAATTTTTCCCATACAGAGCCTTAAAGTGTGTCTTCTCAGCAAGTTTGTAGAGCGTAGGTGATGCCTACGCTCTACAAAGTTAAGTGCCCTCGAGGAGGGCACTTAACGAGGCTATGATTGCGGGCGGCCACTTTTGCCTGCGGAAGCCGCCACATATGTAGACGCGGTCGCCTCATTCCTTTGGACGAAGAACACAACGAGCAGAGATGAAGTCCGAAGCGCACCTTTTGCACGCGGCGCTCCGGCGGTGATATCACGCTGATGACGCTTGATGACGCTTGATGACATCACGCTGATGACGCTTGATGACGTATTTTTATGGCCATCTTTCGGGCACAACGCCGAAGCCGCTTGTTTTTCGCGTAATGTGACAAGTGAGGAAGTCCTATTTCTAAGACGACCGCAAGGACGACACCAGGTAATGGATCAAGTATAAGCTAGGTCGCCCATTGTGAAGCCGGTGCCGCGCATTCGCGTTTTTATGGCCGTTTACTCCGATTGTTCGCTCAATGGGACATTAAGGCTTTCGCCTTTATAATGCTTACTCAGAATAGTTAAACGTGAGTGATAATAAATGTTTTTTTTTATATGTTATGTTTCCACCAGGGTTGGCCAAAATCGCGATACAAATGTATCGTGATGGTATTTTAGAAATATGTTTTGTATATTTCTGTATCGAAATACGTTTTCGGGTATATTCTTATTAAATCGATACTATCGAGACCGGATGCATCTCGTTATATTTCCCCAGGAGTCGGTAATTTATTTCGGGCGTAAAAACGTGACAATTGAATTTCTACATTGAGTACTCATCTGTTGGTTAACAAACATCGCAAAATCAATGTAGATAATGTTTATTTTTTGCTTTATACACATTAGCGGGTGCAACCAACCGACCCTGCGGATTATTAAAACATTTTAAAATTGATGTTTGCCAAAATCTATTTCACTACCTGTATTTATGCAAAATCCATTCCTGTATTTGTATTTTGAAATACTTTTTCTATGTTGCAAATGTATTTCTGACACGTATCGCGATGCCTTTTTTTATAACTGTATTTCAGTATCAGTACTTTAGGCGTCTGTGCCGTGTATCCCAGTGTTTGTGTTTCCGTACACTTTTTGAGGATATTTCTGCCCAACCCTGAGTTTCTACCAATACTGTACAGTACTTTGTTGCTGTTGTAAGCAAAGCTATACGTATACGCCTCGAACAGGTCTGCAGACATATTTGTATGACTAATGTCACAGGGTTCTTCTGGAGACACAAGGGAGATTTAGGGAACCGCTTCTGCACACCCAATACGGTACAATGGGCCCTCCGGTTCCAACTGCGCATGCGCATACACAGTATACTCGCGCGTGCGCAGTTCGTACCGGACGGCCCATCGTACCGTATCGGGTGTGCAAAAACGATTCCCTAAAACTCCCTAGCAGGGGAACCGCCTTCGCACATACAATGGACCCTCCGGTTTGAACTGCGCATGCGCGAGTCTTCTGTGGCAGCGCATGCGCAGTTCGAACCGGAGGGCCCATCGTACCGTAACGGATGTGCAGAAACAGTTCCCTAAAACTCCCTAGTAGGGGAACCGCCTTCGCACATGCAATGGACCCTCTGGTACGAACTGCGCATGCGCGAGTCTTCTGTGGCAGCGCTTGCGCAGCTCGTACCGGACGGCCCATCGTACCGTATCGGATGTGCAAAAACGGTTCCCTAAAACTCCCTAGCAGGGGAACCGCCTTCGCACATGCAATGGACCCTCCGGTTTGAACTGCGCATGCGCGAGTCTTCTGTGGCAGCGCATGCGCAGTTCGAACCGGAGGGCCCATCGTACCGTAACGGGTGTGCAAAAACGGTTCCCTAAAACTCCTTAGTACATGCAGATAGTCTTTTGTATGGTATATTGGCAGTCTGACTGCGAAATCGTGTTTTCTACTCGCAACTCATGCCTATTTTTTTATTTTTTTTTTCAACTCTCCACGTTCCCGCCTATTTTCCCAGCTCTACACGAGGTGTCAAAAAAATGGAAGCACCAGATATATTTTTATATCTGTATAGATCTGCATTTTTTTTTCTATGTGTATAGATCGCTGATCTTGTCAAAGCTGGACTTGTCCGGCACTGTGTGGAACTGTGTAAACAGAACACGCACTCACGCGTGAACTTGGAAATGTGCGTGAGAAATTTGTTTGCGTTCTTTATGACCGTCGTTTTCACGGGCGGATTTATTTTAGCCGTGAGCGGCTGCTAGGGATTTAATAGTCCGTCACTATTTTTTTTTTTTTTTAAAGCAGAATGACACGTGGTTTGGTATTTTTGCATAAATGTCTTCACGGTTCTATTAACTGCCCTAAACTAACTTCGTCTGTTTTTATCGCTGCACCGATAGCACTCTTCGCTCCCATCGTGCCTTCGGTTGCTTTGAATGAAAAAAGCATGCGACCCTTCGAACGCATTGAATATAAATTGCATGGGTTGAAAGTGGTAGGCTCATCCGAGGTTGATATTGTTACGCGCGAGAATTTTTGTACGCGACCGTTGCTTAAATTTATTTGAGTAATTTGATTTTGTCATCGGCGCATTTAAAATTTGTAGTATTGCTGTTTGAGCTTTCTTGTGTGTATTTTACAGTCTTCTCTCTATCTCTCTCTCTCTCTCTATATATATATATATATATATATATATATATATATATTGCAGAAATTTTTTTTTTATGTTTCCATATTTACATTGGATAATAATTTTAGTTTGATGTGTCTCGTGCACTTTTTTTTTTCTCGCAGCAAGTTTTGTGAAACATCAATTGTACGTTCATTTTTTTTTTTTTTTCATACGTTAGAATGCATATTCCTGACAAAAGGTGCGCCCTTCTGTAGGGGGCTGTTCAAGAGCACCCCCCCCCCCCCCCCTTTCCTCCGAAAAAAGAAGGTAAACATGAAATAAAAAAAAAAAAGATACCCTAAGCTTAGGCGTACTTAGTGGCACTAGAAACGCCAACCCTGCTGAGACCTCTACTCTACGCGTCTCGAATTTCTCACCGTGCAGCAAACCGACACGCGTGTAACCGTACAAAAAGAATAAAATAAACACAGAGACAAGCAGAAAGCGGAACCGCCATTGCAGCGAAGAGGCTTCCTCCATCCATCCATCCGCTTATTTACCGTCCAGTGTGTGGATGCGAAAGGGAAACAAGGGAGAGGGTGAGGCAGTCGGTGAGTGATTTGTGAAGCCTCTTCGGTTATCCGTTAATTAGACGAGTTCTTTCATCGTAGATCGGGTCCACGGGCGTACTTCGATTCCCTCGGCCTCCGGAACGCCGAGGGGGTGTGCTTCGTTCACCCCCAAGCTGACAGCGCGGCGAATGCCACCAGCTCGCCGTACCAACCAGCCGCCCCCTTTAATCACCTGTCCCCGCTTTCTGTGCGCGAGGGTAGCTCCATATAAGCTCGTATTCAATGTACCAAGAACGGCAGTAAAGAAAGCCCGGGTCCTCGCAGAACGCTACTATTTTCCCCCTTCATGAGTGGAATTAAGATGTATGTTGGTGCATCTTAGATTAGATTTATCTTATCTTATCAAGACGTTTCAAAGACATCGTTTCTTTCGAAAACCAAACCCCGTGAGAACTATACTTGGCGCAGAATAACCAAAGCTCGCGTGCACTTGTCATTTCGACGTCATCGCAGTGAGATCGAGCGCAGACGCAGATTGGACCCGAGCGTGACGTCATCGTTCGGCCGGGCCTCGTGTCCAATCAGCGCGTCGAAGGACGCTCGGCGACTGGCTCGGGTCCAATCGCTGAATTTTGGGGGCCATATCCGAGTGGGGCGCCGTTGCACGGAGGTATACAGGAGGCTTTTCGCGGGCTTTGATTATTCCATGCGATGTTGGTATACGGGCGGTAAGCGTGATCACGTGGTGAAATAGAGACCAGTGATTGGTGCAACGAGCGCGTTGCTTCCGCCCCACGGTCAGCTTGGGGAACGAGTAGGGATGTGGGGAGAGACCCGGGCTCCGCGGAGGGACGCGGAGGACTTGTGGGTCTTCGGCCTCATAATCCGACTTCCGCATAACTGGGGCTTCCTTTTCAGAGGTAGCGGAAAAGCCGCTTCCTTTTTCTCGTCGGCGGAGCGCACATTGCCTCCCCTTCGGACTTTTTTCCCTTCTTTTGTTTCCATTTCCTCGCGTACTTCCTAGTTTGTTTGATGTCCTCGCGGGGGAACGGCTTTATGTGAAACTGTTTGTGTGTGTATATATATATCGCCACCTTTGAGCTCTTTTGGGAGGTTTGCACGTATACTGACCGTATAAAAAACTCTAGCCGTTATCAAACGTTCGTAGACTTTTTTTTTATCTCTCTACAACAGACCATCTGCTATATTACCCAAGCATCAAGGAGAATGCAGGGATTGGTGTTCAACGCGCCCACACGCGCACGACTTCCCCGTATAAAAGATTCGAAGTAAATAACCAAAATAAAGCGTTGACGAACGCGCGCGCAAAATGCCATTTGTTTTAGGTATTTGTTTTTGAAAAGTTACTACTGGTTGACGCCAGCAGGTGCGGCGCGTGGAACACCAATCCCTGCATTCTCCTTGATGCTTGGGTAATACAGCAATAGGTCTACTGTTGTGTTTTGTTAGTCGCATTCTGCAATGCGAAACGCACGGGCGTATATGAAACGCGCAGTCGTATATGCGCTTGTAGCATCGGCACTCTGCTTTTCGGTTTTCTTGCGGGTACCGCCATTTTGGTGCTCAGTGCACAGAGCGGACGTAATGGTAGTAGTTACGGTTCGAAAAGGCGACTCCCTGAGCGTTCGATGCCGCGTCAGGAAGATCAGGCGATATCGCTTTGCTTTGTCGCGGACTGTTTTAAAATTTTTGGTGGACGGGAAGGCGTTTTCTGCGATTTACGGACAAGGCTTCGGATACACTGGCAACAATGATATTAATGAACGAAAAGTAGGGGCGCAAACGAGCTGGTGTACATTGCACATGGTTGAAGAAAAAGTGATACTAAGCAGCAAGATACCTCAAATGGCAGAAGCGCGTATGTAGTGGCTCTATAGTAACCACCACAGTCGCCCTGAACTGGCCAAATTTTCCTCGCAGAGAGGAGACAGGTAACGAAATAATATGAAAGTAAACATACACTTCCGAACCGCGTATGAATACTAAATGGGACAAATTTGATTTTTTCGGTCGATGTTCGTTTATGCGAACATCTTGCACACTCGAAGCGATCCTAGCGGCGTAGTGTCGTGCAAAGTACCTTGGGAAAACCTTGGTCACAGTTTCGGTTTCGGGTTGCCAACGTCACCTTCAGGATACCCCGTTACGACCAAATACGGTGCTTTCATTTTCGAATGTGCTACTTTTATTAAATGTATAACAGTGCGTGTGTTGCTTACAAATGCAAATAAAATGCTAAGGTACACGAGGGTCATGCTGCACCCTGAAGTGGTAGCCAGGCCCGGCCAGGAAGGAATTCGGAGCGCAAGTTTGTCTGCTTCTTTTGCAAGGGTTGTGGTGACGTCAGAACGCCAAGCTCTGATTGGCTCTGATCGAACGATAGTGGGTAGACCTCAAGACATCTTGCTTTGAGGTATAGACTTCCTTTGTGTACTCTCGTCCCCAGCCACCCAATAGGCGTACCCGGTATGGGCGACAAAAAAAAATAATCCAACGTTTCAACTTGTAAATAGTAATAAAATAAGGGGAAGGCAAAACGATGATGTGCGACGGTTACGCTTATATCCTAAGCGTCTTCTACTGGCGTGGCAACGGAAAACCAATGTTTTCGCCCATACTGGAAGTGACGACAATTCAAGATGGCGGCGCCTTTGGAGAAAGGGTCTATACCCACTAACCTTCAATCAGAGCCGATTAAATCTCGGCGTTCTGACGTCACCCCAAAAACATGCAAAAGAAGCAGACGAACTTTCGCTCCGCATTGGGCAACGTTATTCGATTAGCTCAGTTACGGAACTGCTCATAGACGCTGCATGTACGAGCAGTACCCCCCTCACTCACCACGACTGTCCTCCCATCGTTCGATGTGCCGGACGGCTGCTTTGGTAGCTGCAGTATATTCTATGGGATACGTACGTTACGAAGCGCAGCCGTCTAGATGGCGTTCCACCGTACTCTATGGAACACAAAATTTGTAAACTAGAATCTAGATGGCGCTTCGAACAGCGGGAGGCGGACTGAAGTGAGCGACGGGGGTACCCCCTTCCGCGGGAGTTCCACACACAACTGAGGTAATCTAGAAACATTGGCATTGGGCGCGGCCGGTCCTACTCTTACTCCTCGCTAATCCTAGGCAGACCGTATACGCCCGCTGGATGTCCGCGTTTTATCGGGGGCTCTCACGAAGGTGAGTGGGTGTACAATACAGGCGAGCACTGGCTTTATTTTCTTCCAGTGCATGAAATTCATCGACGGGGCAATCGACATCGAAACCATGCCAGTCCTCTCCATGGCTAAAGAACTCCCATAACTCAACGTGTGCTGTGTTGCATGCCGGAGTCTTTGAAAGTAGTCTGTTTACTTATGCAGACATTGCTAGACTCACACTTGTTGACTTGGGATGGACGCATTTCGTTTCGACATAACTTGACGAACGTCATAAGATATGGCCCAGCGAGCCAAGTAGAGCATTAGAGCAAGCAACGTGACTGCGTACCATGAAGAGCTGTCAAGTGCTTCGTTCTGTCCCTCTGATTGGCTCGCAGAGGCTATAGCTTCACCCTTTGGCAAGTTATGGCATTAGCGAGTTTTAGTAGACCGTGTTTCCCACTCCGCTAAGCCCCTCCGCTACCCGGAACTCTACAACCAAGGCCATCGGCGCGCAGGCGCAGTGGCGATTCCGCGCTCCGCTCTGCAAAGCGACTGCACGAAAACGGTCTACTAAAATTCCCTATTATCAGAAAGCCATTCCCTTGCGCCTAATGGCAATGATTGTTGTGTTGACTGATAGAATTCTAACGAGTTTGTTGCCGTTGCTCTTTTATACTGATTGTGCGCCATGATTTGCGTAAATACGCCTGTTTATAACTATTTTACATGGCTAAGTTTAGCATGCTGCATTCCTTTTCGTCCTTCAGTATTGACGATCATTTTAATATGAAAGCGTGTATTACCCATGACAAATTATAACGCACTCTTAAATAATTAAAACAAAGTATAATTTTGATTCATTCTGATTTCTGCGTACTAGTTATTTCTGCGAAGACGTTAGCAACGTCTTTTCAATTAATGTATTGCCCCAGAAATACATTTGTGATGGGGATCCGATCCCTGCAGGGGACACATATCTCAACGTCACAATGTCCTCTAGTCAGTTCGACACACTTGAAGGGAAACAATAACAACAACAACAACAACGTTATTATCTCCGTTTTAATAAATAGTAAAGCCTTAAAACAAACAAACTTTCACGACGAGATTTGTGGTGCCGTCAATTCGATTAGGAACACGACTGATGTGCTGCAGTTTTTGCTAATGAAATTATTATTATTATTATTTACTTTCTTTTGCGCAGAATGCGAGTGTCCGTCGTACCAACGGCACGGTTACCTATTTGAAGGCAGGCATCTGCACGAAGATCCAGGACAGAAGAGGAGTTAGCATGACAGAATAAGCGCAAACACGGTCCGCGCGCTTAGTTCGTGTTCTGTATTTATTGCATGGTCCCGACGCTGTTCGCGATGCGAACATTCGGTTATTTTGACCCAAAACACGGCTTGTACACTTTTTCAGAGCCAGGCAACCTGTAATGGTTGCCTTCCAGAAGCTTCAAGAGCATGTCTGAAAAAGCCTGAGGAATCCGCGGACCTTTGGCACTGTACCACCTTGAGTGCAGAAACAGGATTACTTGGCACATTTAGGAGACTGTGCATTTTATGTGTGTCAAGGTATCACATCTGCGAGGTTATGCCTTGGCACACAATTGCGGAGTCAGCATGTCAAGAGAACACAAAATTAAAATAAATAAAATAGTAAAAAAGCAGAAGGACGAGTAGAAGACACAAACACAGTGCTGAGCGTCTTCTATAGTCATCCGTGTAAACTTTTTTTTTTCGGTTTTATTTATTCTGATTATGTAACGACTCGGCAAAATACACGCCCTGCAGCACAAGTTAGATCGTTGCTGGTGTTGCGAGCTACGCGGTTGCAGTCGCAGACAGCCTTCAGAGAAGCCATAAGCTCGCTTTTTCATCGCTCCCCTTCGAGCCCGTGCAGAATTAAACGTGCTGCGCACGAGTTCGACTCGCTTAAGGTGTGAGTTCACAGTCAGTCGAAGTGCCATTGGTATAGCTGCCCTTCAGGGTTCCAGAAGGTGGGATCAAGATTCGCCGTTTCTTGAGTGTCAGTTACTGTATACATAGGAAGGCTCTAATCGTTTAATCGCCGTACCAGCCAGTTGACGCACATCGCGATATATAATGCAGACATTTTCAAATTTGCTCGTGACTGTCTTGAGATTTTAGCATGGGTATATGGGAAGTCCACGCCTAACTTGTGCAGCGTGTTTGAGAATCCAGCGCACAACGTGAAACGGACTGCAACAGTTGGCTAGCGAGCTCGAAGATGTATTGCGTCTGCTTTCTTCTTGCCTATGCGGATTCTGGGAACCTTGTGATTTTACTACGATCTACTTCTTTGATTTTGCCGTTCGTTTTATGTCGCTGACTTGCTGTTCAGTGATCCGGTAGGGTAAGAACAGAAAACAAGAGTTTAGAAACCTCAACGTTCACATGGGCGTGGAGGTCCTTCCAATGTCTTGTGGATGCTCACGACAGGATTGCACTAAATGGTCGTGAGTACAGGGGCTTTAGTCTTGTAGGGATCAACAACGTAAATACCGCATCCTGTAATGTCCCGTGTGCGAGCGACATTCCAGGATGTGGTATTCACGCGCTGTGGATCTCAGGTCCAGCCGTCAATACGCGACCAGAAATATACCACTTGTTTCATAAACAAACGATTCAACTGTAGCTAAATAAAATATCGTTCTTACATTAATATGTTCCCCCCGTACATGACGACGCCTTGAACATTCATTACCACATTGCACTAAATGGATAAGCCTAAACCTATAGTGAACCACGTGACATTCCGTGGACGACGTGCGGTTAGGGAGTTTCGTCATCACACATATAAGACTCGCGCGCAGCCATGACGTAAACGTCGTTTCTAGAAGCACGTGACGATCGTTACCTTGTGAAGTTCCACGAAATCATCATGTCCATAATAGCAGGGAGTACCTCAAGACCACTAGCCAAGTCACAGAAATACGTGCGGTAATGGTGCCACGGGCAGGTGACGCGACGATGGATGAAGTTGCACAAAAGCATCCTGTTCATCATAGCAGGGAGCACCTCAAGACCAGTCGCCGAGTCAAAGACGTGCGTAAAGGTGCCCCGGTCAGGCGACGATGATGTTGTCCCCGTCCGAGTCTTCGGGCGTTCCTCGGCCGCCGTGGCTGCTGGCGCCGTCGGAATCGTCGTCAGCGGCCACCAGATGTCGATTCCCTTCATCGCAGGACTGGCGTCCCCCACTGGCCCCTTGAACTTGATCCTGAAGTCGTCGCTGTCGCTCTTGCTCTTCGCGCTGTTGCTTCCGCCACTTGGCTCGACGGTTCTTGAACCAGACCTGCGTTCAGGAAGTTCAAAGATACACGTCAACCATATCTGGTGCATGCGAGCTGAGGGAGTTGTTTTAACAAACGGACAGACAGCAAACAATGTTCGCACATGTGCGGTTTTGCCTTATTGCCATCTGTCAATGACCAGCGAATAATTGTTCGTAAAGGAGCGGAACTAGAAGATTGCAGGAGTCGGCAGAAAGTTCACTTTGTTATGTCGGTGAGAAAAGCAATATTGGTTATTTATCAGCCTATAGTTGGAGTGGTTGTGTCTCCAATTCCTCCAAGGTTATATCTGCTGGTGAACCGTTCAAATGGTTGCAGACCCCGCCGTGCACCCCCCTCCCCCAGCTGACGGCTTCAAGAAGCCTGCCTTCAGACACGCCTGCAATCTGACGAACGTAAGCTTGTTGTCGGCACCGTGATCGGATGCTGTGGTCATACATTTTTCTCTCGAATTTTCAACGTCCGGGAGGGTGACTTGGTGAAATCGCAAGATGTAAAAGCGATCGCAACCAGAAGAACAACACAGAGTCAAGGCGGCAGGGGCGGCCTTCCGGCGGCGTCTCACTCCCACTGACTGGTGTAGGCGATCGTGTGGCCGTATACGGTAGATTTATACTGACCCAAAGGCGTACTCTACGTACGCCGATTTTGTCAGGTACGACCAATGGACCATTTTCAAAACCCCATCAAGCAACAGTGCCGGTCGCATTGTCTTGCGCCCGAAGCGTGTGACTGGATCCAAGTCGTCGCAGAACGCTGACGAAGCGCTCGTGTCTAACACATGCTCAGCGTAGACGTATACCCAAACAACGACGGAGTCGGATAATAGGCGCAGCAGCTACTGGACGGCACACACTTTTGAAGAAAGGTCTATCACTGCTGGACTTACTTCCTTTCTTCAAGATATACACTTTGCAGTGAAGTTACAGGATATGTTAAGCAATAAATAAGCTTGGAGCGCACGTTGGGAACTGGTCCCCGCGCTCCATATGCTTCCCTGACCTTAAGCTCTCAGCGATTTTTTGGCTGTTTTCGAAGTTGAAGGACACCATTCGCGGTCGATTGTTTTCAACACGCTCCAACGTTTATACTAGACCTTTGCTACAATTGGCATTGCAAAAAAAAAAAAAAAAAAAAAAAATTTTAGGCAAAGGGATTTTGAACAAAAAAAAAAGGAAGTATTCCTTGGAGAGCTCATTTCAAGAAACCTACGATCATCAAAACGATGTTCAAAAATATGTTCCTTCGTTGTGTTTTTCTTATATTCACAAAACGCAATTTTTTCATGCGCGTTGGTGGTTCGTCTTTTAATCATTCACACACACACACACACCGGCGCACTTTTCAATTCACTACGGCCGGCGTTCCGGTTCCGCGGCCAACACAAAGAGCACGGCGACGAGTCCATTGGAAACGAGACGAAACCACTCAAGACGCCGAGTCTTCAAAATGCTCAGAGAGCAGAAAAAGAGCTCTGGAAACCGCGTTAGGAAGCAAGAGCCAAGACACCCAATCTAGTTTCGCTGCGCGCCCTCCCGTATATCCAATGAGCATCGAGGCCCCACAAATGAGCAAGCGACGCGAACAACCAGCTGTTCCTTTTGTTGCCCACAAAGCCGCGGGGACTTGAATCCTCGGCGCGCGGTACTCGAACCTCCATCAGGTGTCAGAACCAGGACCGACCTCGACGCACTTGTCGGCACACGAGGATCGTGGTTTGACTGCCTAAAAAAGGCGCAAGGTCCTCCAGTCGACGGTGGCAGGCCGCCCCGAAACAGAACAACAGCAAAGACATGTTCTGCGCGTGACTTCGCGAGGTCGGGGTTTGGATTTCGAGGCCTCGCCTGGAAGATCGCGTTTCTGGAGCGAGCGAGGGAGGTGGGGGATGAGATGTGAAGCCGCGAACAAAAGCGGGGTTTGGTCCTCTGGCTCGAGTGCGTTTTCCCCCAATTCGGCTTTTGGTTTTTGGACAGACGACGGTCGCTGCGGTTGATGGGAATGGGTGTATATATACACGCTTTCTGGACCCAGAGCAGCGATGAGGGTCTGGAAAATGAACTGTCTTGCCGAGTTCATGGCTGGAGGGTGCGTGAAGAGCTTTTGGTCGGAAAGCGAGAAAGAAATGGAAAGGGAGGGAGTTTTGTCGTGTGCCTCGACGCCGAATGACTAGTTTCATCAGCCATATATGGTCTTTGTGTTGCGTGAACTGTTAGTTGTCATCTGCAGCAGTGACCCGTTCAAAGAGTCTACGTCCTTGAAGATTCGTGTAATATTCGCAGTTTCGTTTTTTTTTTTTTTTTTTGCGTGTATGTTTTTTTTTGGATGGTAGAGCTGTTTCCACCTTATGGAATTAGACAAGTGCTGCCCACCTAAAGTTGCGTAGTCACGTAACATTCATTAGGTCGCTCTAGCGCGACATACTTGAATGTGCACCATTTGTGAGTTACTAATGCCACCCAGTGGTATTCCTTTTAATCAGTTTAGGCGGTGAGGAGGGCGAGAGTGAGAATGAGAGGGAGAGGGAAAGAGAGAGAAAATAAATGACTGTGGAGAATTCAAGAAAAGCTCCCGAAGTTTTTTTTATAGCATTATTATTTTTGCAAAAGTAGCGATAAAACATAAACTGATAAAAAAAAAAAAAAAAAAACACGACACACCCGTGTTTTTTTTTTTTTTTTTAAACCTAGAGAGTTCGTCGGGATTGGTCGCTTTTAAGAAAAGGGGCAACGAAGCGGATAACCATGACTATCCTCGCAGTTTTTGTTTCCTGCCGTTTTCTCATCTGTAGCTCAAAGTATCTTGTCTTCTCTAACCCGACATTATCTACTTTACAACCTTTTAAACTCGAAACAAGCAGAGCGCCTTTGGAGAGCACCTTTTTTGGTGATCTCCAAATAAGACGTAACTCATAGGACACGCACGAGACAGGAATATAATACCATTTTGGACGCATCCCAGACCTTAACGGCAGCCGGACTTTGCCTCGGGTCTATCTAACCATCGTCAGTCATAGCTCATCACCGGCATAATGCCAGTGGTCAATGGCATTATTTCGAATAACATCACTGGCATACTGCCGAGCGCTGCACCAGCTGATCGCTGCGACAGAAACACAAGTAATCCATGTTGATGTCCCGATGGGTTTAGTTCTCAACTTGGTCACTAGGTTTGCGACGGTTCTATCTCCTCCCCAATAGACAGTGACCGCTTAAGAAACGCAGGACATGGCCGCTTACGCTTCTTGAATCGGGATTGGTTATTTAGGGCGATGCCGCAATGTGACTGGCTGTGGAGTGCCAATCACATTGCGTAATGCCTATCACAATCGCCCTGCCATTTTTGGGCTGTCAGTGATTATAATTTCTTAACGATTGCTATGTAGAGTATAATCCGTTCCGATAATTGACTGCCGTACGTTGCCGTCTTTGTACACTGTGCTGAAAAACGTGTTCTGGGCATGCGCAGTACAGCTCTCTTCTGCAAAATATCCGACGCGGCGCATGTGTCCACAGCACTCGACTTTTCTGGTTTCTTTGATAAGCACTGAAAAGCTGTATGTGAAACGCCGAAAAAGGAGTATGACACTGTTTTTGGACACATCCCAGACGTTCGGGGCTACCCGAGTTTGCCTAGCGATTGTATGTGATCATCATCAGCCACAGCTATGCTCTTTTTTTTTTTCAGTTGAACTCTGACCGTATACCGATGGCCCGACGAAGCCAATCGGCACTCGGTGTCTTGTGGCTCTGCTGTCTCTAAACCAATCATGCACAAAATTAACACGCGCCCCAGTGATGCACCCGGCGTCTCCCATGCACTGCGCGGCACCAAAATCGGCGAAGGGAAACATCGCCGGCGATCTTCGGGTGTTACGACACGGCACCGCTCCCTATAACCAGCCAATCCATTGCGGCCTCAATTGCTACGCGTCCTATCGCCTAGCCTCTCAAAATATATGCACTTAGCCGGCCCCACCTGTCGGCGCATGCACAAGGTGTTTCCTAGCCAGTTTCCACAGCCAGTGGGACGCTGCCAACTTTGGTTACTCTAAGCCGGTCCAAGGTCAGCGCATGTACCAGCGCAGGATCGGGGCGCATTTACTTTGCGCAGTTGGTTTTAGTCGGTGATAGCGAATGCAAAAAGGAGATAAGTGCCGTAATGACGCAACTTTTTCGCTGCTTCATAAGGGAGTTTTCGTAGACCGCGTCTTCCCCTCCGCTAAACCCTCCGCAGCGAAGAAGCGGCTACTGCGCTTGCGCGCCCATGGCCTTGACTGTAGACTTCCGGGTACCATAGCGGGTAGCGGAGGGCGTCGCGGGACGGCGAAAAGGATTTATGAAAACCCCCTATTGACTCCCTAAGGTCGTAGCGTCGGTTGCGCGCGGATTTAAATTGGAACGGAACATGGTTAGTTCCCGCCTGCTATACACCAACACTGTTTCCAAACAGACCCGCGTCTGCCAACATTAGGTATGGGCACTGCGCGTGTGCACAAACAAAATCCGGGAGAGGAGAAGCGTCGGCGCATGCGCAGTATACGACACCAGCGTCGGCGTAGTGCTGTAACGTCAGAGAGTTGAGTCGGAGGCCTACCTCGACCCTCTCCTCCCTGAGGTCCACGCGGAGTGCGAGCTCCTCCCTGAGCCCAACGTCCGGGTAGTGGGTCCGCAGGAAGGCGGCCTCCAGCTGCTCCAGCTGGTCCTCGGTGAAGATGGTCCGGTGCCGGCGTTTCCGCCGGTGGCCGACGCCCGACGCAGCCGCCGACGCCGCCAGGGCCAGTCCCACGACGCAGCTCGGGTCCATGTAGGCCGGGGCCTGGGACCCCGTCGAGGGCACCAAGCGCAGATCGCAGGCCTCCGAACAGCCGTAGCCTGCAGAGAACGTTTAGGTCTGTCTGAATGCTGCGGATAAAATTCGGGAGAGCTATTGGGGAGGAGATGTTTCGGCGGCTCTCTTTTATGGTTTCTATCTGTGACGTCACGACCAGAATTATCAGTTCTTTTCGATGCGTCTGAACTGCCTGAACTAGTTCAGCAGCGCAGGAACCAGCGCATTCGATTCAACCGGAAGTTGCACGGCCACTGCACTGGCGCGTTCGATACTGTTTTTAAAAACGTTACTGTTTTTTTGTGTTTTTTTAAACGTCTTACATCTCCTCACATTAACCCAGGAACTGCCGGTAGATGGTGTGTTGCAGTTCTTTGATGTCAGACTGACCTTTTCTGAACGACACGTGTGTTGGATGTACCACCCTAGAGCCAAAAACCCCTGTTGCCGTACAACTCAGCTCATTCGAAACTGGTCAAAAGGAATATCGCCAATATGTGCGTATTGAACGCCCTAAAAAAAAACATGCCACCATATGATGTCAGAAGGCCTGGGCACGCAGTATAGGCGATTGCTGGCAGCTGGCTTTCCGAGGAATGTGGTGGTGTCTGTTGCGGAGATCGTATTAAAAAGATCGCGTAGTGAAGCTTGCCCTCGCCCAACGGTTCTCAAAGATAAACAAAAGGTCGCGGTGATACCGTACATTCACAAAACGACGCATGGCCTGAAAAAAATGGCCAATCAATCGAACGTAAAAGTAGGGTTTTCCGCACCAAACAAACTTAGTAAGATTATGTAGGATCACAGATCCTTTTCGTAAGGTTCCTTCTGGATGTGCGGTGAAAGGCAGGAATCCCTTTGTTGAATGTTCGGAGAAAGTATAGTGTATCAGATCCCCTTATCATGCGGAAACAAGTATATAGGTCGGACCGGTAGGTGTGTTAACGATAGGCTAAGGGAACACAAACTTAAAGTAGGAAATGGACCTTTTCCGAGAAGCGTTCTGCGCACGCGCGAGCGCCCGATGCCAAGCGGCGGAAGTCGGAACAAAAAATCAAGGAAATTCGGAAGGAGGCTGTGTATCAGCGAGTAGAACACGCAACTGCAGCATATATATAATTGTATTACACAAAAAAAGAACGTCGACGGAAAGGAAAACACGACGTTTGGGTGGACGCCACGGATGCCCCTCTTTAAAGTCGCGTTGGGCAGGCGCCGCTGCTCGGAGAGCGAAGAAACTGGTAGCGTAGCTCCCATTATCGAAGGTAAGTCACTTCCTCGATTTTTAGTTCGTGCAGCCACCGCCTGGTGCCGTCGGTATGTGGAAAAGGTCCATTATCGGGACGGTCATCTGTCTGATCATTGTCAAAGCTGCAAGTGTGTCTGATCATTGTCAAAGCTGGCGAGGCATAAGGAAAAAGCTGTGAGGCAAATAGCCGAGGCATATGAGATTAAGAAGGGTGGGGCAGCGTGTGTCAGCGTGTGTCAGCGTGGCTTCAATGGATCTACTTGACAAGAAACGTGCCTTCCTCAATAGACTACTTCCATAAAGCCCTGCATGCAACACGGCGCGCGTTGCACTCTGGGAACTAGTTGGCCAGGGAGGAGGGTGGCATGGTTTCGGTTTCGATCGACACGTCGACAAGAGATGGTTTTCTGGTCCCGAGAGCGTCATTTGTGGTCTCTAAACTAACCTAAATGGCCAGGCCTCGAAGCTTTAGCACAAGCCTGAGACGTATAGCTTGTCTTAACACATGCTTGTTGTATTTTTGTACTTGAACCTTCCTGTTACCGTTCCAATCGAGGTATGTGGACGAGCCAGTGCTGGGAATCTCGACGCTGCGAAGCTCGGGGATCTTGCTTGTATACGAATCAACAAGCTGTAGCAACCAATAAGAATGCAAACATCGAGCTCGCGCCTTTACATTAGTGTTGTTGATCAGGAAGTTTGTTTGTTTCGTGCGTCCATAGACGAAATATTACTTTTTGTAATTACTGTATTTCTTAATATGCCTGAGTATGCGAGGTAAAACTCGGAGGCGCCATTGAAAAGCTCAATTTTGATACACTTCTTATCTCTTATCTGTACTGACCCGCAGCACTGCACGAAGTGAAGTCGCCACCCGCTTGCATTCCATTAATATTCAACAACGCGTATGCACATAAAGTTATCCTGCAATCATATAGGCAAATTCGCACATACAGACCGTTTTGAAAAAGCAAAAGTCGAGCACTTGTGTGAAGAATGTCGCACCGTTCCCCGGAAGTGCGCCGGACGGGCATGAACCCCCATGCGCACCGCATAGGGGTTCATGCCCGTCCGTCGCACGGTGCGACATTCTTCACACAAGTGCTCGAACGAATTCAAAGCGCGTTTGACGGTTGCTAATAGCCAGAATATTTGTTTTGTGTTTGTTTGTTTTTTCTGCCTGAGTATGCCAAGATAATTTCAGACACACCGTTCAGGCGCAGATCTTGGGCGTCAGTAAAAGCTCGTCCAAAAAGGCTTAGCGAGGAGTAGGGGACGCTTGTTAGGGCCTCCGTCGTAGCTAGCCGATCTCAGCGTTTGCGAGAAATTAATCTTCTACCAGCATAAAATTCGAGTGGGAGATATATGATGACACGAGGAAGACATCATAATAATTTTTGTGCAGTAGCGAGGTCGAATTTATTGCGTTTCCTTAAAAGTTCATGCGTAAACGCTGGGCTCAACTTTGATACCCTGTGAGGATGCGGCTTTCTTTTCGCCCAATGAAGTAACAAGAAACGGACGTTTGGCAAACAAAATGCGTATAAGGCTCCTGATGAACAAATTTCAGTTCTAGTTCAGTGGTACTAGACGGGATTATTGAAATTGAGCTCGAACATGCACTCGTAGGGTGAGGTGACTAAGCCACGTCTTACTACGTTCGGATACGCACACACAATATCCGGTGTTTCGGAACCAAGGAAAGTGCCCCGGTCTTCGTTTTGTATCGCTCGAGAATGAGTCTGTTGTACGTTCGTGAAAAGTTAGATAATCGAAAACGCAAGCAGCGCGTTCGGTCGCGGAGTGATAGCATGACGTGAAGCTGCTCAGTCGAAACCGAAACTGAGTGGCCAACTAGTTCCCAGAGTGCACTGCGTGGTATTTCGCCGCGATGGGGCGCGTCGGTTTTGGAAGTAGTCCATTACGCGGCCAGGCATCGGGTTGGCTATAGTGATGGTGCGCGATATCAGAAACAGGGATAGTATATAAGTGCCGTTTCATGCAATAAAATCAGTTGTTAGTAGCGCACTGCGGTGTCTGATTCTCAGTCTTTTTGTCCTTGTTTTTGAGCGCTAACATGTATTCCAATTTCAGTTCAGCGTCCATGCAGAAGCAGACGACGAAAGCGGACGACACTCATAATCCGCCTTGCCGCCTCTGCTCGCGGTGCCATTTCTCGGAGCTCTTGCTCAAATGTCTGCGCTGTTCACGACTGAATCTTTGACATCATTGCATTGGCGCGGATTGCGCGGGAACTTCAAACTCGGCCTTTTGGAAATTGGTTTGTTAAGGCATCGTTTTCAATCGTTTCGAATAATAAAAAGAAATATGTGTTTAACCTGTCAGATCCCCTTCGAGCGAACATTGTCAAAGTTGACGGTTTGACGTTCCTTATTTCCACGAATGAAAGTATAAAGGCTGGTTCACCCATCCCCATTTTCCAACGTTACGTAACGTTAATAAATCTTGCGTACAAGCCACCGGAACATCTGTGCTTCATATTGAACGTGGCTACAAGTTCAAGGAGATAGTCTGGCACACGACATTTGGGACACGCATGTTTCGGTAATGGATGCAACAAATTTAGCAGAATCATTCATATAAACGATTTTGTGAGGAAGTGAACTTCAATCCTCGATAGGCGATGGTACTGTGGAAGTCCGGGGAGAAACGGTTGATGATCGAACTGGACGCAATTTACGTGAATGAGATAAACGAGGGAAGATACGGTGGGAAGGTGATAGTAATGATTCTCTGAGGAGGGTACTGTGATCGAAAATTCACGAAGGAGAGAGAGGTGTGACACTCGGCGGCCAAGGGAAAGTGCGCTGGGCTTCGTCCTCTCCTTCCTCAAAAGGCTAATAGATTCTGCGGGAGCGCTGGCTTTTGCTGTAGAGAAAAAAAGAACGAGAAAACTAAATATTAAAATCACAGGGGGAAAAAAATCGGTTCCAAGATTGGCGGAGAAGGTCTAAAGGAACGTGATAATAAAAAGAAAATGATGGGGTAGGTGATTTGACGATCGAGAGACGTAATTTATAGCAAAAGTGTTCAGGGGAGGGGAGCTAGGTGGCGCAAGCTACCACCTGACACTAAAGGTGCAGCCAATACCATCCGTAAAAAACAGTCCCGTATTTTTTTTTTTTTTTACGTCGTAAACTGTTGTGTGTTATATATTTTTTGTAATGTGAGCTGATTGAGTGGTTATTGAAGATACCCAGAAAGTTGCTAGTTGAAACCCAACCCTTTAAGTTGCTAACTAAAAAGTTGCTAGTCAAAAGTAATTCTGAGCCTAATTACATCAAACATTATTTATTTTCCTGAATAGGCCCCTTTGGCACAAATCAATGAAACACCAAACGTGTTTCTTCTTTTCTTTTTTTTTTTCTTTGTGTGTGTGTGCGATGCGTATCTTTTTTGCCACGAACGATTTGGCCCACGTTTCCAGAAACACCCCGAGTATTGTAAAAGTTCGTCGCTGTGGAGAAAAAACAACATTTTTTTTTGCCGAAACACAGCAATCTTCTATAATCGCCTGTAATGCGCGTGGTTCTGGATTTTGGATTTGGCTTCGGATTCGTGTCGCTGTGGCTGTCCGAGGTTTATCGTGTTTACGCGCCCGTTTCTATTACATGTTTGGTTCTCTTGCTCCCACGTTCCGCATAACGTCCTTCGGCTGGCTTAAATCCCGCGGTTTGGGGAAACATATCCCCATGCAACGCGGGGGAAAAAGCGAGATTTATCCATACGCCGGCCGCAGGCACAACGGACAGATTTACGCTTTAGATCAAAGCACCCTCGTCCCCTTGCAACTTTTTTTTTTTTTTTCTGCTTCGGCGGATAGGGAGTTTTAGCGGATCGTTTTTGCAGCGATGACGGTGATATCGAATAGGAGAAAAGCAACCCGTATTTTTCGGCCCAGATGAATCAACTATGCATCGCAGAAAGCTCAAACTTCGTGAAAATCTCACTCTAAGGGTTGGGATAGAACGCGAAAGTCCGAGAACATTACGTTACCTGAATCGAAAGATATTTGAGAAAAACGAAATTTCCTCTATGAGCCGACGTCCAGCTAAGCCTAACACCGTCAAAACAAATGACACTGCAAGCGCCTGCAACATCTGTTTCATTAAAAAAAGAAAAAAGAAGAAAAATCTTGCCATTAAGAAAGAAAACAATATTCTCTTCCTGACAATTTTTTTTTTTTTTTTCCGCTGAAATAGATGCTAGTGGCGCCCACGGTGTCATTTCTTGTTTTGATGATATTAGGCTTAGGTGGACATTGGCTCATAGGGAAATCTCGTTCTCCTCAATTATTTTTTGATCCAGGTAACGCCATGTTATGTTAAACTTCCACGTTCAGTTCCCACCACTGGCGTCCAATTCCCACGGAGCTTCACCCGGGTCGAAAAACACGGTTCTCTTTAAGTATATCTTATGGCAGCGCCGCTAAGCGCGTGCAAAAAGGACCCCGCTGAGGGCCGGTGTAGTACGCCCAAGCTACTACGTTTCAGCAATGCCGTGGCCACGCGCCAAGCCGCTTCTCCGCGCATCTTTCACGTTGTAAAGGAGCAGCGTAATTTCGTTTCGTCTGCGATCCCTATTTCCCCCAATGCTTTTCCCAACGGAGTGGCCTCTCGAAACTATGCGACTTTTCTCCTTTCTGTATGACAAGACGCAGCCAGACCATAAATAAGGACGCTAAGAAGAACCGCTGGGAAATTTTCAAATATGAATTCGGAATAAAAGGGAAGTTTCTTCGTGGCGCTTATCGCGCGTCGCTTGCGTTGTGACGAATGTCGTGTTGATTTGGTAGCACCCTCGAAAGTAGACTTCATCACTGGCGCGCGGCCGGGGGCAGAAAAGCGCTGACCTGTCCCTCGGCGTTTCGGTGGCACCAACTCGGCCGGACCCAAAACCTGCGCCTCCTCTCCTTCGGAGGGCGGCGACGTCGCAAGATCAACGAGAATGCTAGGATAATCCCATTCACGCTGATCACCAGGTCATCATGGACACCTGCCACGTTAGCAGCGAATGCGGTTTCGATGCTGATATATGCGAAAGATGAGAGTCGAAACGGAAAAACCTAACGAAGAGCAGACGACGAAAGCGTGGGAAATCCGGCGCGAGAACGCGAGAGTGCTCCCAACTTTTGGAAGGCGTTATGGAGCAGCAGCGTTCGCTTCAGCTCCGCTAACACCACTAAATTCCTGCGATCAACTGGGTCCCCCGACCCAAATCTTTTACCTAAGGACGGCGACCCATCGAAAGACTTCCAGCAGAACCAAATGTAGGCGAGTCTTTCTTTTAATTCTCACCTCGAGAGGCCGCCGTAGGCCCGGACCACGGGTAGGCAGAACTAGGCCTGCCCATCACCCCGCATTCTGAGCATGGCGAGTACTGAAACAACGCCGATCGATAGGTGCACCGAGAACGACGAAAACAATAGCATGGAGCTAGAAACCAACAAGAACAACGCAAGAAAGGTGATAATTCCGGCGAAAAGATTCCGTAGTCAGGACCGGGACGATAATTTCGAGATCAGCGACGACGAGATTAGCAGGATAGCTAACATCAACGATAGTTCTCCTCCTGAAACGACAAACAGTTGGACGCGAGTCACATACAAAAAGCAAAAACCACAATGGGGAACCCACCTTGAGCGCTTTGACGAACCAAAGATTGTGATTGTGGTGAAACCCACGACGCAAACCAGAATATCGAACATCTCATCGCGGATCCTCATGGACCAACTGAAACAGCTTTTTACAATTCCTTGCAACAGAGACCGACTTAGCTACGATCCCAATCACAGGAACAACACCATAGCCATTACTGTTTACAGTGAGGCGCACGCAGGAGACATCCTCCAGATGAGCACTCTGACGCTGGGTGACGGCACGGAGGTAGGGGTCCAAACATACAGATCCACCACGGGCCTCATGCCCAGAGGAGTAATACACGACGTGGATGCAGAGTTCACAGCACAAGACATTGTCGACTACTCAGACTCTGACTACTGCAATGTCCTACATGCAAGACCCATTGGGAGGAGAGGCACATTTCTTCTTACGTTCGATGGAAATAGAGTTCCTAGGAAGATCACGCATCGCGGAAGATTGTTCAGAGTATACACGTACAAACCAACAGCCGTCCTGTGCCTCAAATGCCACGGCATCGGGCATAAGGCAGCTGTCTGCACGAGAGAGCAGAGATGTAGGCGTTGTGGTGAACCTCACCCAGAAGGAGAACAATGTGAAGATACGTATTGCCCTAACTGCCATGTGTCGGGACATACAGCCTTCGACCCCAACTGCGAGACCAAAAAAAGCACGGACGCAAAGCTACAAAGAAGAGCACAGGCAATGACACAGACAAAAAGCAAAGCAACAAATGTGGCAAGTGCGTCTCCATGGAAGAGGATGGCTACTGCCCTGCACAACCAAGGCACAGTTAGAGGAAGAACATCCTTTTACCAAAACCGCTTCTCCACCCTACAAGACCTCGAAGAGTTTCCGCCGCTGGAAAACACCGGCAGTACCAAGAAGGGCCCCACCGGCACCAACTGCACGGCATACAAACAGGATCTACCAAACGCCAATGCCAACATGGCCAAGAGAACGTCTTCAACGAACAAGACATCGATCGAAGCCAAAGAAAATCAATTAAAGGAACTTGAAAGACGTGTGGCCCAGCTCAAAGTGGAAATTGAAAAAGACAAACAAGAAGAAGAACGTGCCAAGCAACGCAGACAAACAGAACTGGAAAAAAAGAAGCAAGATGCGATCAAGAAGAGTGTTGAACAAACGATGGTGCTAATTCCCTCCTTCAGAAAGAACCCAACACCGTCAGAAAACCCGCCGATCTGTGCGGTTACCCAAGCTACCCAAAGCGGGAATTGGGAAGAGAAAGTGCTGCGCTTCGTAGAAACACAAGCTCAGCAAACGCAACAAACACAGCAAATGCTACACCAACAAATTCAGCAACAAATACAGCAGCAGCAACAGATGCAGCAGATGATGCAGCAATTTCAAATCATGTTTATGCAGTTCCAGAAATCGCAAGTACAACAATGCAGCATAGAGGACACCTCCACCCCGACCCACAATGCAGAACAAACCAGCTAGGGATTCCCGGAAGACTAAGACACTCGATTTTCTCCAATGGAACTGCCGGGGCCTCCGAGTTCGCAGGGCGGAACTTAATTTACGACTGCAACAAGAACCTAAAGATGCACTACTATTACAAGAAATAAATGGGGACAACATCGGTCTTAGAGGATACAGAAGCTTCTCATCACCCTCAATCATCCACAAAAGAGGCAAGAAAGAAACGGTCCGAGCCCAAGTAGCGGTGTACCTAAGAAAACCACTGCCATATGAGCAATTAGACACTACTCAATGGTGCAACCAAACCCAAGAAATAGTAGCAGTCCGCACAACAGATAACGACATCAAAATCATCCTCATATCGGTATACTACAGACCAGCACTTTTCACGAACGACGAGCACAGCTGGCTAACACACTTTGTTAACACGTATCCCAAGCACCACATCGTAATTGGGGGAGATTTCAACGCCTGGCACGCGGACTGGGGACAAGACCAACCCAATGAGAGAGGCGTCAAAATTCAAGATGAATATGAAAAAGCAGGGCTCAACCTACTGAATGACCCCGAAATTAAAACCAGGCTCGGACAAGGGCCCAAACAGAAAGACACAACACCCGATTTAACCCTTGCATCACAAAAGTCTATAATAACCTGGAAATGCGATAATAATGACCCATGGGGAAGCGATCATTTCCCAATACACATAACACTAGAACTCGGAAGCAAACTTAAATTGAAAAGAAACAGCAAGACCATCATCTGGGATGATTTCAGAACAATCTTGAATCAAGAATACCACATAACTAACATAGACGAACTAACCCACGCTATGAAAGAAGCATCTGTAAAAGCGACAATTCAGAAAGCAGTAAACGCGGATGGCCCAAATCCTGACACACACCTTCTCTCACTCTGGCGACACAGACAGGAACTCATTGACAAATATAGAACATCCAGAACTCGCAAAGACTTAACTGAGGCAAACAAGCTTGCAAAGGAAGCACAATCTTACGCCAATAAGCTATGTATCGACAATTGGAACGACTTATGCGAATCATTTAACGAGCATACGTCAATTACACGAATGTGGAGTATTTGTAACTCTATGCTCGGAAAAAAGAAAGAGTGGGGTATCACATCCAATATAGCCCTACGAAGCAACAAAACGCTAGAAGAAGTACTTGAAGAAACGGGCCCACTTTTCTTCCCTCAACCTGCAACCAAGCCGAACGCAATAATCTACACCCCAACAGTAGTAGAAGACCAACACCACTACAACTGCGACTTTACCGTCTGGGAGCTTGAAGCAGCAATTGCAAACGGCAGGACTAGAAGTGCACCAGGCCCTGATCAAATAACCAACAGTATGTTAAAGAACCTACCCGAATGTGCGAGAGCTGCGCTATTGGAGCAGATCAACATCATCTGGAAGTTAGGTGAAATGCCAGAGGACTGGAAGATGTCGTGGGTCACACCGATACCAAAACCCGGAAAAGTCCCAGACAAACCTCAAAACACAAGACCAATATCCCTGACGTCGATACTGTGCAAGCTCGTCGAAAGGATGACACTTGCTAGGATCGATTGGTTTACGGATAAGAATGGTACATACCACCCGGCCCAAACGGGATTCAGAAAGAACTTGGGAACGCACGACAGTCTAATACTACTTAGAGAAACAGTATTGAAATTCACCCCCGAAGCCCACAGTACGAGAATGTTGGTGGCTGTAGACATCAAGAAAGCGTTTGATTCGCTACCACACGACGTAATAATCAAGACTGTGGAGACACAAGGAATCCTAGGAAGACCCCTTAACTTAATCAAGACATTTCTCAAAAATAGAAGATACGTAATCAAAGTGGGCAAAGATCAAAGTAGCACAAAGAGCAATGACATTGGAGTGCCGCAGGGTTCTGTCCTTTCCCCCACGCTCTTTAATCTAGCGATGGCACCGCTAGCTTGGAAGTTGGACGAGGTAGAGACACTCCATTTTACTATATACGCAGATGACATCACAATCTGGACGACACAAGGCACGAAAGAGGAACAGGTCGAAACACTGCAGGCAGCACTTCACATAATAGAGAGCTTCCTAAAAGAAGTAGGCATGAAACCATCAGCAGAGAAGACTAAACTCCTGATATTTGGTAGAGAAAGAGACAACACCAACCCCACTCTAAAATTCGACGAGCAGACAATAGAAAAGAGTGACGAACACACCATCCTCGGAATCCACGTCAACACCAAACTCAGTCCCGACAAATGGATCAAAAGACTGCGCGACACATGGAGACACGGCACCTCGATCATCAGAAGAATAGCGAATAAACACGGCGGAGCAGGTGAGGGAATTGCCAGAACGATAGTTCAAGCGGCACTCATACCGAAAGTCATGTATGGCTGTCGCTTTTACAGATTGACACTGCATCATTGGGCCCGTCTCGAAACCCTGATGAACGACGCGAGAAGATGTATTTCGGGCCTTCCGAGACAAACAAGACTGATAGAACTACACAAATGCGTGCCATTTCCGTCGCTGAAAGAATTGGCCTCCACGCAAGAAGAAGCACAAAGAGTCAAGATGCAACACACCAAGCAAGGCAGAGAAATCGCCAAACTACTTGGTTGGAAACTCGAGAACAATACACCCATACCAGACCAACTACCACCATGGGAGAGAATCGACATAGCCCAATCGGCCCCTATACCACGAAAAATGAACGGCGAAAAAAACAAAGAAAGACGGCGACACAAGGCAATGAAGCACGCCGAGGAAGTAAAAGCCATCATCGAATGTAACGACTCACATACCATCGTCTGCTACACCGACGCAGCCTTCAGTGAACGAGGAAATGCTGCTCTTGCGTGGTACGTTGAAAACACGAAAACTACTTGCACAAAACATGCACCGTACTGCAGAACAGCGCAAGAGGCTGAGATCACGGCCATTGAAGAGGCCCTGAATGCACTAGGACAAGAAGCCCAATGCGGCACGAGCATCATCATGTTCACAGACTCCCAAGACGCCATCCGTTCACTGAAGACGCATCAAGAAACGTGCAAGGCGATTCGAAATATTACGACTACGGCCATCAAGCTAAGGATGCGCGACATCCGAGCCTCGGTACGCTGGATCCCGGGTCACGAAGGGATCGAGGGCAACGAGATAGCCAACGAGGCAGCAGGAGAGTTAACTCGTTCCTTCCTCCGCTGCCTTCAATGCCACTCCGAAGCCCCCGCGCCCTCTCGAACCCATCGAAATCCACCACAAATGTCACAACCAATCGAGTCTCCAAAGAGCGAACCTGACGGCTTTTACGACCCTTTTTGGGAAATTAAAGCAGCCAGGATCGCTCTGAAGAAAACTATCGACAAGCACAAAGACGTGGCACGGGAAAGCCTTCCCAAGGGATTCCGAAGACACGAATCCGTCCTGCTAAGAAGACTCCAAGCAGGAGCTGCAGTCACTCCATCAATAACGAAGAAATGGGCGGACGCTAAAAAGAAGAAGAAGAATCCGGACTTTGTACCAAAACCAGACCAGTGCAAGTACTGCCTAGAGAATCTCAGACCAGACACTCAACACTTGGTCTGGGAATGTTCAAAGCTCGACCAAGAACGCAATGACGCCCTGGGAGCGCTCAACCATGAAGACAAGCCTTCAACACTCGACGAATGGGTAAACCCGGCAGGAGACTCAGAACGACGCAGCCTCATCCTCCGATCGCTGGTCGACTTTCTGAAGACGGCCAACCTCGGCAGAGACTTGTAGCTGCCACAATTACAACCCTACGCGCTTCCATCATCCTTATAACCCCCTCCCCTCTGGCCCTACCGTAGTGTAAACCGCCAGCAGAATTTCATTTTTTATAAACGTTGTCTGACCTGACCTGACCTGAAGGCGTTATTAGAGGCCAACATCTTCGCTCCGGAATCGAGGCGAAGATTGAACTTTGTGAAATTGTGAAGCCGGTGCGCGGTGTACGCGGCTTTAGAGCTCATCGTCCGCCGCTGTCAACAACGCTACCGGGTTCACGCATGTTTTCCTGACCTTGGTGACATATATATATCCACTTCGAGATTCGATCGGCACGGCTATAGGATACCTCAATGTCCTTCTGATTAGGGTGATGCCATCCTTTGTAGATATACCGGATACCGACAGCACGCGCTCCCGGGGGAAAAGACACCGCACAGTCAGCGCCACGAGCGCGTGTAGAAACACGCCCTTTCACGCGCTTCGAAAAAAAAAAAAATTTGGAACAAAATGCTTAGATGTCATCATTCTAAGCAAAACGCACATGAAGGCACCCAGGCACGGCTCATGTAATAAAGAGCAATATTATGTTGTTCTTTTTTTTTTTTTTCTTTTTCTAACACCTGGAGCAGCAAAACGGATGCTACGGATGCGAGACCGAAGCCACGAGAAACGGCAGTGCAGCGCTCGAGCACTGGAATCAACTGCTAAGAGCTCGTGCTCTGTGCCGTTAGTGTGGATACTTTGTTTCAACCCGCATTGTGAACAGGTGGAATCACCACGTGCCTTATAGAGAAATGCGGATAAACGAGTGCACGCTTCTCTAAATTCAATCTGGGTCTCGAGGCGAATAGTCCCAAAGCAGAGAATTGTGTCAAACGACATAGGGAAATCGGCTTTTTTTTTTTTTTTCTGCAATCTAAGCCACCTTTTGTTGTACTGACCCGCTTCGAAAGTCACGTGCCGATTATTAAAAGGCCGAAACCACTGCACAATGGCGGAACTGCATCGAGAAATGTGCGATTCATTCCATAAAATAGCGAATGTCGGAGTGCGGCCAACACTACGAGCCGACAAGCCAGTTAAACAGCGTCAAAAGTGAGACCTCACTGCGTTCATCATCGTTTTCTGTGGGTGTGTTTTTCCCAGTGTGCCGTGACGTTGAGGTTTTAGTGCGCCATTGTGCAGGGATTTCACAGCTGCCAACAGAGGGCAGTATTTCGAAAGGAGTCATTAGTGCTCCCGGATGGTAGTGGGCGTCACCAGGCCTAAAAGCTTGTACACCCCTCCACTTTAAATGTTCGCTTAGATTTGGTATACATCGTTGTCGCGATACCGAATTCCCAAATGGTGCCGCGTGGACTTTCTCGCTTGTCTAGATAACTCGGAACGATTGAGCACAGAGTAGCGAAAGCACGGCAGAAAGACCGCGAACAATCAAGACGTTCACACAATTACGCCTGAGTGCTTTTGATCGCTCACGAGAGATAACACAGTGGCGCCGTCTAGTGGGTCGCCGCGCAACGCTCACGATTTGCGTACATTTTACGCGTCAAATCATAGTTATACGCAGACTGGAAGAGTTGCACGACTAACCCACAGATGGCGCTAGTGTGTTCTCTTGCCCAAAAATGGGAACTCTAGTCGCGCGGTCGCAACGCAGTCAACCACACTCTCAAACACAGATGTGTGAATCAGTCTTTTTGAATTCATCTTAGATGGAGCCTCGTGCACTTTTGGCCTGTTTTTAGATTACTGAAAGAAAGAGTACAAAACACCCCAAAAGTGTGACAAGAAAGCGCGTAAACCATCACAAATAACAAACAGGGCAGCTACGCATAAATGCAAAGCCTGTTACGAAAAAAAAAAAAAAAAGTAATTGCCGGGGGCAGAAAAGAAAAAAAAAAGGAGCAAAGCAACCGATAAAAGGCAGTGTGGAAACGAAACCCAGACGGTTTCCCCTCGTCCCGGACCAATTGTACGAAACGGGATTAGATGGAGAGAGCGGATTAACGAAGCCGCCGATAATCCCGTTAAACCATTACGTCACCCGATGGACCGATGGATGCGGTTAGGGAAGAGGGTTACGACAGTTGGGTCTTTCTCGCCCCCCTCCTCCCTGTTGTCCCTACCTTTTATTCCCCATTTCCCCACTTCCTCTCGCTTGTATGTTCGTTGTTGTTTTGTATAGCGTGTCAGTTGAAACGAATCGCGCCGATGTACGATCGTGTTGAAAGGGGAAATCGGTTGCAAATGGAGCTCGCAAAGACTCTCAAGTGTGTGGGAGTGATCAGTTCCGATCTCTCCTGGAACCTATACGTTAATCACGTGACTAATAACGCCAGCCGTATGCTTGGTTACCTTCAGCGTAATTTTTCTCTAATCCCTTCGTCGTAAAAACTATTTGTTTACAAAACACTAGTGCAGTCAAAGTTTAAATATAGGGCCACTGTCCGCGATAACTGAATTAATTCAGAACACATCCGCGTGTTTTATTATGGATACTTATAATCGCACAGCTAGCGTAAAATCAATAGAAAACGCGTTAGCTCTATCTAGCTCGCACGTCACCACAAAATTTCTCGTCTTTTTCGGGAAATTTTCCATCACAACACTGTACTCGGAAACGAGCTAATACAACACCATCATTTGTTATCGAACATCTGGATCACCGCAACAAAGTAGGCGTTTCATTTTGCCATCACGACAAATATTTCGCATCAATTATCCCCAGAGTTTTGAATGGATGGAATCATTTACCTGCACCACTTACTTCAATTGTTTTTGTTTTTTATAGGCGTTCCAAACCATGCAATTTCTGTTGTATAACTATTTTATATCCACCTAAGTTATTTCGCTTATTCTCTCGCCACTCCCCCTGTGTAACGCCTCTGACCCTGAGGTTAAAACAAAGAAAAAAAATGTTGCATTCCGCTGTTCACAGACGGCACTGTTTATCGACTTCTGGCTAGATCTAAACTCATTAAAACAACCCATTCCAAAAAAAAAGAAAAAAGCTGCGGTGCCCATTACACGTACCATCAACATAAAATTCTTCCGTGTCAGCGCAATATATATATATATATATATCGCAAACGGTTTGAGAGATATTACAGCTGCGCAACTGACTCACTTATGTTGTCTCAAACGTGACCAAACCGTACACTCACTCTCATATCTACATTGCCTATTCCCTTTTTGAGGTGATTAGCCAACACCCTGCACCTGCCTTGGCAGAAGGACACATGGCCAACGTTCCGGGACATTCCGCGCAATAAAATGTTTTCAAAGAAATATAAAAACTTTAATTTATTTGCGTTTTATGATACGTGGACAATCTTTTGTAAAAAAAAATAGTAAATTTATAATTTTTTTTTTCGAGTGTGGCCCATATGATATATTAAAAAATATATATATATATTGTAGAGTCGTGGGAATAAAAACTATACGCGCCCAAAAGTTTAATTAATGCGTATTGATATATTATGACTGTCATACATTATATTCCCCAGGAACACTGGGATGTTTGTTGTTGTTCAGTTGAAATTCTCATTTTAGTGAATGCTCCGAGGTGTTAATGTTAAAGAAAGTTGAGGACGAAAAATTCCGAACAGGCTGTCCGTGTTTTTCTATACGTAAATATTTTGTGAGTTTTTACACCATACCAACGCGCTCACCTCAAAACATAAAATATCGAATAAAAACTTATACACGATTTATATAATTTCTTTAAATTTCGATACGTTTATAGGAAAAACCATCAAATATGTTTTCCTTGTCTTCTGTTTTTTTTTTTTTTTTTTTTTTTTTTTTTAAAATACGGGAGCGCTTTCGCGTGTATACGTAAAACAGTAACAAATATAATATCCATATTTTCATTGTTGATGCAAGTCGGAATCGTCGGGCATCCCCGACCTTTCCCCACTCCCTCGCGCGTTTCCCCAAATCGCGTATCCCGGATTAGTCTGGTTGTCCAAACAAGGGAGGACTACATGCACGCGCTTTTTCATGCCGTGGCGCATAATCCGCGTACAGCTCGCGATTATTTGGACTGCGTCTCTCCCCGCGCTCTTATTAATTTAGGTACTACATCTTTTGTTATTTTATTTTTTACAGCGCTCGGGCAGACGAGGTAATCCAGTGTATATACGTGCACTCGTGTTTATTCTGTGTCCCTCAATTCTTTTGTTTGGCTAACAAGGGAGGAAGCATTAAGACAAGATGGTGCCGCGTAAATCGGATTAACCCTACCTAAATCCGATGCTCGTGCCAGCATAGGGATCCTCCGCGCGTGCTTCCCCGGACGAAGCAGCATGCACGCGCTCGGGGGGAAGGCCTCACTTGGCTTCATGAGACAGAAGACTATCCAGGCTGTACGTCGGGGGAGTGTAGATCAGGAACAGTCCCATTAAGATTTGTTCACGTCCGTGCTCATGCCTCATCTTGTTGCGGTACCGCTGAAACTTCATTATTTAATTAATCTTAAAAAAAAAAAAAAAACACAATGCTATGTTGCCTACAAGAACCAAGCAGAAAAAACCAAATGGCCGCGCGAAGCCGTCTGCTTTCCCTGAAAGGAGGTCGCTCTCCATGGCGAAAGGTTTTTGTAGGCGTTGCCGCTACACACGGCGTCGATTTTCTTGAAGTCGCCAGTACTATGACCGAAGTATACTCGCACGTGACACCACTGAATGGCAGCCTTCTTTGTAGCGTTTTGGGTAAACGCGTTGTCTGCAGCCAGACATCCTCGGGTATTTGGCTGTGGAACACACTCTAAGCACGCGCATTACGTATATACACCTCTCTTCTGCAAAACATTTGGCGCCGCGCGAGCACATTTTTGGCCGCATTGATGAGCACTTTATTGGCGCACGGGAATTGAAAGGATATATTGGAGTTTGACGTCAGAAATCAGCCGAAGCCGATCTCACACTTCCAAGAAATGTCGAGGGCCATGGACACGCTTGAAAGCATGACTTTGAGCAGTTCCTCGCAATATAGACTATATACTCACAAAAAATGTCCGCGTGCAACACTGCGCGCCTTGCATTATGGAATCTCTTTGGGCATGGGGAGGAGTGGCATGGTTTTGATTTCGATTGCCCCGTTGGCAAAGTGGTGCATCTCAACGCTGCATCGGAATGAGGTCAGCGCTCGCTCGCACTTCATCTTCGGAAGAGCCCCCGTTCAAACGCAGACCTCCAGCGGCCGTACACTCTGCCCAAGGTTGCGAGTTCGTAAGAGTACAGCTGACCGCGTGCAATACCTTTCTTGACGGTCTGGCAACCCCTCCAGAGTCATGGTATACCCTCCCGGGCTCACGGATAATTTAAGAAGCCTATTTAGCAGAAGGTGAAGCAGAGTGACCGGCCTAATATACTTCTTTCATCTGCCTTCGCAGTCCTGGTTACATGCGCAAAATCTCTGCCACGCAGAACCCCCTTCCCCTCCCTCCCCCCCCCCCCCCCCAAAAAAAGGGGGGTTTAGCATTTTATTTGTATATGGTAGGCGACCTATTATAAATTTAGTCGAAGTGACACATTCGTAAAGAAAAACACCGTATTTTGGTCGTGAAGGGATGTCGTGACGTGAGGCTGGCAACTCGAAACCGAGACTGCGGTCAAGGGGCACCCAAGATACTTTAAACGGCACTACTCCGCTAGGATCGCTTCGATATTGTAAGACCTGTGCGGCAGGCCAGCCAAATTTTTCTTCACGCGCAGGCTGAACACGCGTTTGCACTGATGGGGCACCAGCTGAGACGGCATTACTTTCAAATGTGCATGCGATATTTAAATATTTACAAATCGCTTCGAAAAGCGAGCAAATCCCGCGCCATACACACGACCACTGAAAATGGAACCGGGCCCTTTTCTCGTAAATGCTCCGTTGCATACCTAAAGGGATTGTTCGGTAAAATGTTGTCTTTCAGAAAACAATTAAATTATATTGTCATTGCTTTTAGGAATATCATCCGCACAATTTGTTATTCTTCGCCGCACAAGTGATTCAATTTTAAACAGCGCAACTGCTCTGATTACAGCCGCAAAACACACAGCGGAACCTGTGACGTAACATCAGGCAAAGAGAGCCACAACAGCTTTTCACTGTTGTCTCAGTAAAATCGTTCTTTTGTTCTGAGAAAGATAAGAGGCACGGTATTGAGGGAAGCTCAATTCCTCGACGATGATCTTTGTACGCACCATCAACCACGTTGATCAAAACCGGGAATAACCGCCGAATTCAGAAACCTCACTCAAACTACACTCAAACTGAAGGGCCCCTCCACTTCCTCGAGGAAGGCGCGAGGGCCGGCGCTGGCCAATCGCGAGGACGGATCCGCCGTCGCGATTGGCCAGCGCCGGCCCTCGCGCCTTCCTCGAGGAACTGGAGGGGCTCTTCATTTTGAGTGTAGTTTGAGTGAGGTTTCTGAATTCGGCGGTAAGTTAACGCCCGCCACCCTGACATTTCTATGTCTGATGTGACGTTACGACACAAGCAGCCATGCGTAATAGTGACATTTGGCTTCAAGTTTCGTATTGGTGTTCATAATTTATTTAACGAATATGGGGGCGTCTTTTAATAAAATAAATATCGCATACGGCTATATATATAAGCCCTCTTCCCGTGACCAGCGGAAGAAAAAAAAAAACTCAGTAACTTGCCGATATCACCTCAAAGCTGTCAAAGTCAAAATCATCAAAGATGTCAAAGCTGCTGGCGCGGGCATGGAGCTAGACCTCGTTGATCATTCACACGCGTTCTCGCGCAAACGAAATCATGGATGAAGCCACGCACTCGCGCCAGTATATAGCTTTGACAGCGTTGTATATTGAGTATGAAACGGAGTATAGACACCGTGAAAGGTCGTCCCGCGAAAAGGTAAAACACTAAGACATTTGTCAACGATCAATGCATGCTTACCAACGTTTCAAAAAATGCTAATATGGCGGCACAGCTACAATATTAATCATAAAAGTAATTGTGTTCAGCCTCAATGGGCGTCTGGTGTCTCAGCTGTAGATGAGAAATCCAATCAGTGTGCTATATGCCACTGCCAGCCTGTGGTCATTAACGTGCATCACGCAGTAGTGATATACACGACCGCACGCCGGATATGCGGTGCTCATCCAGATCAAAATGGGCAGGGGTGAAAATTGAACCCAGGATCCCAGGGATTTGCGCCGCGAGCTTTCGCTCACCGCGCCGCGAGCAGCAGTGCGTTTATCGGCAACCCCCCGTTTTTGGCAATGGTCAGCGTGCCCGCCGGCGAGAAGGAAGAGGAAGAGGCCCTCCATCTGGGTTCTATGGCGCCCCTGCATTGGTCAGGCGCCGATCAACGTGAGCCTCAGGCCCCCGCATGACAGATCGGCGCAGGGAGCGGCTCACTTCCCACCCGCGGGCTGGGGGTGGCCGCCGCAACAGACACCGGCAGCCGCGACCTCCGACCGCTTCGACGGGGCGGGACAGCTCACCAAGCTCCGTCGACTACGCCTGGGACGACAGTCCACGCCGAAGGCAGTACTCCCCGCGCGCCGTCAAGCGGCTCGCCGCAGAATTTGCAGACTCCTCTGATGACCGTAGTGCGTGCTCTGACGAGTCGTTGGACAGCCTGGTGTCATCGGTGACGGCAGCACCGACTTTCAGACAACGGGTTGTCGGGACGGTGAGTCCCTTTCTGCGGAAGTTGAACTTCCTGCGCAGCGACGCTGCGACGTCGACGGTCGCCCCGTCGCTACGAAGCACGACAACAAGAGGCCCCGCTGGAGATCCGGATGAATACGGCGAGGGGTCTGAGTGTAGCAGTGCTAGCAGAGTAGCGGAGCCCAAGAGCCTCTGGTATCTGAAGACGAACAAGTCCAGTGCACGCCAAGGGTACAGCGCGTCGACACTATTCAACCGTCCAACGACACCCAACTCTATTTTCGCCGTGGTCAGTACTGCCGTCATCCTTCTCTCCTCGGGTGCGTTGCTCTACCTTTACGTGAACTGGTCTAATGAGAGACTCGTCCAGTTGGCACAAGACAAGTTGCAACATCAGGTTGTCTCTAAACGAGTTGTGGATGGGGGAAAAGGATATCCACGCGGTGCCAAGAATCAACGAGACATGTCTATCGTGGCGATTCCTACCACTAAAATTGCTACGGAGAACATCACAACTGATGTGGCGGAGGAGGAAAACGTTGCGAAAACTACCCAGTCCCCCGCTGTCTTCCTTGAAGCCGTCACACCGCGCAGCCTGTCCAGTGGATGTCTGAGCCGCTTCTGTCTGGCGCACTCATCCTTCTTAGAGGACTATCTGGACTGGACTGTTGACCCCTGCTCCGATTTCTACTCATTTGTATGTCCTCATCAATGGCGAAAGGAGCACTGGGCCTCCTCGGACGTTCGTCTGTCGGACCAGGTGGACAGAGCCCTGTTCCAAACGTTAAGAGGTCACGTGAGCACTAACAACAAGCGAGGTCCAAAGATGGCAGGACTCCTAGGTGAGTGCTGGAAGAAGGTTATCCCCAAGTCAACAACACGACAATTCAGAGAACTCCTGGAGCACGTGGGTCTGCCGCATTGGCCTTATCGAAACAACAAGGATAAGCTGGATGTATGGAAGGTGGCCTCCACCTTGATTAGGGATCTTAAGTTGGACACACTAATGGCTGTCGACATCACCAGAAACATTGCTGACACAGCGGGGATCAGCCTGGTTGTCAACGAGCCAGACCTTCTGATCGGCCAGTACGGCACAAAGGAGCGACGACTTCCGAGATGGTACGTGTCGGCTTTGGTGTCCTGCTTTCGAAAGTTCAGGGACATTGACCAGAACGTCACTGTCAAGGGTGTCAGGGAATTCTCGGAGAGGCTTTCCGAGATTACCAGTTCACGTGGAGAGGAGGCCTTCTTCGCCAGCCGCTACAGACTGACCACCGTGGCTAGCTACGCCATCTACAAGCCGCTGTTCTCCTTCGTTATGCGTGGTCTCCTCACCATCCGTGACAAAACGCGACTCCTCGTCAAAAGCGACCGCTACATGCGCGCGTTAAAGTCGGTTCTTCAGATGACCAAAACGTCCGATGTTCTCAACTACTTAGGTTTTCGGCTTCTGGTCCACGTCTCCCCCTTATTCCCGGACGAATACCAAGACTTCTTCAACATTAGGATGCGGCAGCTTGCGAGACAGAAGTACGCGCGGCCTTGGCCCCGCTGGAAGCGCTGCTTGCGGGTCCTTGAGCCCCTGTACCAAAATTTGTACTTACGTACATACTCAAGTTTTCTAGACGCCAAGATCGACATGGCCAAGATGGCGTCCCTGGGCAATGACATCAAGAGTCATGTTGTCGTGTCCGTTGGTAATCTTCCCTGGCTTTCGTCTACTGACAAGATTAAATCAAAGAACATCATGTCCTCTGTACACTTGCGCATATTTTATCCGTTGTCATTCAAGAAGCACAGAGGCGCCGGTCCTCACTCCACCAACCTTCCTGAAGCAGTGTCAGGACGTCTGCTGCACTCCTACCGGGAAAGCGTTCGTGAGGCCAACATGAACCATTATAAAGACATCCTCGAAAACGAAGATACTGAACAGTCAAAGCTTAGTTCTTGGAAGGGATCCATCTTTGACACGTACCCTACGTTCGACGTCCAGACGAATACAATCTACGTGCCGGTAGCTATGGTAGACCTGAGTGAATTAAGTTACGAAGACTCCTTTGGAGTCCAGGTGCCCAGGATCGGTAGCCGTATTATCATGAGCTTGCTTCAAGCGGCACACCAAAGAAGCTACTCGTTCGGACGCGTCGAGTGGTCATTGAACAGCACGATGTCACTACACAACCTAGAAATATGTCTGGCGACCCAGTACAATAACATCAGTAACGAGATGGCTGCCGAAAAGATCAGGGGGTCCCTGACGGAAGCGTACAATTTTCTGGACAACACTGCGCTCACGCTGGCTTACAACATTTTCCAGGAGTATCTCCGAAACCGCAGAGTTTCCATCACAGACACCAGCGGTATACGAGGTCTGACCACAAGGCACCTCTTCTACGTGCTGTACGCCGCAAGCATGTGCGAAAAGCAAAGTACGGAGATGACTAGACAAGAGTTTGAGGAGGACACTTACAGCCAGCCCAGGCTCAGGGTTAACATTCCCTTGCAGAATTCGGCGAGGTTCGCCAATCTGTGGAACTGTAGTGCGAATGCTGCCATGAATCCGCAGCTAAAGTGTCCTCTCTGGAGGAACTCGAGAAACTAGCGATGAGCGTTCAGTGCACAAGAGAAATAACGGAAAGACGACAACGGTGCCAAATCGGGTTCTGGACAACCTCTCCGTTCTTGCTTTGAGTGATTGTAAATAGCGAGTCACAATGTGTAGGAACATGTGTTAAGTTGGAAGGGTACCTCAAGACTGATGATGCGGTAATAAAAATAAACAGGGTTGGGCCTTAACTTTCCTGAAGCTTCCTGAACACGAAAAAAGTCAATCACTGAGATGAAGAGGGAGCCTATCTAATGACGAGGCATAAACGATCACCCTCTGCAATGTGATTTGCTCACTGACAGTGAGCACATGCATTTGCAATGCCCCATCGGTGCGTACAATTTTATAGAGGCGTCTATGTGTATTAGGAGCTTCGTTCTGACCAGTTTCATCTTTGTCACCATTGAACACGCCTCGATAAAATTTTATTACACAAAAGGGCTTTAGAGCCGATTATCTGCCGTCCACAGATTGAATGAATCTGAGTTAGAAATGAACGGTTACGAAACTCTTGTGTTCGATTCCAGTATCGCGTCGTACTAATTCCCTCCAAATGTATAGGCCTCGCGTCACCCGCTTAGTAGCATCTTTAACGTCTTTCTGCATCAGTTGTTATAGAAGGCCGCGGCACAGGTGTCATTCCTCAGATGATGATAGTGATCAAAGTGAAACTGAATTTCGGTAAGGGTCCATTCAGTATCGGTAATATTGTATTGTTGTTTTATTCTGATGGGTTTCCTCTGCTGATTGCGGTTGGCCCCTCGCGTGCTCCGCGGGGAAGTGAATGCACAGGTACTTTTTCCCAGTATAACACCAATGCACACTATTAAACTGACGATCTATCACATTATTGTTATTTCATTTTTATTAGTGCACCCTGTAATGATTTTTAAGAAAATATCAAAACTTAATGCTCAAGTCCTCCACGAGCTGTCCCAGAGCTCGTTAACGTTTTTCTATTGCACTAATTCTTCCAGACCAACGAAGCTAATTTGGCGTAAATGCTATGCGGAAACAGGTCGTGAAGTAAGACGTTTTGGTGTCAACAATGGTGCATTTAAGTATGAGCTTGGCTGTATGTGCGCTTGCCGTACACATATACATCATCTGAGTAAGGTTCGCTCCACGGGGACTACAGTTCAAAGTAACTCACCAAAGATCTCGGATGTGGCGTAGAATCCTCCCGATAGTGAAGATGAAGTATGCGATGACCACAGCCCAGGATATCTGTTCTGGTCTGTGGCACTTCGCTGATGATGATAATGTTGCTGCGGTGAGTTCCACCAGTGAGTCAGTTGCGGGTCACTTTGATGGCTCCGGACTAGGGCCTGGTCGTAATGGAGTTGAAGCAGCCTTCGACGCCGGTCATCTGACGAAGAAGACGACAGTTGGTGGTGATGTCGATGTCCCCCGGACAGAATATTGTCGATGGAAAAGGATATCCTCGAGGAACTCCCACTGGTACCATACGGTCCATGCGAGGATTCACAGCAGGATAGAGTGCTACCTGGAAGGCCGAAGCTTTGCAGGGACATCTTCGTTCTTGCAAATTCTTAGTGTTCTGCTGTTCGCCTAAGAAGCTTGGATGTCGTGATAAGAACTAAAATCTCCTTTTTGTTGTGAATATCTCGATCGAGATCTTGGATTCTGACCAAGTAGCCAAAGGTTCTTAATAGAAAGCATCGTTATAGGAAGCTCCGCGGATCAATGGATGTCTTTATTCTACCTCTAAATCAAGACTTTGGTAGCGTTTTTTACGGATGATTTGCTGCTTGAAGCCCGCATATCATTCTTGACGATTTACTCGATTCGACCGATGCCACTAAAGTAATTTTTGATCGCCTACTGCGAAGTATGGTTGCAGGTCACTTAGATTAGGGGATAACTCAGCTTTCAATGAAACTTTTATATATAGTAAGTTTTTGCTCCACCGACTGGAAAGTTCCGGGCAGTTCAGCACGTTCATATGTACACATCGATCTTGAGCAGTCTCCTCAACGAGTTCCGTTTGTGTCACATCCAGGAAGAATGCTGCATCATAAGAACTGCAGAAGGAACCGGAAGCGACCACGTGGAAAGTTGAACTCACCGCCGCGAAACGGGACCTTTCAAGAAGTTCTTCAGACTGAGCTCAGGCGAGCGCCTGTGCCTGTTAGACAATCCCACGTTCGCACGGAAGACACATCCTCGAAGTCGGCGAAGCGTCCGGACTATCAAAGCGCCGCACTGGGAACAAGCCTCGGAACGGGAGATTAACCGAACTAGGGATTAAGCGAGAACCGATGGATTAGAGAGTTGTGTCGATCCGATCCGCCGCCGCTGCTCACTGCACGTTCTTCCAACTGCTCGGACTTCGATCGCTCGCTCACGTGCTGGGGAAAGATGGGCGGAGCTTTTCGTTTCGGACGAGTTGTCCCTCCTCCTGATTGGTCGGCCGAACCGGGGTGCGTTTTTTTCCTATTGGTTGGGGAAGTGGATTAGGCGGTGCTGCGGCTCCCACGGTGAGGGGGACCCTGCGGTCGGAATCTAGTACCTTGTTTTTGTGCGTTTCTCGAAATCCGTCGGCGCGTTTGGAGGCGGATTATTCCCCTCCCCGGGAAAAAGGTTCGGTTTTTGTCGCCGCCGTTTAGCCGTTTTTAATCCCGAAAGGGGATTTGAAGGCGGATGATGAAAAGGCACGACCTTTTGGAAGGCAAAACCAGAAAACCCGAAGTAGTAGTTCTTTTTTTTTTTTTTTTTGCTTTCTTTTGGTTGCCAATTTTGTTACGATTTGTCTCAAGAAGAACCCTTTTGATATTAAGATGCTTAGTCCACAGGCAAGCTAATCTCGGAATTGTTGGATTATAGCCCTTAAAAAAAGGAAGGCTACAACCCAGCAATGAATTACGTTATGAGTTGCATGAGCGAACACTAAAAGTTTAATTGGTGGAGTTTATATTCGTGGCGTCTCAATGCCATAATCCAAAGTAACGCAAATATAACGTTTGTTTGTTTTAGAAAGTACGGTGGCATTTTTATTACATTTACAGGACGGTAATGAATAAAAGAAATGCGTAATTTCTTGGTGGACTAAGGAGTAACTCGATTTTGTTACTTATTTTCGTTACTTCGTCATTATAAAAATACATAATCTGCAAAAAGCGAAGAAAACAAAAACGGAATGATAACCGAAAAACACTGAACAAAAATTTGTGGACGAATGTAGACTTTATTAGGCAAAAAAGCGCCGAAAAAATACAGGGACACAGACGAAGGGAAACAGGACAAGGCGCACTCTCAACTGATGTTTATTGAAAAATTCACACGTTTATAGCCACACACACAAAAAAAAAAAAATCATTTCTTTTTTATCTACTCAGCCCGCGTTTCAAAAATTCAAACTCATTTGTAGATAAGGATACCGACGTGTCACTTATACAATTCTTGTCTCTGGTCCTAATTGCATACGCCTCGTGTAATTCCCGCGACACTTTATCTTTGTATCTAGCCAAAATCTTGGTGTCATTGAAGGCCGGGGTGCAAGAGCATCTATTGCAATGAATTGCAAGGTGCCCCGAAGGCGTCGTTCTTGTAGAGGCAGCGTGCTCTCGGGTGCGATCATTAACGCACCTGCCCGTCTGGCCCACGTATGTCATCCCACACGTCATGGGGATTTCATAGACGACGCCAGTGGCACATTCAACGTACTTATTTCGATGTTTGGTAGTGCAGGGATCTGAAGATGGCTGTGGTGAATTGATCTGGCGACAAAGTCGCGCCATCTTATTGGGTGCTGAAAAAGCTACCGGTACATTGTAGCGCTGGGCTACCTTTTTCAGATTGTGCGTTACATTGTGCATATATGGAATGACAACAGGCCTCGTGGTCGGTCTATCGCTGTTTGATTTCCGATTACCTTTAATCTTTTTGATTAAGCTTTCTGCCACTTCAACCAAAGCTCTCAACGGAAAACCAGCCCTCTGCAGGCGTTCTATCTGACCCTCGAAGCTGCCTTGCGCACTGTGCAAACATGACTTTCTGAGAGAAGCCCCCAGGCACGAACTGGCTATGCCCCTTTTCACTACCTTCGAGTGGGCGGAATCAAAAGGAAGGATGCCCTTCCTAGTTCGAGGCGCGTACTTCCAACAAACATGGTCCCCCAAAAACGACAGCTCGAGGTCCAAGAATTGCAGTCTGCTTTCTTTTTGTAACTCATGCGTGAATGTCAACCCGGAGCAACACAATTTAAACACGTCTAGCAACTGAGAGACTTCACTGCAAGGGGCCCCGCCGAGCGGCTAAGGATGAGGAAATCGTCGACGTATCTGAAGATCTTCACATTGTCGTCGTTCGAAATGTTCAAAGCGATGTTTTTTCCACAGCTGCCTAGAAAAATGTCACACAAAACAGGTGCAACACTGGACCCGATGCAAACGCCTTTTCTTTGCACATAAAGACCCCCCTCGAATGACGCAAACGTATGTTTTAAGTAAAAAACCAGGAGCTCAAGAAAGCTATCAACACTGATGCCCGAAGAATTCTGGAAAGCGACAACTTCGTTCTGGTCTATGCATTGTCTCACCGCCGAGAATAGGGGTTCATGAGGAATCGAGTAAAATAAATCCTCGACGTCGATGGAAAACCCACTGCGCATGCACTGGCCCCCTTGCCTCAAAAATTCAATGACACATTCTGAATTTCGCACTATGAACGGATCATGCAACTCAAGCGCGCACAAATGTTTGCGCAGGAAATTACCCATGTGAAACTGCCAAGCGCCTCTTTCTGTAACAATGGCCCTAAAGGGAACTTCAGGCTTATGTGTTTTAGCAGTAAAGAATATGTCGAGGTTCAATTTCTTGCTCGACTTCACGCTCTTTAGCAACCCCGATAGTTCCAATTTGCTGCATAAGTCCTGGGCCCGAGATTTCACCTTTGACAAGGGTCCGGGAGAGACTCGCTTGAAATTCTTGTCGATGGCCTGGCTTGCCTTCGCACCGTACAGAGCGGACGGAGCAACGACGAATCCTCCTTCCTTGTCAGCAGTAACCAGCTTGAGGTTGTGTTCCGAAAAGTAGGTGACGATGTTGCTGGTCTTGAAGCTTCTCGTTGATTGGCCAGCGGTGCGTTGGAGAACGTCCACGCCGTCGGCCACGCATCGTTCTTGGTGCTCAGGCACAGCCAAGCCGCCCATCCATCTCACCAAGGACAGCTTTGTGACGGGGCACAATCTCGGTTCCTGGCTAAACTTTGGTCCGTGGTCTAAGGCAGACTTGATGTCTGGTGGTAAAGTGGCACCTCCAAGAATGGTGACACCCTCTTGCTTCTTGACGCTGGCGGCACTCTTCTTCACCAGCGAAGTCCGGACTTGCTCCCAAAGGACATCTGTGTATTGTGCCGCTGTTCGAAGGTGTTTTCTGAAGGCTTGTTCCGCAGCGTGTGTCCCGGCACCAGAAGAATAGCACGTGATCTTCAAGCAATCCCTGTACCTCTCAACTTGTTTCCAGGTCTCAGACCGGAGAATTCTGCAAATTCTCCTGGCATGACCAGTAGAAGGCTGGACTCCGTTGAAGAGGGAGGTCACTTCACATGGATAGCATCCACGGCGAATGGCATATGAAAGGTGTCTGGCTCGACAGCACGAGAGGGCGATAAGGTTAATTAAAGGATAAACGGATTGATGGCTGTTAGGAGAACATAGAACAGAGCCCGTTGCAAAAGAAATAAACTGCAGTAAAGTGGAGATTTGGGCCAGTTGGTTCATCGCAAGCAAAAAAGCGCCGAAAAAATACAGGGACACAGACGAAGGGAAACAGGACAAGGCGCACTCTCAACTGATGTTTATTGAAAAATTCACACGTTTATAGCCACACACACAAAAAAAAAAAATCATTTCTTTTTTATCTACTCAGCCCGCGTTTCAAAAATTCAAACTCATTTGTAGATAAGGATACCGACGTGTCACTTATACAATTCTTGTCTCTGGTCCTAATTGCATACGCCTCGTGTAATTCCCGCGACACTTTATCTTTGTATCTAGCCAAAATCTTGGTGTCATTGAAGGCCGGGGTGCAAGAGCATCTATTGCAATGAATTGCAAGGTGCCCCGAAGGCGTCGTTCTTGTAGAGGCAGCGTGCTCTCGGGTGCGATCATTAACGCACCTGCCCGTCTGGCCCACGTATGTCATCCCACACGTCATGGGGATTTCATAGACGACGCCAGTGGCACATTCAACGTACTTATTTCGATGTTTGGTAGTGCAGGGATCTGAAGATGGCTGTGGTGAATTGATCTGGCGACAAAGTCGCGCCATCTTATTGGGTGCTGAAAAAGCTACCGGTACATTGTAGCGCTGGGCTACCTTTTTCAGATTGTGCGTTACATTGTGCATATATGGAATGACAACAGGCCTCGTGGTCGGTCTATCGCTGTTTGATTTCCGATTACCTTTAATCTTTTTGATTAAGCTTTCTGCCACTTCAACCAAAGCTCTCAACGGAAAACCAGCCCTCTGCAGGTGTTCTATCTGACCCTCGAAGCTGCCTTGCGCACTGTGCAAACATGACTTTCTGAGAGAAGCCCCCAGGCACGAACTGGCTATGCCCCTTTTCACTACCTTCGAGTGGGCGGAATCAAAAGGAAGGATGCCCTTCCTAGTTCGAGGCGCGTACTTCCAACAAACATGGTCCCCCAAAAACGACAGCTCGAGGTCCAAGAATTGCAGTCTGCTTTCTTTTTGTAACTCATGCGTGAATGTCAACCCGGAGCAACACAATTTAAACACGTCTAGCAACTGAGAGACTTCACTGCAAGGGGGCCCCGCCGAGCGGCTAAGGATGAGGAAATCGTCGACGTATCTGAAGATCTTCACATTGTCGTCGTTCGAAATGTTCAAAGCGATGTTTTTTCCACAGCTGCCTAGAAAAATGTCACACAAAACAGGTGCAACACTGGACCCGATGCAAACGCCTTTTCTTTGCACATAAAGACCCCCCTCGAATGACGCAAACGTATGTTTTAAGTAAAAAACCAGGAGCTCAAGAAAGCTATCAACACTGATGCCCGAAGAATTCTGGAAAGCGACAACTCCGTTCTGGTCTATGCATTGTCTCACCGCCGAGAATAGGGGTTCTCGGCGGTGAGACAATGCACCGACACATCGTGAAAGATGTCTTCACCAGAAGCCTCTGCGGCCCGTTCTTCAACAGGCAAGATGTCGTGAACATTCGAGAACCCATATTGATCAAGGAAAATAAAGGAAAACCTTTCTTGTCTTAGATGTTCTCGGTGTCTGCTGACCCTTGACATCCGCGTTTCAGTCCGGGTTCATTGCGTAGTAAATATTTCGCTACCGCTTTCTTGTAGCTTTCAAATGCTTGATTGTTGGCTTCTTGTATACGACATTACATTCGTGGCACGTTTGAGACCGATTTTCGCGATCTGCTTGCCTTTTTGCGGCAGCGCGGCTCTGCCGAGCCGAAATAAGTGGGAGGCGTTCACTTGATCGAACGCCGTTTTAGCGAATGAAAACGAGACGACGACGTTTCATCGAATGACTAGCGAATGGGTCTAGTTACGTAGACAGCTCGGATTAGCTTTCTTTTGTAATGTGGCGCCTTGTCTGCCGCTGCGAAGCGGCGTAAACGAGGGCTCCGAATATGTTAGCACGCGTCCCCCCCCCCCCCCCCCCCCCCACACACACACACACACTGCGAGCGTCTGGGTTCGAAACTATTAATTGCCAGTTCTAAAGGATGGTACTTACTTGAAGTGGGAGCTGGAATTCTACGAGGTACCAGGAGACACTTACTATCGGGCAACGAAGCACGGGGCCTGTGGTGGCGGAGTCTAGGAACGCTACTGATTAATATTGTGACAGGCGATCAGTTATGATAGCAGACGAAACTTCGACTCGTTTGTTCAGAAGCTCGCGGTGATATTTTATTAGCCCTCGTTACAGCACACCAAGGATCTTAGGCAGTGAAATTCACATCACGCAGGCTCGTCCGTCGTAGTCAAATGAGCGCAGTCGACGATGAGGTGTAATGAGCTACTAAGCTTCACAAGGAAAATGCGCGTGAGAAAGAGTTTTGAGGAAGTCCAAAACACCGATCCAGCAGACGCACGTACGCACGTTTACTCCGGACTTCATGAACCCGACAGCGCAAGATCAAAGAGCACCGCCGCCATCGCCACCAGGTTTTCTCTGCACTTTGCGCGACGACGGCACTGCAACGGAGGGCACTCGCCCCGGCCTTAACAATCCGCAAAATAGATTAATTTCCCACTCTTGAAGCCATTCCAAATGATAAATGAAAATACCTCGGCGTTGTTGAACATCTGACGACACAACCAACACAATAATAAAATAAAAAATAAAACTGTGCCGCTGGCTGCGTGAGCCTGACACAACTGTGCCGAGCGCCTGCTCGGCACCGTTGTTGCTCGTGAAGGCCTGCTTATTTGTAGTTGAGACGATGATTCCACATCTTTCGTGGTGCTTGCAATAACTTCGAAGGGCAGGGGAACCTTCTCACGAGGACGTTGAAGACACTCAACACCGGAGCCACCAAAGCAATCGCACAAACCGTCGCCATGTTTGCTTCTTCTTCGTCACTCGCGGCGCTATGGTGCCTGGATCTCGTCTTCGACTGGTGTGTTTAGCGTCCTATCCCGCCCATACATCAAAAGTGGTGCCAATGTGGCAACAAATGACGCGAGTGTCATGCTGTTGCCTGTCGCGATCCTCGCGGTTGGCCGTAGAAATGCTGGCGAAAAGCACGAGCGAACGCGAGTGTCGCTTTCGTCACCACGTCCCTTCAGGCGTCCCAACTTCCGGCTGCTCCAACTTGCGTGAACTGTCACAGGGGAAAGTGATTTGCAGCAGAACAGGCGTCTGCCACTTATACCACAACTGTTGGGGCGCCGCCAGGGTCGCAACAGGCGACAGCATGACACTTCTATGACGTCATCAGGCGGAAATCGAGGGACCACTTTTTTGAACCCGGTAAACACACCAGTCGGAGGCGCGTTCCAGGCACCATAGCGGCGCGGTCAACTCGTCGCGAGATGTTTTCTGGCTCGGCTAGATGGAAACCAACAGCGGAAGAGTGGCGTATGGACACACGGCTCTCACATACCGCGGTAAACAGGACCGATGCCGGCGAAACGGCAGTCGGCACACCAGCGAAGAAGCCCTCAACGGGAACCGGCGGCGCAGGCCGACGCAGCCCCCCCCCCCTCCCCGTGAGCGTCTGGGTTCGAGATTATTGTTCGCTTTTGCTCCTTGCGGTCGAGGCTAAAAAGAGCACTTCCGGACAAAGGTCTATAGGGGGCGCCACCACCAAACAAACATGGCGGCTGAGTCCAGGTCGCGTCGGCTCGGCCGAGCCGCCTGAACAGGTGGCGCGTTCAATTTAACAGATTTTCTTTTGTTTAATGCCTAATTGTATAGGTATTTGAACTGAGACGGTTCAGTGTGGCCGGTGCAGATAAACTTGCAGAACATAGTTTTGTTTTCCAAGTTTTTTTTTTTTTTGTTTTGTTCTTTTCATGTCAAACTTTCGTTTCGGAGATTTCGTTCGAAACCGAAACTATGGGCTTCTGGAGAGGCGGTAATATACTAATCAGTTTTGCTCATCTAAGGAAGGCGGCCATGACTGCAGAATTCTCCCAGCGGCAGTAATTTTCAGCCAACTCGCATGCCTCGACCATGCGACTTACCTGTCCGCGAAATCGGGCTTTTGTGCGTATCCGCGTTTAAGAAACAGCTTCAGTCGTCTGCTCGGTCAACAACAGAGGCTGCAGGAAAATTACGAAAATTAAGCAAGCGCTTCTTGAACCAAGGAGCATGTTAACCTGCTGGCGCTTCACTAGGCAGCTGATACTCGTATTTCAATTCAGGTTTTAGTAGCAATCGAGAAGTCATTTTGACGAGCGGGTTATGTATTATATTATGTTCTATGGGTCCCACTAAAGCGATATTAGAATATTCTTCGGTTTGAAATATGACCTTAGTTAATTAGCTATTAGGTGAACTGCTGAATAAAAGTATATTTGACAGACAGAGAGATACTAAGTTAAACTTAGCCAAATGGTTCTAGCCGGTAGCACGAAGACGAATGCGGACAAACTGAGGAGAGTCAATTCATTGGAGATTTACGCAGAACCTCTCTGCACTGAACTTGACTTAAAATCCTGAACGGAAAAAATGAGTATTTTTGTGGCCGATCAACCTGAGCAATGTAGACGTATATTGCTGCTGGCTTAATTCGACGGTGGTATAATATATATATTTGGAGGCGCGATAGATCAAAATGCCGTGACAGCTTCTAACGTTGCGAGACTCGTCCCCCACCTTTTGAAAACAGATCATTTCCCTCATTCTTCATTTGCAGCGAGCAGGCTTTCATGAATCAAATAATTGCGAAATCAGCCCAAATCCTTCAGAGTGGTCCAGAAGATTTTTCGGCAAAAATCAGCCAAGATGAATAGCCAACGCACCGACCGCCGTGGGTGGCTCAAACTTGAAGCTAATCGAACACAATTAAACTCAAGAAAAGCAGCTATCAAACGTTCCCATTCACTTGACTGCAGCATTGGTGTTCCCTCCAGTGAAATGCCTCGTCTGTCGTCCTCCCACTGTTCTACATCCTTATAAAGAAACCCCTTATCAGTTACCAAGTAGTCGTCACTTTGAATGTGATTCGAGACAGACAAGAAATCAAAACGTTTTTCCGTGATTCCTTCCCATCCTAGAAATTGAAAACACATGGTGGAAGGAAGCAATCTACTGAGGCTTCGCAACACTAATGAACACTCAGGAAAACTTAAGAAATATCCAGACCTTCGTGAAATTACACTGTTCGCCTTCGCGCGAACAACACGTGTCCGCGAAAGCCACCAGAGACGCGGAGGAGCGCGGAGCGACCTGGACCGGCTGGTTCCCGGTTTTCCCGCTTGGTGGCGTCCGTTTTGCTGGAGTCGCGATATCACACAGTTATGAAACGAAAATCTAGATGGCGCTTCAAACGACGGGAGGCGGACTGAAGTGACTAATTATAGCGAGTTCGTTTCACGGCACTCGTGCCCACGCGTGCCCCCTCGCAGCGTGGAACGGGTTCGTTTCGGCCGGCGCTCCACGAGTGGTTGCACTCTCCGAGTTCGTTTCAGCGCTGACACCCCACGCGTGCATGCACTCGCTGCACCGAGGAAATCGGGAGTGCGCCAAAATGCAATCCCGTCATGCCTCGCTCCGGCGAGCGGGAGCAGACGACGAGGGTTCGTCTGCTACGATGTGTGGCGGGACCGAACGGGAAAAAAAAGTAGATTTTCTTATAGAAATCGCGTCCCGCGGGCAACGAAATCAAACGCGAGCTTGAATTGTGAGCGTCTGCTATTTCACGAACGAATAAATTGACAACCCGTGATTTATTTGCAGGTTTTAAATCACTCTGTTGCCGTACAAGCGCTGAAATATACCAGTGTGTAAAGAAATGCTCAGAACAAACGCAACAGTGGCCCCCGAGATGTCTATCGCCATCCGTGTGCGGGTGAAAAATTTAACATTTGTCGATGAAACTTCCCCAGCAGAAACCTCTGACTGCCCAATAAGCATCAGAGAAAGCTAAAGATGGTGACTTTACCCGAGGATTGGGCAACATCATCATGTTTAACATTTACCTACGCAGCTAACTTGCCCCGTCGTATTTTATTCGAGAAAGCTCTCGTTCTCGACGCCCTCACCAAGGCTAATATCTAATCCACCTATAATGACGATCCAAATCGAAAGTCCCAGTTTTGCTGGATATTCCAACAGGCTAGTTTTAAGCCGTGCCCTTTCAGTGCTTCACGCATAATACCATGCTCAAACGGATCAAGCTTCTGCTCGGACAGCATGATCAGTTTTCTTTAGTGTAAACGGTTATAAGAATTGAAAGATCGCAACAGCTGCTTTGTAGACAGCTGGTTGCGGAAATTTACGCCGTCTGTAACTATCTCTACGGCAGCCGAGCTGCTTGAAGACATCGCAACTATAAACTACAGGTTGCAGTTGTCAACGTTTGTAGATAAACGTTGGTAGCGACTGCATTCTCGCATTCCCACGCATCACTCAGAACAGAAAGGCGCTAGTTTCGGTTTGAAGTCGGTACCTTTTCTACAACATAGATGGCGGCAGCATCAGTCTTCTGCACTCGGTGCATTTGGCGAGTTCGTTTGAGTCCAGTTTTTCGTGCAACACTCTGTGAGTGCGATGCATTCTGGGAGAGAACTCGAACGGTGCCAGTGCGTGTGAAACGAACTCGCTATAATAGCGGGTTCGTTTCACGGCACTCGTGCCCACGCGTGCCCACGCGTGCCCACTCGCAGCGTGGAACGGGTTTGTTTCGGCCGGCACTCCACGAGTGGTTGCACTCTCCGAGTTCGTTTCAGCGCTGACACTCCACGCGTGCATGCACTCGCTGCACCGAGAAAATCGAGAGTGCGCCAAAATGCAATCCCGTCATGCCTCGCTCCGGCGGGGCCGGCGAGGAGCGGGAGCAGACGACGAGGGTTCGTCTGCTACGATGTGTCGCGGAACGAAAAAAAAAGTAGATCTTCTGATAGAAATCGCGTCCCGCGGGCCACGAAATAAAACGCGAGCTTGAATTGTGAGCGTCTGCTATTTCCCAAAGGAAGCAATTGACAACCCGTGATTTATTTGCAGGTTTTAAATCGCTCTGTTGCCGTACAAACGCTGAAATATACCAGTGTGTAAAGGAATGCTCAGAACAAACGTAACAGCGGCCCCCGAGATATCTATCACCATCCGTGTGCGGGTGAAAAATTTAACATTTGTCGACAAAACTCCCCCAGCAGAAACCTCCGACTGCCCAATAAGCATCAGAGAAAGCTAAAGATGGTAACTTTACCCGTGGATTGGGCAACATCATCATGTTTAACATTTACCTACGTCAGCTAACTTGCCCCGTCGTATTTTGTTAGAGAATGCCCTCGTTCTCGACGCCCTCACCAAGGCTAATATCTGATCCACCTATAATGACGATCCAAATCGAAAGTCCCAGTTTTGCTGGATATTCCAACAGGCTAGTTTTAAGCCGCACCCTTTCAGCGGTTCACGCATAATACCATGTTCAAACGGATCATGCTTGTGCTCAGACAGCATCATCACTTTTCTTCAGTGTAAACGGTTATAAGGATTGAAAGATCGCAACCAGCTGCTTTGTAGACAGCTGGTTGCGGAAATTTACGCCGTCTGTAACTATCTCTACGGCAGCCGAGCTGCTTGAAGACATCGCAACTATGAACTACAGGTTGCAGTTGCCAACGTTTGTAGATAAACGTTGGTAGCGACTGCATTCTCGCATTCCCACGCATCACTCCGATCAGAAAGGTGCTAGTTTCGGTTTGAGGTCGGTACCTTTTCTACAACATAGATGGCGGCAGCATCAGTCTTCTGCACTCGGTGCATTTGGCGAGTTCGTTTGAATCTTGCAGCTTGCAGCGTACCTGCTACCTGCCAGCACCTTATATGGGACTGTCAGGCCACCAGCAAGGAAAGACAAGCTGCCATACACGAACTGCCCGCGGAAGCCAGACCCACAAACTACCGAGAATGGACAAGACCGGCCAGTGACAACGTCAATAGGAAACAAATATTAACCTCTCGGTTGGGCTACGTATGCTCGGCGGGCCTTCCTCAAATCATTTAACTTCCTCCCATTCCCCTACCCTCATCACCCTATTCCCTAACCCATCAAGGCTAGATGATATTTATCAAGAAGCCTTGACATAACCCTTTCATCAATAAAAAAACGTTTAACCACCACCGGTGCATTTGGCGAGTTCGTTTGAATCCAGTTTTCCGTGCAACACTCTGAGGGTGCGATGCATTCTGGGAGAGAACTCGAACGGCGCCAGTGCGTGTGAAACGAACTCGCTATAAGGAGGGGGGGGGGGGGGGGGGGGGGGGTACTCTTTTCCGCGGGGGTTACACAACTGAGGTAATCTAGTAACGCTGTCTTAGGGGCTATTAAACATCCGAAAAAAAAAAATCAAAAATTAGAATCATGGGCGGCCAATTTTCCCATTAAAAGTGCAATAAAAAATCATGATACGACCCTCTTTCTGCGCCTTGGAGCAGACACTAGGCGGCGCCGTCAGACGGCGTTTTTAAACGAGAATGGCTTTTCGGAGGTGTAATGGGGGACAGAGGGGTTTGGGCCACCGGCCGTGTTAATATTTTTTTAATGAGTCATCCGCATACTTTCGCCGCGAAGCGGCGTGAACGCAGGTCGGGGGGCGGGGGGGGGGGGGGGGGGGGGGTTAACACACGGCCCAGTGATACAACCACTGTCCCCCATTGCGCCTCCGAAGAACCCGACCATTTTCCAACAATAATTAACGCCGTCAGTGTGACGCCACTGCTCCAAACAAACCGTTGCTAGGGGCGTTGCTATGGGCGAATACGTGGGTCTGGATTTCGCTCCAAAAGAACCATAGTTCAAAAATCGGACGTGGAATTTAAGTAACTGAAACGAATATATATAGGAAGCTTCGTTTTCCAGGCTTGGAAGCTGTGCGCTGGAAAACGAGCCTGGAAACCTTTGTTTGACAGGCTCGAAATATGGGTGTGCTTCCCACCTGCAGTAGTAGAACTGGGAACTGGTGTTTTGGAGCAGCTCTTGCAGCAGGAAACACCGGGTTTTGGAGCAGAGCTTCCCACTTTTGGAGCACACTTTTAAGCTTTGATGTCAGAAAGTTTTATACGATATCTTTTAAAGTTAGCCCGTGGAAAACCCTGCTGCTGGTGCAGTGTTGGGGCACTATTCAAAGTGTCGTACCCCAGGGGACCTGGCCGCTACAAATATTTATTTATTTATCGAACAATCGTACGCCGACGATTTTGAAGATGTCTCAGTTAACCTATAAGGAGTACTGATGATGGTGTGTCCGGTTTGTGTTTGACATAAACAGATTTTTTAGGCTACTTTGTAGGGTTTGTATCACGGTGACGTAATTGTCGCGAGTTCGACATCGAACGGGCACTTTTGTGTTGAATGTGTATCACGCTGTCCTCGCTCGCATCAACCTGCTACTGCTCATAGAGCAGCTAAGCGGAGCTCATAGCTACTCTAATTGATCACGAGTAGCGCTAGCTATTCATTGAAATTGCTGTGAGCACCGTTCGTACATGAACCGGTAACTTTTCGTTAGGCAGGTGCAAATAATGGAGTTGGGTTTGAAGCAAATTCAAAGTGAATAGTGGTTGGGCCGAATATTTTTTTTTTTTAAATAATGTTGAATGGTTTCTGCGTTTTTCTCCACGCCTCTCACTACAGTTACACCACGCTTAAATAAAACTTGAGTTGAACTGGCGAAGGTTGTTCCCAAGCTTCTAATTGTCCACTTATGAGCTCTATTAAATTTAATCTAGCTATATTTATAGACTGTGGCCTCAAAAAGTCCAATAACTACATTGGGATGGCAAGTAAATGACAGATTCGTTCTAAAATTAAACCTATTAAGGAGCCCGGCCATACCTAATTAAGGGGATTTATAAATATTCCCGCTATCTTTTTTCTGACTCCTGAATTTAAAAAAAGGCACAAATAATGAACACACGTTGTGAGAACATCGCTGCCTAACATATACCCTTGCATAATAGCCACAGATAAAGTTTTAAAATTTTACTGCAATTTAAATATCTACGATCAAACATTTCCCCTTTTTTTTTTTTTTTTCCTCTTGTTTTTCATTACATTATGCACGCGCGTGCGCCGTACCAGTTTGAAGATGCGGCGAAGCGAGTCGCGAGATCGCGGTGCCAGCTCCGCGGGTATTGCTTCTCCGCAGTGCGCCGCTTCTTGAGGGGAAGCGCACTCAAGGGGGCTAACCCGCCGTGATCAACATTTCGAAAAGTACGAATATCGCAGTTCGTTTCGAAGTGAATGTCAAATAGCGTATTATTTGAAACTACAATTCGATAATTCGAATATTCGCGCAGCCCTACTCTTCGCACATAGTACTTATGCATCCGAAAACAACAACAACAACTCTACTCTCTTAATTTTGAGTGGCATCGCCAACGATGCCTTACGTGTGCCAGACACTTTTCAGATTCCCCTTCAAGAACAGCTCTCTTTTGGCGCAGAAATGGCGCATATTGTGCACAAATAGAGCCTTTGGAGCAGCATATAGCAGGTTATTCGTTCTGGCGCAGTTTGACGCAAATGACGCAGCAGTTCCACCGCTGCTGACCTGCTTGTAGTTGTTAACATCACACTGAGAAAAATCCTGATTCTTCCGTTTTCATTAGGACCCATACTAGCGAAAGAGCTGCATAAAAACGCCAGGTAAGTAATATATCTGCTACGGACAGTTCGTCTGATCACACCAATGTGGATTAAAGTAAACTTCTGTGCCATCAGAACTCCTCGAGACGTGTGCTGGCCTACACTTTGACCTTGATACACTCCACGTCGTCGCCGTGCGTGACTCGGCTTCGCAGTCTTTTCACCCTTCTCAAACATTGCGGAAGCCTCAACGGGCAGGCGTTCGCGCGCTCGTGCACTTCGAGCGTCGATCGAAGCTATGCACGGGGGCACCCTTCGCTTCCAAAATCCCGCAGAAAGTTGACCTTGATAATAAAGGTTTCGTCACTCGTCACTAACTTAATTTAACGTAGTCGCGTCGTCTGCTAGTAAGGCAAAACCGGTTGTGCAGCTCTATAACGGGTGTTTATCATCGCTTTATCGCACTGGGAGAAAAAGTCATCGTGATTAGACACGACAGGATGCTTACGAAAAGTTATGAACTTTTTTTTCATCAGACAAATTTTAATTTTACGTCAAGGCTCCATGCATTTGTCGGCCCTGGCAACGGTTTGTTCGAAGCACAGCGCCGTCTTATGACGTCATCACTTACGAGGCCAGTGCACTTTTTTTGAGAAGGGGTCTGCCTTAGGTTCTGCCCATGTGCAAGCCTTCCTCTCGCAGCGGCGAAAGCTCGAACTTCGGTTGGCGTACGGAAAAGAACGGTTGCACTAACTCTTCTGCATCTTGCGCGCGGCTCGGGTCAGCTGCAGAGAAGGCAGAAAGGGTATCGCAGCTCCCATTCCATCCACCAACCGTAGTTGGAGTGTTAGCCACTTGGTGTCGCCTTTATGTGAACAAGGGTCCACTGCTGTATTGCGTCACCCAAGAAGTTTATGTATTCGTCAAAATGTAATGCACAGCGAGCCTAACAAGCGCAATGCAGTCATGTCTGGTTAGTACGGACTTATGGATATCCCGCTATCTGGACACCATCTTGGGGGACAAACTGGAAAAATGCATGCATCTTTGTCTCGGTAATATGAATAACTCACATTGTGGGCGATTTTTTTGGGGGGAACGGAGGTGTCTATATTAACGAGACATCACTGCAATAGTAACGTTCATAATTTTTATGTGTCAATTTTTATTGGCGTGGCGGGGACCGGAAGATTCCACCTTCTGAAAGCGTGCCAGTGTATTCATGTTGCTGCGAGTTTACTAGTTTACTACTTGCCACCTAAAAATGGTCATTTTTACTTAAAAACAAGCTTCTACAAAGAGTACTTGAGTGCGCCTTTAATGTCGTATCTCTTACGAGATTTGTCATTGAAGGAAAAAGCGAAGCTTTTGGCGTTTGGAACGTGTACGTCTTGATAAGATAACATTTATCTAATCTAAAATGCACCTCCATACATCTTAATTAACCACATAAAGGAGAAAATTAGTAATGCTCCGCGAGGAGTCGGACTTGTTCTACTTCGGTTCTTGAGGTGAAAACAGGTATAGATTGTTGCATCTGGTGCATAAGGAGGGAGGTCTTCCGGGGACAAAAACGAGAGTTTGGAATTTCGTACACTTTCAGTAGGTGAGGAATCCTCCCTGTCAGTAATCCTTCGTGTAGGGTCCGGTTTACCCCGCTGTTTAGGGCGTCCATGGGCTCCATACCAAGGGAGCGCCACTTTTCTCGGCAGATGTTACGCTTTGTGCCAAAGGGCGCCAGAGCTTTGACATGTGTCTGTGCTCGGGGTAGTCTGAAAGCCACAGGAGCTTGATCTTCAGTTGTCGAGTGTTGAAGTCAAAGACAAGACCAGCGTCGTAGACTTTCCATTTTCCCGGGGGACGGGGAGGGGGAGGGGGGGGGGGGGGAGGGGACAGGCTGAGAAGTTTTCCGGGGGGGGGGGGGGGGGGGGGGGGGTGCTGCGCGTTACCTTTTCGCCAGAACTGGAGATTACGAAAGCACGCTGGGATTCCATTTCCCATGTAATTTGTCAATAAAGGCAACGTGGGCGTTATTTTGCTTACGTGCCACTACGCTCGTTACATGGCACGTAAACGCCGTCTCGGTAAGGATCATGGCCCGGGTCCAAAGAAGGCTCTGCACCCCCCCCCCCTCCCCTCCCTCCCTCCCTCCCTCCCTCCCCCCCCCCCCCCCGGATCTCACCAGGGGAGGCACGAGCCCCGATGCCCCCCCGAAGTCTACGCCTATGGACAAGACACTTCTTGCCTTTCAGGAGGAGTTCACGACGAAGGCAAAGTTTTTCCTTTGCAAGAACGTTGACGTGTTACCATCCACAGATGGCTCACCTGAAATTGTCCGGTAGCTTTGACATCTTTCAGGTCGATTCCATCCTTTAGAGCGTCTCGGAAGTCAGAGACCATGTAAAGCCTAGCGGTTATGTCGGGGTGGAGAAATACGGAACAAAGGACGCGAGGTATGCCGGTTGGCAGACGTGGAAGTATAACTTTGTACTCACTAGAGACGGCATTTGAAGATTCAAAGATAACTCGGCCAGTGGCTGACGTTTGCACCAGAGAGCATATTTTCACAACCGTTCGAAACGGCGACTTCTCCTTTCGGGCCACGCAAGGCACGCTTGCGAGGCTTGGGAACGAGCGGGAATTTTTGTCTATATGTTTCGCTATCGCGTTCAGCAACGACTTTTTGACTGGTTTGTAATTTGCACCAAACCTGAGCGCTTTGAACGAAGTAACTTATAAAGTGAAACTTTTCTTTTCTCGGATTTCGCTTCATTTTAAAAGTAATAGGCAAATTAAAATTACAAAAACAAGCAAAAAAGATTCGAGTTTCACCTAAGCACTTTTTATGAGTTGTGAATGTGAAAGCATGAATGTATTTCTTGCACACGTTCTCGTGAGGTGGCCGCGCCGCGCTCTGGAGTACGCTCGAACGGGCTCTCTCTGGGAGGCCCCGCGCCAACTAGAGCCACTCGATATGGCAGCGTAGCTGCCAGAGTAGCGCCACGCTTTTCCCCGTGCCGCCTCTCACCGCGATAAGTCGCACACGGTACCATAGCAACGAGCTGAGCTGGCTCGGTTTCCGTAGCAACCGAGTGACGACTCGTCACGTGACCTCTCAAGAGCCGTGATGTCATCGGTAAGATGGCAGCGCCCAGAGCTGGTGGATGCGAGTTTGTTCGGTACGCGGACTCGTGATGCGCCGCAGCTTGCCGACGATTTAGGGCTTCTTCGTGCTTTCTGACGTAGGTATAACGTGAAGATCTGAAAGAATGATACTTTATACCCTTTCTGTGCAAGATCGCTCTGGATATTAGCACCTGTGCGACAGCATCAGTAATATCGCCTTAGCGGTGCTCGGGTTTCCGGATGTGTTTGAGGATCGATAAGACATTTAGCATGCAATTTTCGCATTCTCTTAGCTTTATTTGAACGTTGGAGTGTCTGAGAATCGATGCGAAATCTATGCGTCGTATGTTGGGCCTTGGGGAATTTGTTTTTGCCCCAGGTAACCGCATTATCACAAAAGTTTAGCGAGGAAGCTCCTGCGATGTTTACGTTTTGTACTAATCACTCAGGGAACCTGGGTTCAATCCCCACCCCTGCCCGTTTCGACCTGGATGAGCATCGTACCGGCCTGCGGTTGTGTATCACTACTGCGTGGTGCACGTTAAAGACCTATAGACCCCAGGCTAGCGGTTATACTACATTGGCTAAATTGCTCATCTAGAGCGAGTGACTCGTCGCAACTTTGAAATGGCTGACCAACTACACGCTGTATAAATATTCACAAAACTCCCAAGCATACTAATCAACGATTTTACGATATGCGCAGCGCAAGTTCGTCTGCTTCTTTCGCAGTGGTTATGGTGACGTCAGAACGCCGATCTCTGATTGCTCTGGTTGAAGGATAGGGGGTAGACCTCAAGGCAGCTTGGTTTTAGGTCTACCCACTATCCTTCAATCGGAGCCACTCAGATCTCGGCGTAGTGACGTCACCACAACCCCTGCAAAAAGAAGCAGACGAACTTGCGCTCCACATAGCTTTTAGGATAAACTTTTCGCATTTTTTAGCTTCCTTTGAAAGTCTTAATTTCTGAGGATCATAACGAAAGGTATACGGCGCGTGTAGGGCCTAGGGGAAATTGTTTCAGCCCTGGGTCACCGAATAATCACAGCATTTTTAGAGAGGAAGCTCTTGCGATCTTTAACCTTTTTTACTAATCGCCAATTTTACGAATTGGCAGTTCTGAAGATTTTGATAGAACTTGCTTTCGTTGCAATAGCTTGCATTTGATCGCAGCGTTTTTTGGTTTGTTTTTCAAGTGAAAAACTGGCGTTTGCTGAAGTGACGTATATGAAATGTCCTGCTATATAACAATGCATCAACACTATTAAACTTTGATGCTCAGAGGTGTGTTCGTCTTTGTAATTAAGAAGTTACAGACGTATTTATTTGTTACGAGTGTAATATTTATTTTCTGTAGCTGGGCCCGTTTTGTGCTCCTTAATGTCAGTGTGCTTGGTTCCAAATATCCTCTTTACAATGCCTACAAAGGCCAAAATGACATCAGCCGACCCCAACTCACGCATTGTACACGAAAACTGCGACGCTCGCATGTATGCGCTCGTCAGCAATCAATTCGTCCATGGATATTTGAATTCGCTTTCCTGGTCAATGAGCGTCCTGACAAAACTTATCATCAATTGCGAATGCCAAGTTCTACGGTGTGCTTAAAAAGCACGGTGAAAGCTTGGGGTCATCGCACCGGTGCCCTAGCATCTGGTCACGACTGCGTGATTTCACAGTTCTCTTTTGAGTTGAGGATTATAAGTAAGGAAGAAGAAGTTTAAAAATAATTTCGTGACCCTTTTAACACGGATATGTGCGCTACACCAGATAAAAATATTGACTTTTTGAATGCCGGTAAACTTCCGAACAACCGTTTGGCCTGTCGGCAAGAACACCTCATATCCGGCGTCCGTCTCTTTTGATGGCGTCAACAATTCCCTAGAGACCACCATGCCGCCCTTCTTGGTTGAACCCCGTCGACGTCGCTCCTCACCAGTCGGTGAGAAAATCTCATCTTGAAGGGGTGATCGGGTCTTGAATGAGTATGATACGAAACATATACTCGCTCACTATGGGGCAGTCGAGCAGCAGTCATGTCCCGAGCCAATCGTCCTGTCGTGGCCGGCGTAATCGGATTTTGTTCCATCGGAGCGAAGTCCGAAAGTACTATAGTCAGTTACAGGTTAAGAAGGTAGCGGCAAATGCCCCTCAAAGGGAATCAGATATCCCTCCGCCACCTTTGCATCCAATAGCGTCTTACCGTTTCCGTGACGTCGCGGACAACGCGCGAGGAGGGTCTTGCCTTTCTGTACATATTTGCTTTTATCTTTTTACTTTGACTTAGCATTGTGGAAGCCACGAGAGGGAGATTAGAGTTCTCCCCCACCGACAGAAACAAATACGACTTTCGGGGATTAGCTTCCCCCCCGATGGATACAAAGGCTGCTTTCAGGGGCTCGGTTCCCTCTCCGATGAATACAAAGGTCGCTTTCTTAAAAAGTGGGATCGGAGACAAGTGGGAATCCATTGAAGCGGAACAAGGAGCGTTTCCAGTCAACTCTTCTTTCGACTGCGGAGAGATTTGAAACGGGCGCATCACACTTGTGGGAGGAGCTTCTCCTACCTTCTTGACTTCGTCCCACGAAGCGGCCGCCATCCCGGCGACGCCGAAAACCACTCGCCTTGTCCGTGCACGTACGATACCATAGCAGCTCTCGTCGCTCAACAGTCCCTGGGCTGCGAATTGTCTCACTTTTCAGAAGAAACAGGCACCGTTCCTCCAGAGGTTCTTGCCGTATCGCGATGCCAAGCGTCTTATACCGCTTTTCAATGAACGAATGGAGATATCAACTAGACTACAAAGGTTGCCGCCTGGCGTCGCTAGAAGCACAGTTACCATGGCAACCTCTCAGGCCCAAAATGGAGATAACTATAGCGCTTCTCACGTCGTGCATCTCGATAATTTTGCGTCGCGTCGCTACTCTGGCAGCTACGCTGCCATATAGAGTGGCTCTAGCGCCAACCAAACGCTTCCTTTTCTCGGCTCGCTTTGGCGCGGCTTTACCTGGCGCGGGCACGTAGCGCCACGGGGTGGCTCTCCTTGAAACTGACGCGCCTCGGCCAATGGAACCTCGTTCCTTGTAACTATGACGCCAATGCATCAGATTTCGGCTTCACTTGGATAGGTGAATTTATTTGTCGTTTGGATCGGCTTTTGGAGCGGAGAGGCTGATTTACCTGTCGTTTGGCGCGGCTGATGACGTCGGCTCGCTCTGTGGGACAGTTAATGATTTCGCATTAAAAATAGCTTCCTTCATGACGTCCTGGTCCAGGCTTGGGTGGCCGTCAACCAGAGGAGGGGTATATAGTGAGCTCAGCGAGCGGTCACGGCTGCCGCAGTCAGTGTCGACGGCTCGAGAGGGCGCCACTAAAGCATGTAGTGGATAGGCTGGATGAAGCGGGCGGCCAGGGCGGTTCGCATTGCAATTGCTGCGCGACTAAACACTAATTCGGCATGGCACTTTATTGGCCACAAACGACAGCAAACACAGGGTAAATATCAGTTCAGAACGGGAGCCACTTCGCGCTGCCATACCGCTAGCCAAACCTTCTCGCCGAAGGCCTTCGGAACGCTCGGAACCGGTCGGATCCTCCAGCCCATATGACCGCAGCGTACATCCGGGACCTTTCTACGCTCGCCGCTTCACAGCAGTTTGTGGCGCGCGTCGGCGCCTGATCCCACTACCCTTTCTAGTATGCACCGCCTTTTCCATCGCTTGGTGGTATGTCGACGGGTCATTTCTTGTTTACGTACTTTCTAAACTACATTCGTTTCTTTTCTGACCTAAAACACTGAACAGAAACTACTTTTATAAATAATTGAAACGGTTCGCGCCACTTATATTTTGTATTTCGACTAAAAAAGCTTTTAGCGGCTCTGACCAGTCGTAAGGCAGGAGCTGGCCAGGACCGACAACTTCACAATGTCGTCACATGCCGCGCGCGTTCGGTACGACGGGGCATCCCCGTAGGGGGAGGAGACTTCCGCGTCGTCTGGATAAAATATGACGCTCTGATATTTAGTTACTCTCTCCGTGCCCGCTGGGTTGCCCGAAACACACGAGATCTGGAAACCGCAAAAAAGGTAGACGCTTAAATAGCACTGCAGGGCCTCTTTAAAGGCAAAGCTTAAGCGTCTTTCAAATATTTCTAGTGCGCTGACCACCGTCAGCGAGCGGGCGCACTGGAAATCCTGAAGAATCTATCTCCGTCTCTTCCGCCATCTTGGAACTACCGCATGTTCCGAACTATACCGCACGCATGTACAGACGCACGTTCTGATAGCATAGCGCAGCTTCGGCGCTTGCTTCCGCGTTTCTAGCTGCCATGTGCGCGTCTTCCCTAATAGTAATTTCTCTTTTGTTTAGATTTTCTTTTTCTCGTTGAGATGTAAGTATTTTTAAGGTTCTCATAAGCTGAGCTGGCTCCTTTTCATCGACGGAAAGTGGGAACGAAAGGGCAATCCACGAGCCGAGCGGACCCTTTTTAACTCTACGAGTGTCGCATCGCCTTTTCAGACGGCTGTCGTGAGTGTTTATTCAGTACAGATAGGGTCACTATAAATATTAGAAACGACTGCCATATCATGAACCATGCACGTGATAGTATAGGAAGAAGCCGTGGACAACCTGTGATTACCAGGAGGCGCTACCAGAGCTAAAGCACTCGCGCCGCAGAACCCAGAGATCCTAGGTTCAATCCCCATCCCCCCAGCCCGTATCGATCTGAATGAGCATTGAATCGGAGTGCGGTCATGTATCACAGCTGCGTGGTGATACGTTAAAGACCCCAGGCTAGCGGTTGTACGGCACTGGCTAAATTGCTCATCTACACCTGAGACATCAGACGGCCACGATGAAGGCTTAAAATACAAACGGGTCTTGCAAGGTTGTGATAAAAAAATTACAAATCCTAAAGAGTAATGTTAACCTCTTTCTTTTTACGCACCATAAGCGTTACTGTTAGTATTTCCAGCGTTATCTGTATTCTTTGTTATTGCCTCAAATAAAAAGAAAGTAGTTTTGAACGAGCCTCGCCAGGATACGTGAAAATGCGGCGTTAGGTTCACGCGTGGACGAGCGAGACTGATCGCCCACTCGCCCACGCGTGAACCCATCGCTCGCGAGTGGCTGACAAACCGAACCTTGCTGACCATGACAGCAAGGATCGGTAGTGCCATGGCGCTTACCGAACCTCGCTGAACAGGGTCGAACGACAAACGGCGCTTGCCAGCCACTCGCGAGTGATGGGCTGCTTGTCAGAAAAAAAGCTGATCAAATTTCCCGACACCTATCGTTGGCGCCGAACGACAGATGCATCTGTCGCTCGGCGCCAACGGTGAGTGTCGCGAATTGGATCACTTTTTTAATACGCAAATCGCCCGCGCATAAATGTTATTTCGTTTTTATTTTTTAGGAAGTTTAAAGTTCGTAGATTGCCAGTTATGGCCACACAACAAGGATCTCAAAACGTACTTTAGTGCCCATTTAAGCTGAAATTAACTATATTAGGAGTCACCTCTGTTCATCATATGTACATCAAAACGAAATCTAAGTGGATGGTTTGTCTACTATAGCGTCGGCGAAAGCTGGCGCTAGAAGTAGGCAAACACTCCACCAGACAGAGGAAAAAAATATTAAAAGAAGATCCATTGGTTGACTGGATCCTTAGGCAACGCGTTAGCATGACCCTTGCGAAACGTAACACACGTCCTCCTTTGGGAAACCCTAACGCTGATTCTTTCACTTTTCTGTTTTGATTTTCTCTTTTTGACTTCGTTACGGGATCAGTGCTAGTGTTTCCCAAAGGGGCACGTGTGCGCGGTGTCTTCCAAGTGTCATATAGCTAACGCATTCACTAAAGGATCCAGCAATGGATCTTCCTTTAAATGTTTTCCGGCTTTGGGGGGCTTCTCTCGCTAGGCGCTGCTTCCGCTCGTGTGTCTCGTTCGCCCGCCCCTTGCACGCTTAAGGTGAATCCACACGACGGACCAAATTGCTGTTTTGGTCCGCGGGCCGCGCATCACGTGATCTTACGTCACCGGTTTTCGAGGTCTGCCGGCGGTCCGCGGTCCGCGCTTGTGAGAAATGCCAAGTGACTTTTCTTGCCCGGACCTTGGCGGCGGACCGCGGCGTTTTTAGTATAATTGAACTGCTAAGTCTGGCAACAAGCTGACTTTTGTTGTTTGAATTGGAATCCAAATCCAAAGTCGTGTTCTTTTAGCGCCAACTGTTGAAGACGAAGAAGGCGAACCTTTTGTTGTGCGACGATGGCGGCATGGTGCGACGATGCAACTTTTTACTTCATCGCGCTCGTGGAGCAATTCCCAGCTCTGTAGGACAATAGATGCATGCCCTTTTCGGTTCACTTAAGTCCTCCTCGTCCTCATTAGTCAACGCCAGGGCCACTGCGGCCAAAAGTCTCTTTCGTTCAACCTCCATCTTGGCTCCTTATAAATAGCCTCAAAGCAGCTCGCTGCATGTTTTTGGTGGAGCTGTGAGGTCGAGGGTTAGACCGGCCCGTTCGCTCTGTCGTCTGCTCTTTTGGTCCGCCGTGTGGATGCTCACTGCAGCCGGGCGGCCCGCGGGCCGCGCATCACGTGATCAATCGGTCCGCGGCCCGGTCCGTCGTGTGGATACACCTTTAGCAGCGGCATCCGCTGCCGGACGCTGCTTTCGGTATTCACCGATTTCAGCCGCCCGTTTCCTTCGTTCACAATCCGTCTTTTTCCGCTTACTTGGACCAGCGCTAGTACATGGTTCCCACTCCATTTTGTAGAACCAACCAAGGCACACGCGCTATGCGCACCTGCAAGTTCAGTCTTGTCCCAACATCCGCCCGCGCATTGGCTTCCGCCTCGTGACGTCACTTCCCTCTCTCTTCCCTTTCCACTGTTTCTTCCAGAGGCGTATGCCGTCAGTTTTTCCCTCATGTGGCTACTAATGCTAACGCATTAATTAAAGTATGCGCTTTTCATCGCAGAAAAATGCTGAATCACTCGGTCTACATTTAGAGAAATGTCCCAATGTGGGAACAATAAATAAAATAAAAAAAAAGATGTTTGGCAACTCAACGATAGTCTTTGCAGGTGCTCTTTTCAATTTACTTTTTGGTGGTCTTTGCAGGTGCTCTTTTCCATTTTATTTTCATACCTTGTGGATACGTACTATCCGCGCGAATATGGAATTTAGAGTAACGGTTTGATCTATTCCCGTATCTTCCTTCGTGCCTCATGAGAGTGGAAACAATCAGCTCCATTGCTAGCAGCTGTTACATGCGCTAAGAAACAAATTACAAGGAGTGTGTATGAATCGTATGCGCCGTCAAACTGAGAGAAAAGGGGAGGACGAGAACGCGCGAGGACGTCCGAAAGCCGAGCGATTAGTGGGTAGAGCTAAAACTAGCATGCCTTCGTCCCCACTGCATTCGTAGAACGCGCTCGAATGCGAGAGCCAAACACCGGGCGCCGGCGTTCGACGTGCTAACGCGTTTCACGAGTGCAATGGAGACAAACTATACCGTGCATATACCTTTTCTATACTCCCAAAGCTTGGCAGTTCGACGACGGAGCCATAGAGTGCCACGTCGCAGATTTAGAGCGCGAGGATCGGGTAGCGCAGAGCATTTCTCGAGGAACCTGGACGTCAACGCCAGGGCCGGCGCTACATAACGCGGGGCCCAGGGCAAGAAAGTAAAAAAAAAAAAGATGTCAACAAAAGTTTAAAAAGCAAAATCTGAAATTTAAAAATAACTTCGCTTATACTAAACATGAAGAAAAACGAGACGGGCACATTATCATGCGGGATATCTCTGGTGTGTATTTATTCAGTAGTGCTATGTGCAGATTGGCTTGTTTTTTTATATATGCAATAAATGAACAGAACAGAGAACTGAGCAATTACAAAGGTGTCCGGGTGGCATTGTGGCAACACAGGCATTTTTCAGTCCGGGTGGAACAGTCTGCAAATTGGCGAAGGGCCCCGCGCCCGTCGGCCAGCTATTTTTTCCTTTGGAAAACTCCACGAGGAGAGGTTAGTTTTGTAACACAGGAATTTTTCTGTCCGGGTGGAGCAATCCGCAAATTGGCGAAGGGCCCCGCGCTTGTCGGTCAGCTAACTATTTTTTTTTTCCTTTGGAAAATTCAGCAATGAAAGTTATCTGTAGTGGCGATGTTGAAATTTTACAAAAAGTTCAACCGGCGAGTGACCGCGGGGCCCCTCTGTCACTTGCGGGGCCCTGTCGTAAGCGCGGGGCCCGGAGCGCCCGCCCCGCTCGCCCACGCCTAACGCCGGCCCTGGTCAACGCACAGCTTTTGCAGCGGCGAGGACCCGAAATATGGTTTTCAAACCCGACGAGAAAAATAAAGCGGTAGCGCGAGGAACGCGAGGAGGACGCGCGGACATTTCATCGTTCGGGAGAAGTGTGTTTCGGCGTCTCGCCGCAGCGGGGCGCCCGTCACCTGGCTTTCCTCTAGCTTGGCTAGGTGGCGTAAGCTACCGCCCGATCCAAAGGGCTCAGCCGTATTCATCCATCCATCCATCCATCCTCTCATTCGTTGTCTGCCGCTCTACCTTTTCAATTTCGGCGGTCGCGTCTCATGGCGATCTGCCAGGCTTTGTCAGTATGGAGGAGGCTATGCACCGCGAGACGTTAGAGTTATTAAAATGTACGCTAGAGGTTCAACTGGCGCTAGTGCCTATGCGACTTTCGGGACGCAAATCGAAGCAGACAGCAACCAGTCTACTTTTGGAGTGCTTTTGTGCATTCCTATAAGGAAACACGCATGAATTTAGTGTCTTCGCTGAAAAATAACAAGGATCACTTTTGTTATTTCGGTCGTACCGAGTAGTATATGTATGCGTTTATTAACATTGTAAAAGTGTAATTTTTTTAGTTACAGCATTTCTTTTGACCGTTGAACGACGTTAAACTTCGCTATATTTCAGGCCCAAACCTATGTTCCATGGCAGGTATGTAAAAACGAGCGACGATTCTAAGCGAAATAACAAGAGAAAGGAATGTAGAGTGTGTTCAAGGTTCGCGAGCATTCCGGTGGCGCTTATATGTTGCTGATATGCCCGTCCTTTCACTCTATAAAAATGACCCCGTCGTGCATCTTTACGAGCGGTTAAATACATGCAAAACGTAAAGAATACCATAGGCGCTACATAAAAGGTGTGTCTTTTTTTATTAATTCCCGGGCAGCTTTTATCTGGCACCTGTCCTCTGGCTTCTCTATTTTCAAAATTTTGACCGTGCGGGTGATGTAATTTGAACGCATGCAAAACCAGCATCTTCGTCCATACTCAGAAGCAGAAAGAATAAAGCAGTAGTTAATTACATAGAGTTATTATAATGTACGCTAGAGGTTCAACTGGCGCTAGTGTCTATGCGACTTCCGGGAGGCGAATTGAACCAGACAGCAACCAGTCTACTTTTGCGGTGCTCCTCTGCATTCCTATGGGAAAACGCGCGTGGATTTTGTCTCTTCGCCGGAAAATAACATGAATAACTCTTGTTCTTTCGGTTGTACCGGATAGTATGTACCTTTATTAATATTGTGAAAGTGTAATTGGTTTAGTTACACCATTTTTCTTTACCACTGAACGATGTTAAACTTCGTTATATTTCAGGCCCAAACCTATGTTCCATGGCTGGTATGTAAAAATAAGCGACGATTCTAAGCAAAATAACAATCGAAAGGACTGTAGAGTGCGTTCAAGGTTCGCTGGCATTCCGGCGGCGCTTATATATTGGTAATATGCCCGTTCTGTCTCTATATCAAAATGACTCCGTCGTGCATTTTTACGATCTGTTAAAAAAATAAAGTATGTGGGCTACGAAAGGTGTCTTTTTATTATTTCCTATGTCGGGCAGTTTTAATCGGGCACCTGTTCCCTGGCTCCTTCCTATTTGCAAAGATTTGGAGCCTACGGGTGATGATTTGAACCCAGAACAAGCATCTTCGCACACATGCGATCATAAGCAGAAAGAATAAAGCAGTACTTATTCATTGCAAATCTGACTATATTACGTGGCTTTCAATTTATTTTTGGTCATCTGCATGCACAAGGAGTTACTTATCCAGTGTTACTACGTAGTTCTTGCCGTCTCTCTTGGTTTTCCACATGTCCTTCGTTCGTTTGGCACGTATGTCCCTCATGCTGGATAGCGCCGACGCCGTGTTCGCGCTAACAGTGTCCGACAGTGCACATAAATACACGTACGTTGCGGTTTTAGCACCGTTTTTCGTGCCACGAATTTCAAATAAAAACGCTGTAACTGACCAATTATTTTGTCTGCGTGACTGAGAAATGTTCCAATGTGCCTAGTACGTACGAATTATTCGTGATATTTGCTCTTATAATCGAGCGCAGAGAGAAAATGCACGCGCTTTTTCCCATAGAAATGCATTACCGGAAGTCAATTTCGGACTGGTTGCTGTCTGCTTCAATTTGCAGCAGCACACTAGCGCCAGTTGAACCTCTAGCGTACATTATAATAACTCTATGGTTAATTATTGCACATCGGACTATGTAACGTGGCCTTCAATTTATTTTGATCATCCGCATGCACAAGGAGTTACTAGGGAGTTTTCGTAGACCGCGCTGCCCCCTCCGCTAAGCATTCCGCAACGAAGTTGCTACTGCGCCTGCGCGCCGATAGCCTTGACTGTGGAGTTCCCGCTATCGTAGCGGGTTGCGGAGGGCCTTGGGGGACGGCGAAAACGATCTACGAAAAGTCTCTACTGACGCTGTGTTACTGCGTAGTGCTTTTCCTTGGAGCTGTAAACTCGCCAAACACGAAGTTGGGGCCGAAGTTCACGGAGCGCACCGATTGGATTATCCCGACGATGACTTCGCGCTTGTTTCGACGGCGTCCAAAAGGCGTGCTCCGCGAACTTTCGGCTCCAACTTTGTGTTTGGTGACTTTAGGGCCCCATGATGACCTTCGTTCGTTTGGCACGTATATATATCCCCCATGCTGGAAAGCGCCGACGCCGTGTTCGCGCTAACAATGCCCAAAACAGTGCACCTAAATACATACTGTAAACGACTTAATTTTCGCAAGGATCTAGTTTTCGCGAATCGCCTACAATTCGCGAAAAATTCCAGTAAAATGTAAACACATTGGAATCTCTACTGAGATTCCACCGTGTCGCGAAAATTAGAACCCGCAAAGTAATCCAAAACTTCAATTTTACATAAATCGCGAAATATTGAACCCGCGAAAGATAAGTCGTTTACAGTATACCAAGCCGTTTGCCACGAATTTGAAATAAGAACGCCGTAGGTGGCCAATTCTTTCGTCTGCGCGACTGAGAAATGTTCCAAACTACCTATCGTATACGCATGAATTATTCGTGATATTTGGTCTTATAATCGATCGCGGAGAGAATATGCACTCGCCTTTTCCCCCCCTATAGAGATGTATTACCGGAAGTCTATTTCCGACTGATTGCTGTCAGCTTCAATATGAACTCCTTGCATACATTGTAACTCTATGCGTGAGACAAACACGTGCAATGCGATAAAATAGACGCGTGAAAATGTACTGAAGTGCAGTGATGTCAAAATCATGGAAATAGATGCGCCAATAAAAAATAAATTACGAAACCAGACAAAATAGTTCGGTAAAAGAGATTGATATGCTTTTTAATGGTGTGTTATTATTGGACAAATAAAAATGATTGACGTGAGCACAACGGTATATTGCACTGCGTATGATAAAATTTAGTGTGAAATAAAAGAAATATATATATATATATATATGTCGATTATCTTATCATTAGTGCCGTCTCGTCATCTTTATATGAATCATTAATAATTATATTTCACTCTCAGGTTTTATACATTCTTCACCTTGTCACAAAGTAAATAAAACACATCTACTTCCTCCGAAATGTTGCGATTCCGCGGGTAATAGCAAGGCAAAAATTAGAATATTCCCCGACCTGCAGCCGCGAGCGGCGGCCATGAGAAACACGCGGCATGACGTCAATGGGGGTCTTGTAGAAAGATAGCAAGTTGTGCGAATACCTGCTCGATCAAAGGTAACTTTTCTATAAATCTTGTCGTTCCAACATAAATATAAATGCGTCAAAAACCTGGTATCATCGACAAAACTTTTATTCTACGGAGTTTTAGTGGCGCCATCTATCCTAGGTCCGCAAAACCGTCAGCTATATCTGCTAGCGCGAACAGCCGCCAGAAGCCGGAGGGGAAGGGGACAGGGCCGGACGGGTATGGCCGGACTTGAATGAGACTTTCCTCGGATGAGTTCCCGCTGCTCACTGATGGCTCTAGAGAAAGAACTTTACCGGAACCCCGCGCTTACCGCATCGACGTCACTGCGCACGTGACCCGGAAGACGATGTATGAGTTGAGAGGTGGCAAAAACCTGGATCTTTTTCATTCTTTAAGATAAAAACTAGGGTATTTAGCCAAAATCTCTTTTCTGTAGTTCACTTCAGAAGTGTCGGGCATCAACTTGCACAAATATTTAAGCAAAGCCCTGAAATTGTTGCACAGCCTTTCACGTCAAAGAAGCGTTGTTTTTGTTTTTGTTAATCGCCGATTCCGAACTTACGAAACTTTTTATCTTTACTTTCCAGCTTCAATCGCGCAATAAAAATGACTTCTTGGAAGAATAACGCAAATTTACGAAACCATATGCTCTATTTCGCTTTCAAAAATATTTTGACGGCTCTCGCCAATCGGAAAATTCATGGCCTACGACGTCACGAGCCGCGCGCGTTCAACACTGCTGGGCGCCACCGTACAAACAGCGTTTTTTTTTTTTTTTTTTTTTTTTTTTGCATGGGCGAGATACATGCATGATACATGAATATTTTGCGAATCATACCAGTTCTCTTATGTCGCTCAAACCCCAAAGGGCGTATATAACCCAAAGAGAGCAAGCATTCGAAAATCGTTGGAGTGGCCCTCTAATAATACCATATCTCGAACTTAATTTTTACGAGCACGTCATCCTTACGCATTCTTGACAAGATGACGTGCACTTAGGTGGGAGATATCGGAATCTTGATTTAATTCCGCGCCCACTTCGCACGGACATGGGTTTCGTTTGATTGGGGTTTATTTTCCTTTGAAATCAGGGGTGCTTTATCGCGGTTTACCGGTATCAAACATGCAAGGCGCTCGTCCGCTCCCTTTTTCGTCTGCTGAGTACTTTTCGTCGCCGGTCAGCGCGCGTGCTCCCCTGGTGACCTTGGACGCTCCGTGTTAATGGCGCGCTGATGAACACGCAGCGCCATGGGGCGAGCGGTTGTGTAAACTGACGAGCGCAGCGGCCGTCATCGCGCGTCAGTCAATGGAACCGAAGGAAACTAGGTGCCGTTTTCGCGCTTCAGACTGATGACGTCAGCTCGCTCTATGAGACCCAGTTAATGCTTTCGCATTAAAAAAGGACACGATGATGGGATTTTTTAATCCTACAGGAAAGTTAAGCGTGAATATACAAAATACATCGAAATCGCACCTTCCCCGCACCAACAAGAAAAAGGAACAAAATACGATGTGTGATTCCGAAGTAACTGAAGCCTTGCTAACAGTTCGTCGGGGCCGTCTTCGAGTCAACGCAAAATGAGGATGTAGACAAATGTTTTCTTCCCGCGAAGCTTGTAATTTTTCACATTCGGAGACGGCTCCGCCGATTCGGGGAGGGGTTTATCGGTTTTCCCCGATTTCGAGAAAAACCGGCTCCGCGTTAACTTTCGGGGTTTATCGGCATTCACCAAAAACGCGGAACCCTGACCTATGAGGCAACGCCAACGCCCGGAGACGCGCTCGAACAATGCAGGCTTCAGCTACACGGCGATTGGATGGTTGCATAAGAAAAACGCTGGCCTCACGAGCGACTTTACACCTAGTCACCGGCACTAAATACAATATATATACACACACATTAATCCCTAAAGCAGTTTCAGGTTTTGCTATTGTTTCGGGTTGGTGCGTGAACTATGCGGTAAGCACTTCGTCTGCTTGCGCAGAAGTTGCGGTGACTTCAAAACGACGCCTAGCTATGATTGGCTTGAAAGGATAGTGGGAAGACCTCGACGCTAGATGCCTTTGAGGTCTACCTATTATTTTTTTTCTCGATCAGCCGATTAGAGTTCCGCGTTCTAGCATCATTGCAACCCCCTGCGCAAAAGCAGACGAACCCTCCAAAAGCTTTTACACCAGCATGAGTGGTAAAATAAGACCCCCAAAATAAGTTCGCACATTTGATTCGAGGAAGTCCCGGGCACTATTTTAGTACGACTCAATTAACCGAGTTTTCCGTCACCATGGCGGTTTGAACACATGAGCAGAAAAACAAGCGATCCACAATGTAAAAGCGATATAAATTTGAAGCTTACCATTTTCGCTGCGCTCCATAGGGAGTGATGTATTCGATGGTCGGCTCTGGCAACGCGCAGAAGCGAACACAACTCGCACAAAACGCGGGAATCAAATCCGATCGACTGTTCCCATTCAGTCGTAGCCACACAGGTGCAGGCTTGACCACCTTCTAAGCGAAACGGAATTTTTTTTTTCTTTTTTTCTGCCCCACCGTCTTTATTTTTGCCGAGGCTCTTTCACCGAATCCACATTTTGCCCGCAGAAGTGGCGCCCCGTGTCGGAGGGATTATCTTGGGTGGAATAAAAAAAAAAAAAAAAACGTCAGTAAAAAAAAAAAAAGTTTTTTTTTTTTTTTTTTGCTAATTTTGAGGTGAAGAAGGGCCACCCCTGGACACAAAGGCGATGTTTCCGGAGCTGAATCCAGGTCGCCGTCGCGAATTAGTGGGCCTAACAGGATCTAGGGTCCTAGCGCGCTCGTGGCACGCCCACACCTCTTCCACGCGTCAAGCAACACGTGCGTTTCGTGCTCTCGAACCGGAAAGCTGCAACAAAAGGTAATCTGTCGCTTTCCCCCACTTGCAAGCGCTAATGCTCACAGCAAAGTAGACACCCTGACCAATATACCACTAGAAGAAAAGGCCGGAGCATGACGTCATCAAGGTAGGCCGCGCTACGTAGATCCACTAATGGTGACGGTTGGGCAGAGGTGTGGATCAGGCCTTGTCCGTCGTATTTCCGTCACGCTCAAATCTGCTTATTTTCGACGGTCTCTCCTCTGTTCGAGATAATCGTCTTAGGTCGGCCGAAGGCCCCCCCGGGGAACGACGGTGAAGGTCGACTACTACAGTACAGTACGCGCTGCACCGACACGGGGGCATGTGCGCTTCGCAAGCGCACATGAAGGCTCCCTAGGTTTTCCCGCCTCTTTTCACTTTAGCAGAGAGTAGGCGACCTCCTCCCCAGCGTTCGCTCTGCTAAAGAGGAAAGAGTTGGGAGGAGCTTCTTCCACTTTAATCTTGACCTGTCAATCAGGCGCGCGGCTGCTTCATAGCGCTGCCAACGCTCACGTCGAACGGCCAGACTTTTCATGTAGCACTACTAAATTTGGTAACAATGAAACAGTGACTAAAGTCACTTGTACGACTCCGGAATAATATGCGTGTCTACGCTCAAATGCACCCCCCCCCCCCCCCCCCCCCCCCTCACCTGCGTGTCCAGTTTTCTAGATCGAGGAGTGGTTTCAAACTCATTCAACTGGGGGGGGGGGGGGGGGGGGGGGGGGGGGGGGAGCAGGCAGATATTTCATTCCCGAAAGGACGAGGGCCAAGGATGGGGGGGGGGGGGGGGGGGCAGCAGTGGTGTGCTTAGTTGCAAAGCAGCTGACTGTCCCAGCGACACCAGCGACACCTCAAATATTACTTGAACCTTGTACTGTCTGCTTTTTGTAAGCTCACAGTTTTGCCGTCTTTAGCTTTCATTTGCACGTACGACTACTTTGGGCCCCCCCATGATGTAATAAAATTTAAAACACCACAGCACTGACAGTTTTAATAGAACGAGAGCAAGCACACCGTCGTTCCCTCGTCAAACAATTCACTAGGTTCAACAGGTTTAAACGTTTATACCCTCCTAGTGATTTTTATAACAGCATTATAAAGATTTTTTTTTCGCTTTTGTATGGCAGCTAGAAGCCCAAGCTCATAGCTTTATTTTTGTTAGTTTCTTCTGATCAAGACTTCATGCAGCCGGGGTGCTTCCTTTGGAAGGAGCTCGCGCTTGCAGCCTACTGGTGGTATTGACATTCAGGTTGATTTAGACAAGAAAAGAATAAAGAGCCAATATTTAGAAGAAAAAATACTCCGTCAAAACGATAAACAGAATAGTGCAAAATGTGTGAACACGTTAAAGAAGCTGAGTTTCTTCTTAAGCAGAAATAAATTGACGATATAAAACTATTATTCAGCGGCGGGATGCTTGCGGGCCCCTGCCATAACGTCGCGGGCCGCGTGTTTGAGACCCCTGTCCTAAAGGTATGCAACACATTTTGTTCAGTGCACAGGGAAAAATTAACATACAATGCGCTATTTTCGAGACATGTACACTGACGAACTGGTATGTATTCTTTTTTTTTTTTTTTTTAATAATTACACACGTACGAAGGGAAAATATCGTCAAATCAAGTTGCAAACTTTCCACTTAAGTTATCTCACTACGATAATTACGAAATTACGACTGGAGGCTGTGGCCTGTTTTTGTTTTTTCGCCTTCCGTTTATTTATTTATTCTATTTTCGTCCAGGGTCAGAAAAGTTTTGGTTTTCATTTGAAATCAATAAAAAAAAAAAAAAGATTAAAACGGCTGCCATGACAACTTGCGTAATCTCCAGGCCCAAAATGAAGATCGGGCGTTCGCTACCAGTTGGGAAACGTCTTGTCCGTCCTCGTCTTCTATGTTCTTCCCTTATTTAGTAAAAGCAGTCCGGGTCCTCGCGGAACATTACCAATTTCCCCCTTTATGTGAAGAATGCGTCCCGGTTTAGACGGGACAGGTCCCGCTTTTCCGGCCGTGGTCCCACTGTCCCGCCAGCGTGCTTGTGGGACCACGTTCCGTCTTGCTTCAGCTCCCCCGAACCGCGACTATGCGGTTAAACTAAAGGATCGCACCAGTGAGAGGTTGGTTTTCTCTGATCAAGGAACAAGATATGCTCGACAGAGAAGATGCTGAAGGTTAATTTGCGTATGACATGTGCACAGTACTATGGACAACAATCCATTCATACTGAAGGAATATTCCAACCAAATGTATTAGATGTGCATGCCAGACAGTATGCAAAAGTGCAAGGAAAAAGAAATGCGCACGGAGTATACCAAATAATAAAAAAGGTACGATCTGTTACCGAAATTTAAACTTTTAAAGTCTCTCAACACAATACACACACACACACACACACACGTATATATATATATATATATATATATATATATAATATATATATTCCTTTAACTATTTGGCTACGTTGCCGGGAACTAAACGACACAATTTTCACGAAAGCCTACTGCCAATTCTAGGTGCAGGAAAAAAAAAAAAAAAAAAAGACGAGTTTAGTCATTACATTTACAGTAATTTGAAAGCAGAAACGAAATTCGACGAAACGTCGTCGAGCGATACGATGAGATGGGCAACGGCGTTAGATGAAGTGTCCACTACTCTATGAAACGTCGTTATATGAAACAGCGTTTCATCGAACGACGATGCCAATATTTCGTGTAAAACAAGAAATTAAAGAGAATAAACAAATAAAACTAAAGAACTCATTACGCCACGGCGTTCGCTATCTTTATTTGAATGTTCCGCTAATAGAATCTAACGCATCAAACGCTACACATTTTTGAAAAACCGGAGACGGCGAACGAAGGGGGCAACACACAAGACGATTTGAGACATCTTGTGTGTTCCCCTTTTTCCGTTTGTCGTCTCCGGTTTTTCAAAAATGTGTAACATCAACCAGCTCGCCTGCCTACTCACTTTATTTCCAATGCAGCAAATGCGCCGTGAGAAAGCGCTTTTGGTCTTTGTATGTTTCCGTGCCGTCTAGCCTTTGCT